>NC_090937.1:856334013-856644679 GCF_040938575.1 Ambystoma mexicanum
TTCCCAGCAGTAACAGTGTACCATAAGCTACCACCTATGAGGGACAAAGAGTATCAAAGTCAATGGACTAGAAGAGTCTTCATGGAGCCAGGACAGCCAAACTCATTTAGGACACAATCTATGGATCTGATGCACTTCTTAGATCAAAGTCTCTGTTACAGAGTTACAGAAAGTTAGAGAGTTTGTTAGAAAAAATCACTTGTACGGTCACAAGCTGTTAAGCCTGTGAAAAGAGAGTTGGCGTCAACTCTAAAAGGTAAGCCAATGCAATTCCCAACTGAGAAGGACACGCCTAAAAGGCAATAAGGTAATTACCTCAAGCTTAAATAGTACCACTGGTTTGAAGAGTGCTCCAGATGGATTCTGTCTTGCTACAGCGGTGCAGACGTTTGTTCCAGACCCTCAGTCTTGGGGACACGATGGAGGACGTCTGGAGGGCTCCTGCGGTGGTACTTAGGAGGTCGTTGTCAGCTATAGGCTCTTTTCGATTCAGCTGCACTTTGAGGTGTCAGCGCTTAGCAAATAACACTGTTGCGTATCTTGGACAACGGTTGGACTTTCTTTGCTCCCTCAGTCTGTGCTCTGGTGAGGGGACTTTGGATATGGAGTTCCTGCTTCTGGAGGGTCCTTAGGAGACTCCTGGAGCTTGTAGCTGGATTTGTTCCATGGCAGACGTTGCACTTAACTACGGACACTTTACCCCTGGCATTGTGCTTCTGATGCAACAGAGAAGCACAGCAAGTCGGGGATGGTGGTCTAGTGAAGTTCGTCTCTGGGGTAGTTGGTCCCACTAACCCAAGGAGAGAAGTCTTTCCGGAGGAGCTTCTCTGTTGAGGTGAAAAAGGTGTTCAGCACAGCAGCAGGGCTTCACAGGGCAATTCAAAGGTCCAGGAGGTTGCAGCAAGGTTTCTTCATTGGGTGTTTCTCCTTGTAGTCCCAAACCCCTTGCCTTTTAGGCAGGTTTCTTCCATTCATGCACAGCCTCGGCTATCAATCATACAGCAGGGTGGCTGTCCTAAAAGGACAGCCAGCCAATCAGGACTAGTTGCATTCAAACATTCCTAGAGACAAAGGACAGGGGAGTTTCGGGACCCTGCCTCACATCCTGTCCTTCCAGAAACACTGTAGCCAGAGGCGGGCTTCAGGGCTGAAGCCCACCTAAGGCAGACAAAGGGCTCAAACCTGCTTCAACACACAGAGTAAAACCCAAGAAAGACCTCACAAACAGAAAATGACAAAAAAGAAGACAGGGGCCATTTTTGACAAAATGGTCACCCATGGGTGCTGTACTGCAGCTGAGGGTTCAGCCTGCTGTAGAAAAGCACAACGTTAGGAAAAAGTAAACCACTGCCACCAGCCACTTAAAGTAGAGAGGGTAACATAAACATATTACATGAGAATGTAGGATAAGGGGCTACTAGGTAATCCCCCAGCACTCCACATAAGATGGTGTGTGCTGGACCTACAAAGAGAAAAGGTAAGTAAAGTCAATTTCACTTTACCATTCTTGGGAACTGTAGTTTACACAAGAAAAGGTATTTAAACCTTATGAGAAATCTATAGGATTTCTCAGTGACACTTCACTGAAGGTGCTGTGTGAAATCATACAAAAAGCAGATGCCTATGTAGTTTGTCAGACTCCAAAAACAGGGAAAACAAAAAAATCCAAATCAGGTAAAAACACATGAGAAGAGGGAGAAAAGGGGCTCACTCACTCCAGGGTTAACATTTAAAAGTCCTAAGTCCAGCAAAAGAGCTGGGGATCTCTAAGGTTAAAGGGAATTAGTACAGAAATGAGAATTCTCCATAACAACCAGCACTTTTCCAGACATGCAAACTACAAGTTTTCCACTGGGGGTTGACTGACTTACCTCCAGCCAAGAGCTGAAAGGAAATCAGGGTCCCACTGGCAAAAAACATCTGGTATTTTTGGCACCAATATTAACGGTGCTGGAAATACCATCAATTCCCCTCATGGAATCCTATAGGACTCCATGGAATAGGGAATGACTGCCGTTGCTGGCACCTGTATTATCCTGGTAATACCAGAATATCAGGCACCACTAACGGTAGGTCCATTTCCCGGTATCCAGCCTGAATTACCGGCAGGATACTGGGAAACTTGTAATGAGGACCTTTATCTTGTATTCTTCCACTCATTTTTGAGATGTCTTGATGGCCAATGTGGGCCAATTCGAGAGCCTTACCAAGTAACGCCCCTAGTAGTAGACCATCCGGGGAATACCATAAGTCGTAACGTAGGTGCCACATGCATGCCAGGTTGGTGGGACCCTCAAGGCTACGATGAATATTATTATTGCCACACTAAGCTCATTGGTCAGACTGCACTGCTTGCATCACC
Organism: Ambystoma mexicanum; assembly: GCF_040938575.1. Classification (NCBI taxonomy): domain Eukaryota; kingdom Metazoa; phylum Chordata; class Amphibia; order Caudata; family Ambystomatidae; genus Ambystoma; species Ambystoma mexicanum. The sequence goes on from NC_090937.1 coordinate 856,336,376, forward strand.
AGTTGTAATCAGTCATCCTGTAAATTTGCCATTGCAGTTTCTGTTAGTGACATTGGGCCTCACTACGACCCTGGCGCTAATGGTTTAATGGCGCCGTAAAGAGCGTCAGCGCCGTTAAACCATTAGCGCCTGATTACAAGGTCCCTTAGCGGGTTGGAGGCTTTAACGCCTGCTTTTTGCAGGCGTTAAAATCCAACCCACTAAGGCACCTTGGAGCTAATTACGGCAACCGTAATTTACGGTGCCGTAATTAGCGGCTTCCCCATCCCCATTATGCCTTTAAGATGTAAAGGTGGAAGGGTCAACACCCGCATACCACCGTTGTAGCCTCTCTCTCAATCTATGAATATTTGCGTTCTGTGGTGGTCGTTGCGTGACTGGAGTAGGCAGTGGGCCACTGGTGGTCATTGGCGTCACTCTGCAGAAGGATGGTACCTAGTCCCAGTTGGCTTTCATCCACAACTATCATGGATGGTCTGTCAGGGTTGAAGAAGGTCATAAAGGAATTGACGTTCAATGCTTCTTTGGTATCTTGGAATGCAGCGTCCTCTGTGAATTCCAACTGCGACATGCTGCCTTTCTTCGTTCACTTGAGTGTTGCTGTCAAGGTGGCCAGTCCACAGAAGGTTTATACCGATACAACTTCACACCTTGGACTAGTACGTTGGAGCTGTGCCTTCGATGTTCTTCTCTGTTTTTGTGGGTCACGACAAAGCCCACCAGCTAGGAGGACATAAGCAAAGAAATCGATTTTAGTTTAAAGAACTTCATATTTGTATTTATGTATGGTTAGTCCTTGTTCTTTTAATCTCTGAAGGACAAGTGTTCTGGAAACCTGAACAAGTAGACAAGGATGAGTAGACAAGGATGGTGTCACTAAGGTTAATGACAAGGGTAATTGTCTGATCATTCCTCTTATCATGTGCTGGAACACTTCGGTGGTGCAGGAAATTCTGAAGCTCAGGCTCTAATATTAAGAGTTTAGTGTGGGATGAGAAGATTGTGATGTAGTGGGATTCTGGGTGCAACAGGATCTGATGGTACCCCATGTCTCAAATGCCATAGGCAAGCTGCACCCGACTCAGGGCTTCAGTCTCAGTGCAGCTGAGCTGTGTTTGTATATTTGGGTAGTTGAAGGTTGCTGCATGGGCGTTAGTCAGAGTTTGGCAAAGGTTAAGTTTACAATGCCCGCGTGTCTGGTTTCACACGGATCAATGTTTGTCCAGCATGGTTGATGTTTCATGGTCAAAGTAGCCCCAAAAACGATTGATAAGAAAAAAAATCTTCTTCGGCCTCCCCCAGCTCACCATGTTCACTGGAGGTACGAGGATGACCATGTCTTAGCTTTGCCGCTACACTGGCCGGTTGTTGATTATGCAGGGCTGGACCGCATTTTCCCTGTCTTTGCAGTGATGATTTACACACCACATCACTGTGGTCACTGTGGTTGAGCTTGCCACATCCCTTGCACATTATTCCCCTTGCTGTGAAGTCCCCCAGATTAGGCCATGTACCTCCACAGGAAAAGCATGTTCTTGTCACTTCTGGGTTAGTTTGCGGTTAGCCTGTTGGTCGAGTGAATGGCCGCCGTAAAGATGTGCATCTTCTGACCGCAGGGCCTTCTTCCACTAGGATTGTTTGAATGGCTTCAACAATGTGTTCCACACAAAAGCCAGCCAGGTCGTGTGACTGCCAGTTCTAGAATGCAGATGAGGGAAATGTATGGTTCTCACAGAAAGAGTTCAAGTAGTTTACCCGAAGCTCAGCCTGGAGTGACCTGTGCCCTGTTCTCACCGGCTTCTTCTCGTAGCATGCAGGTGAGTGCTAAAGTGCAGAGATGTGGATAGTATGTGCTCATGGTTTCCTTTTGTTTCTGGACTGCTTGATGGACTCGATTGAACTTCTCATAGTCGGCGTTGACCAAGGGACAACAATAGGTGGTAAGTGCTGCATGAGCCACGTCAAATGAATCCTCTCTCCAGCATATTATTTTGAACAACCTATCGGTTGTATCCCCAGCTAGGTAAAATAGTGATTTTTTTGTTGATGTGTCTTCATCTTTGCTAGTGGCAGGGAAGTAGAGTTGCAGTCTTTCAGGCCAGAGGGCCCATTGGTAGCAGGTGTGCCCAGAATATCAAATTTGCCTGGTGGACTTATGAGCACGATTTGATTCCACATTGTGGTGAACGTGGTGGCCCTACAGCGATCACTACTGGATGCACTGGATGCAGTGGATGCACCAGCACTTCCATGTGGCATGTGTGCCTGTGTACTTTCAGTTCAATGTGCTGCCTTGTGTGATCCGTGACTGAAGGGACCACTGAAAGTATGCATTGCTTGTGAATTGGTGAGTTCAGAGTGGGGCCTCTCACGTTACCATGAAGTAGGCGGCAATTAGCACCATTATAGAGCCTACAACAGTCTTGCGTTGTTTCAGTAACAGGCTAGGGCATGACGTTGTGTTTCTGAATTTGCCGGAGCACGCCTGGTCCTGTGTGTGATCATTGAGGGTAGCAGGTAAGCATCTGTGGGAGAGCGTAACTACTTGTTATAGCCGGGCAGGTGCTTGGTCTTCCCAAGCGCGGCGAAAGTCAGCAAAGTGTGTGAAGTACCATCGCCCCTATTGTGCCATTTGTTATGGCGGTCTGGGACCTGACTAACATGCCTGCCTCCAGCAAGAATGGCACAGAGACTTCTTGTGTATGTAGTGACAGCAACCGTCCAGATATCCTCACTTTTTTTGCTTTACATGGTGACGTGAACACTGTCAAAATGAGCATGTTCTTTGCACAAGCTCAGCGTGTTACTTCACGCCCTGACCCCTCCAAACATTTTAAGCTGACTTAGAAAAAGTCTACACCACAAGTAACATCGGACACATTTGAAGCATACTTTTGTAGCCAAACAACGTCATTCTCATAGCACACTTAAAAAACCCAACTCCGGTTAATTGCAGAAATCAGAAACTGTTCAGCTTGATGTGTGGGGTGGGGGGGAGTTAATTACCACAACGTACAAGAAGCAATACGGAGGGATCAATAAAATCAATAAAGAGCTTCTTGAGAAACATTTTTGTAAAAATTGATAAATGGCCAAATGCAGACAGATGAAAAATTAGCAATCAGACAAAATTGTCAAAACCTGTGACTGTCTCGCCAGTGCCACTATAAAAGAGAATGTAAATAACATTTACTAGATAGTGGATAACGATCATGGGCAAACCTTAATTGAACAAGAATACATTGCTGACACATTGTATAGCTTTTATAAGAGAGTGTATTGGGAAGCCGAAGATGCGCAAGCGACGGATGCCGAGATCAAGGACTCACTTTTGCAGAGTCAACATGAAAACCGACCGAAGAACACAGATCAGCCAGAGTGGGCGATATCAAACTACAGGAGCAAATCCGGGCAAGGCAAGATGCCACTAATGGGAGAGCAGCTGGACAAGATTGACTCCTGAATTAAATGTATGAACATCTGAGGGACGCTTAAGCATCACAGTGTCCACTTCTAGGTCATGGAGTTCTTGAAGTCAGGAGTTTTCCTCCTTCCTTGAATAACAAGTAGGTATGCCTGTTCAGGAAAGGGAGGGAAAAGATCCCAAGCTCCGACGCTCATACTGACACATCTCATTCATTCATTGTGTTCATAAAATGTATAGCTGTAAATGATTGGGTATTTCTTTTCCTCGTCTTAATTGATGTGTGCCCACAGTTGGTGACCTAATCCGGTTCCGCATTGATCAAAACATTACTTTTGATGCATTAGTCCGTGTGACTGCATGGCACCATATGATCAATGTGAAGGTGGGAGTGTTGTGCAAATCTTTCACACTGAAGACCGATGGGGTGCCACAGTGCTTTCGCTTCGCCTCCTTGATGCTAGGCTTATAGTAAAAAACTCAGCATCATTTTTTCTTCTATTAGCACCGGGTCAGGGCATCAGATGACATCTCAGCCAATCAGGGAGCATAAAAGCATAAATGGTGGTATGGTGCTGGTTGCCTTTCTAGACCCCAATCTTCCAGATGGTGCTGTTGCCATGTTTCCTCCAGGTCTCCTTCATGCTTTGCCCCTCAATCCTATGTGTGCCCTCTACACCCCACCACACACTTATCTTTCCCTTTTGCTTCCACCTCTCCTCCCTGTCAGCCCAGTCCTTTCCCCTATAGCCTCTCTGGAGGCAGAAGGGACTTAGAGTTGGTCCATCTCCTTTTTTCCATGGTGGACATTTTATTTTGTAGTTTTGCGAAATGGCCATCGTGGATAAAATGGCCAAGTGCTAATACCTAAAACCCTCTTTGGTGTGGGGCATTACTAATTGGTAATGGCACCGGAGCCCACATTAAAGCCCTCGCTTCTCTCAGGCCTTTAACTTGGGCCCAGGACCATTACCAAGCACTGTTGTGACCAGGGCTTATTGCTTAATTAGATTTCATCGCCAGTACTATCATGATATATTATTTAAACAGCACAGCCTTGAAATGCTTTTTCGTAGATGCATGGGCAAAGTCCATCCTGAGAGATTTCTAGGTTTTTATAGAATCCTCCATACTGGGAGCATTGAGATTTTAAGGCACTCCCGAGACGCTACACCTTCTCGAACAGGAGCCGCTGGATTTTGGCTTCATTTATTTTAATTTGGGTGTTCTGTTGCCCAGCCATGGCTTCATTACTGCTTTTATACCACAAAGCTTGGTCGCCCATTCCCCTTATTCTGTACCCTTGTTTCCTTTTCCTCCCATCCCAACATTTATTTAAACAAATTGGTTATATCAATTGTCTGCATTATTCACAATGATTTGTAGATGGGGGCCATTTTCTAATTACCGGTTATTGTGTGATTGCACTAGAAGATGCTCCTTTTGAACTTTGATGCGCACTGGGGATTGGTCTGTGTGTAAGGACCCCACATCAGTCCAATAGCCTACATGCCGAATCTAGCATACATCTGCTTTTTGGAATCGCGTTTGGGAGCAGCCATTTTGGATCTCATTTTGAGTTAACCAGAATGTGTCAACATGTTGTCTCTCCATTACCACAAATTTGATCGCTTAACACCTATGTGTATTGATAAAGGAATGTGGCAGTAATACCAGATCTGCATTGTTCACCACATTGTGCCCGCCGGTACAGTACATTTGTGTTTCTGGCATGTTAAAAGTGTCCATGATTTTACAGCAAGGTACGCTCATCAGTGGAAACTGCATTAGCACCCTGGGAGGCGCCCGTAGCCAATGAAAATGCTGAGAACGTGGGCTGTATTCACAAAGTTGGTGTCGGGCGCTTCCCCTCCCGGCTCCCCACTCCCCTTTCCCATTAGCACCTGTATAGATCTCTACAGGGTATTGCTAAATGTTCTCGCTGACGCTGGAAGTGGCGTGCTGTGTTTAGATTTCAGAAAAGGTAACGCTTGACAAAAAAAGACCAGGCTTGACACTGAAAAATATCCTGCGTTTGTGATGTAAACTGTCAAATGTCAATGCAGATGAAGCTTTTACATTGCACACATCTGTCTGCAGAGCAATATTTCACGTTAATGCAATAGTGCCCATAGGAAAACGTGCTCCCACTGTCTCTTTTTCGCCAATTAAAAACTCGCTGTGAATGCATTGCCTCTTTGGGTCCCTGCACTGAATTATTCATTATGAAGATGTCTAGCAGTCATTTCTTCATCCATGAATGTCAAGGCGAGAAACGCGCAGCACTCCACGTACCAACGTTCATGACGGTTAATGTATTGGTTTATAGTTGAGGACTCTCTTTATTGTGATTGGAAAATGCACTTCTTACCTCTTAACTGCACCGCACTGTGCTGATTTATGAATTTGAGTACACAGAGGTCACTGGAATAATATTTACATCTAAGAACCACCCTTTTCAGCGTAATCTCAATCTCTTTCTCTCCCTTTGTCTCTTTCCCGCTGTCTCTCTCTCACACACCTCTTACCTTCCACCCTTCCAAGCTGTGCCTGCACCTGGTACGTTTTAGCTAGTTTCCACTTTTCCTTTTCACTTGCATTCACTTGTCCTGAAATATCTTCCTTCAACTCGAATTACTTAGCAAAAATGCCGAGCTTGCTTAACATCAAACTTGTTAACTAGTATCTACAATCTCAGTCTACTTGTATACACTTTACTTTGTCGTAGAAGAGATTGCCAATAGGTTCCCTGCAGGCTCATGCCATTGTGTTCTCTCTCTTTTCTTTCTAATCTTCCATTTTGTCTGTCTCTGTATTCCCCTCCCTTTAGTTATGTATAACCAGATCCAACACGGCATATTGTGCGCAGGATTTCTTCCACCCCACAATCATTTATAGACCTGGAGACTTACCTGTGAGCTCCCCGGGAATGTTGTGGGCTGCTGCATCTGTTGTTCCCTGGTGGGCCCTGCTGAACCCGCTCCATTCAGGGGATCATGGGGAAGCAGTGTGCCCACCTTTCCTCAATCCTAGCCAACTGTGCCATTCCCACCGTCTGATCCAGCGGCTTCTTTCAGGCTTGTAGAGGGCCGCAGTTGGGTGTTGCAGGAGTGGTGCTCTGAACAAGCCACAAAAACAGAAAGAAGACTTCCCCTCACCTGGTAGCAGACATGGTTGAACAGGTTCTGTTTTTGTTAGTATTTGCAGCACGTCACATCATTAACATCACACATCAACTAGAGCCTCAACTACAGCAAGTCACAACATCAGAAAGTGGACTGTTCCTCATTTTGCGGCTGCCATAGGGATCTTGCATGGTTTTCAAGAACACTTTGTAGATGAACTCTGAACATGAGATACCTTGAAGACATTTCTCATTTAATGTCTGACTGCTTGAACTCTCCGGATTGGAGTTGACTAAGCTGACTTTACTTGAACACTCATGAAACGCAGTGACAAAGCGTCCCTTAGGCACTTGGTGCCACATGTATTGTTAACCACCTTAATTTTACTGTCACATAGTCCTTTTTTGACCTAACCTTGCGCTGTCATTCATCTCCAAACCAGCCCCTTGACAGCGTATCAACACACCTCTGTTACTCCATACACACCCCTTTGTGCCTACTTAATTCCGGTTCACCAATCCATCTAAATAAACAGGACAATGTAACTAAATACAGCCTCTTCAACCCCTCTACATGTTCTGATGTATGCTGCAGCCTCACCCACGCCAGATCAGTCACCTTGCTTGACATTGACATTGGCCATTTCATTTTTATTTAGATAGTCTCATGATTACAAAATCATAGTTAAAAAAAACTATTATCAACTCTCCTTCATACAAGTAATCGTGGCTGCTACTCACTTCCTCAAAACAGAACTGAATTCCGAGGTGGTGGAGTGGCTATTGTAATTAAATCATCACTGTTCATCTGCCGATTGGACCATCTGACTTTTCACAACTATGGAGTCATTGAAATTCATCTACCCAGCAGCCCTGGATTCACTGTAAACCACCAAATTGCAGGAGATTTCAACATCTGGCTCAAATGCCTCAGTACTGTCCACCATGTTCTTAAAATCCTTTGGTGGGCACTTTTTCACTAGAAGGGCCACTGCCTCGACACCACCATTTCTCATGGTACCCATGGCAGGCTCACAGGCAATTGGCCTTTAGATGGTCGGATCACTCCATGATTCTCTTCTGTTCACCTTCTCCCTGTCAGCGTCTTTTGAAGGCCACCCGACTCAGGACTTCTGCAATTGCCATCTGTACACCTCTGGACTACCAACCTCCTCAAACCCCTCACTTTAGACGTACTCCCATGCAGTGCAATTTTCTCCACTCTGCAAAAGTGCATGATGCTGAGAGGCCTTAAAATAACAGCTTGTTCACTGACTCTGCCACCCTGAAATAAATGCACACTTTCATCTGTGTGGCACAAATCCTACAATCCAGTGATCAATGAACAACTCGGATCAGCCCAGCAGCCATCTCCATAGCAAAAAGCAGCGCTTTTCTAATAAGATTCTTTACTCCCTAAAAAGTCCCAGAGAACTTTTCAAAAGTCTTCACTTCTTCCTCTCCCAGATTACTTTATAGCGGAACAATACCAACATTTCACCCTGAATTTCGACCATTTCATTAACGCGCCTTTGTGCGGTAATAAAATGCCGACCCCCACTACACTGACTAATGGGAGCCGGGGTTGTGGGGGTGTCCCCGCTCCCTTTTGTCAGTGTAGTGGGGGTCAGGGGTTGCGGGGGTGTCCCTTTTTTCCATTAGATGGGAGCGGGGGACAATAAAGAAAAAAGAAAAAAAAGGAACCTGCAATGCCAGTTCAGACCCACGTTAGTGGGCGAGAACTGACGCTGCAGGATCGGGGGAGAGACAGCGGCACACTTCACTGTGTGCTGCCGAAAATGTAAGTGGGTGGGGGGAAGCAGTTGCGGCGGATGCAGGGCACAGTGATCTATGTTATCACAGCGCTGCGCCATAATGGGGGTTGGCAATTTAATTGTCGACATTATGGGCTATCACATAGATTCCTTTATATCCAGTATCCCTGATATGCAACAGTTTTGCACTTCATCAACAAAAATACCTCCACCAAAGAAGGAATCAAAATATCTCATTGTTCTGCTTCTCCTCTTGATCAAATCTCCATCTCTTCTCAAGTATCTTCCAGCCTGCTGATCCCTCTCCTCAATCTATGTAGTTGCACGCCCACCCGTCGCTATCAGCCTATCACGCTGCTTCAGGTGCTTAGTTATACAGGAAGACAAGATGGTGGCCGGGATTGAAAGATCACAGTGTCCACCCATCTTGCTCCAGCGGCCGCCCTGGCCGAATAGGTAGGCTCCACCCACTATGCTCTGTAGCTAGTCTCTCTCCTGCCCAGCACCTACCTTGCCTAGCGCCGTACCTAATGCAGGCATTTTGAACATCAGTCTACACTCACGTGACATTGCACTCTCTTCGCACAAGAAACTCCTTGCCTGTCTCCCTCTTCTCCTGCCAACTCACCAGGGCCACCCACTCCCTCCTTCCCCGCCTCGTGGAGGCACCTAGCCACCCGTCACCACACACCCCCTGCAGATGTGCTCCTCCCTTTTATGCCTTCTGTTTCAAGGATGCCACAACTACATATAGTGCCTGGGCATACTTTCCACCCACTCAGGACTTCCAGGACCGGATTTCTCTTGCTTACTGCCACCCACACTTTATGCTGTGTGTTTGCCATTGCGCTTTCCTCCTACCATCTTACTCAGGGCCGCTAGCACCAGCACCACCACTCTTACCAGCTACCTTCCAGGACGCAAACAGGCAACACTGTTTGTGCCCATGTTATCCTTCTGATTTACCCCCTGGTCAGGTGACATCTGATCCCGCCTCCCAGCTCTGCATTGCGACTTGACTCAACTTCCCAAGTCCTACATTCACTTATTAATCCATTCCTTCAGGTTGAACAGCCAAGCCCTGACTCATGAGCTCACCAATATTTCATCGCCAATTAATACATGGTAAGACCCCATTCCAAGGCATGCTCCTAGCACTGTGCTCACCAGCATAGTATGCTTACTTCTCTGTTTCAAATTCTCCGACCTCATTCTATTTCTCTTTTTCTTCCCCTTTGCTTCCTAAATGTTTCTGTAATTGCACTTTTGTTTTGTGCAATGCCACTGTATGTATCATACTTAAGTTATCATCTGTTTGCAACATGCTTTTTAACTTGTTTTTGTGCACACCTGATCCAGATGTACCAATCGGTTATAAATATGAACTCCTTGTGGTCACCATCACTACCAACCACGGCAACAGGCATACAGACCAGTGTTTTGACACCACTTGTGTGACCATTCACAATTGTCACTTATTTCCAATTTGTTACAAGTTCACTGGGCTCCTTCACATGGGACCTTCTTGTTCCACACAACACCACAATACTGCACGATCATCACAGCCTTGAAAAAGACCCATGTTGGGTCGAAACACCTGTCGGCACAAGTGACTAATAAAAGCACCTACAATTTATCCTCTATGCAAGACTTGGTTCTAACTTCACATATGAGCCTAGATTCAGCAAAGCGTCAGTGAATGGTTTGAGTTTAGTTCCCCCACCCAACTCAATTTGAATTCCAATTCAGACATCAGGGCTTTGTCTTTCCTGGAACTACTCACCAGCTGCAGTATGCCTTAATGAACACCGTGTAAATGCACAGTCATCTACATTTTCCAGAGGCCCCCCCCCCCCCACTTCCCCTGTCACTGAAATCGTTTTATACGGTTTTGCCCTCACATCTAAAACTGGAAACTCAGCTATTCTTTTAAAAGTCTTTCCCTTCTCTATCCTGTACTGTCACACCTTTCTCGTCTCAGTCTCTTTGGATCTGTTTACTTTTGGAATTGCAGCGCCTAGAGGCAGTTTAGTTGCGTGTATCAGAGAAATCAGTAGAATTTTCCTTCTTAAACTAAAGAAGACCATATTGTAATCCAATGTTCTGCCTATGCTTCTGTTTCCTATAATGAGTCAATGATAGCACGTATTCCTCATTTTCCTAAGCAGCCTCTTTCACTGAACATCCATGCGATTCATCAGCCACTTAAAACACTAGTAGACCATCATTGGAGAGGGCATTGGAATCATGTTTAAAAAAAATGGCACTATTCATTATCAGTGCAGAGGGTTAACGGGGAGGCTCATCTCACCTTGAGGCAAAATCATTCACCTCCGAACACGAGGACACAGTTTTTAATCCCGGCTTAGTCACCTGACATATCTCCTTGCGCGCCTACTGTGTTAAGGTTGTCTAAAATTGCGGCATGAAATGGAAAATATTGCGGCACAAAAAAGAAAAAAATTGCGGCACCCAACTGCGTTTTTTGCGGCATTTTCTAACGTTGAAAAATATATCATTTAACATCTTTTTTAGCCTAAAACCAAGTAATTGCAAGGCTTTTGTTAGTGAGGAACAAAATGTGTTCTGTCTGGCTGCGCTCTGTAGGACAGCCAGGTCGAGTCACCACAGCCTAACATTTTGGATTGTGGTGGGGGAAGGGGGATACAGCCTGATGAGCTCCAAGGAAATGGTGCTGTGCCACTACTTCCAGCAGACAAGTGGAAAGCAAATAAACAGATAGGCTTGAATTCAAAAGTGTAACTCTGGTTGAAGCCCATAGGTTTGCTTTTCGCTTGTCCTATGACCCCAGGAGAGAGGGGGAACAACTCTACACTTCTCCATGGAAGGAATCCATGAGGCCAAGACACAGGGGCAATGCAGTGGCAGTAACTGCAAGCCCATAATACCTAGCCAAACAATGAACTCTCTTGGGTGGTCATAATTCCTTGGTTATTCCACCCACACATGATGAATAAACACACCCACAAACAGAAATGAAACATCACAACACTACCAGGGGTCAAGTCCTACAAATTAAAGTGGGGGAGGGAACTCATTAACAAATGCAATGGCATGTGATGTCATCAGAAATTAGCATATCAAGGTGAAATATGCATATATCATTAAATTGGCTTTGCATAACCACCAAAATTGCACAGGACGAATGGCATTTGCCTTTCATAAATTTTAACACCCAATTTTGTGCGTAATTGGTGTCATACAGCCCAGCCTTGATTCAAGGCTGGGCTGCATGATACAAACGCTCGTAGCTGTATTCGTTTCAAATTGCTTTACAATTATTGTAAAGCAATTTGAAACGAATACAGCTACGAGAGTCTTCAATTGGCATCATGCAGCCCAGCCTTGATTGAAGGCTGGGCTGCATGATACAAACGCTCGTAGCTGTATTCGTTTTCAAATTGCTTTACAATTGGTATCATGCAGCCCATGATACCAATTGTAGACGAGCGCCAGGAAGCATTAAGTTTATGCTTTCTTTTCCGGCGCTCGACAGGAAAGTAATTTACTTTCCTGTCGAGCGCCGGGAATGAAAACAGTCCAGTGACCTCTTTGGGTGCTCTGAGTTGGGGGCAGATGAGTGGACAGGCCAGTGCTTACCTGGCTAGCTTCACCAACTGTCAGCTCGGGCACTCAATGAGCCTTGAAGGTGCCTGGGGTCACAGCCAAATGCTGTGCATCTCCCAGGCCTGCGTGACCCTCCCCCAATCCTGGGCCTACAACGCAGAGCCGAGGTGTTAACCCTCAAGCTGCTGCAATCAGCAGCCAGCTGTGTTCGCTCTAAATCATTAAATGAGCGCGAAAAAAGGCACACTAAGCTAACGTGTCTTTTTTGCGCTCATTTAATGATTTATAGCGGCAATTGCGGGAAATGGAAAATTTTGTGATTTTTTTGCAAATCGCAAAATCGCCTTAAGGTGGATGGTCTGAGTAAAGCATTCCACTTCTTCTGAGATTCATTCTTTGATACATACAAACCATTTGTAGAATGAGGAGTATAAATAATGGTTGGCTTAAACCCCTAATGACACACAGTGGTATGCGCCTGAACTCGGAGCAGGGCTTCTTCCACTGACCGATCGCTACAAAATATCTATGGAATATTTTAGAGAAACTGCTGCTTAAGCAGTACTTATAAATAAAAGAGTAATGCCACAGACAATGAGTATACTTAGAAGTGCATCTAAAGTTAGTGAATGGAGGACAGGTGCATGTAATTGGCACCTAGCGATAACCTTGGCATCAGCAATAGCTGATCCATTCGCGAGTAGAAGCTGTCCTGGCTAATTAGACAGTAAAGTAGATTGGCTGATCGTGTCAGATTTTTAAAGTGATCAGTCAGCGTGTTAAATCGTCGTGAAAGGGAGGGGATTTGGGACTTCTGCCCTTAATCCTAATTACACTACATGAGTTGAGCAACATCTAAAAACTCAGGATGCCTATGTTAGAGCGGCATTGTAGAGTACCTGTGCAGTCACTGGGCTACTTCTGCTGAGCGGCAAGAAGAAAAAGCAGGATTCATGACTAAAAGGATTTCTTTATAAATGACAGAAGAAAAAGGTGTTTTGAGCTGGAGGCAGTTCTAGTTTGTTTTAGTTTTTTAATGCTAATTTGATATGGTATGGCCTAAGGCGCATTCCTTAATTGTGGATCATCTGGCATTTTGCTAGGATGTGGTACCAAGCCAATTCCAGGGCTCAAAATTAACACTCGATAAGAAAGCGCTAAAACCAGCTCCTGGGTGTCGGGCAATACCCAGGAAGCAGGAGCTAACGCTGGGGAACCAGGAGCGAGTACACAACGCACTACAAATCTAATTTTCACATGAGATGCACAGTTTACCTTTTAGACTATTACATATGATCTATTACGTTTAAATGTGTCCTGGATATGTCCTAATTCTTCTTTATCAACATTCTCAAACACTCAAAATGAATGCCAAATATGCATGTTTGTAAGGCACCAGTTGCATGGGGAGCCAAAAGTAGCTCCTGGTGGTTGTTAGTTTCAAGTTCACCAGGCTCTGCTAGAGTAGGACAGGTTCTATATAGCTCCCAGCAATTTAAAATCCCGCATTTCAAAGCAGGATTGCTTGGCGGAAAAAGCCTTGATGCCAGAATGATGATAATGATGCGTGTCTATCATGTGAAAGTTCCTCCAACACCAAGCTAAGTCATGGTATAGCATTTTAACTTTCTTGCGTTTGAGCCTCTTTGTTTTCCAATTAACTTAAAAGTGCATCCTGTTGTCCTTTCTCACCTGGATGGTGGGAATGTCCCACACACTGGACTACCCACCTCTGTACTGGCACAAATGAGAAGCGTCCTCCATGCCGTGACCCACCTCATCAAAGGCCTCTGAAAATTTGACCACATTATTCCCACACTCATGGAAATACATTGGTTGCCCCTAGAAGCATGCATCATCTTCAAAACCAACTGCATCCTTCACAAATCTGTTGATTTGCATGCTCCCTCCTACCTAGTTGACAAGGTCACCAACTCTGCTACTCAATTTTTCCCAAAAAGTGAGGACCTGGTCAGATTAGAGCTGCAAACATAAAAAAAAGAAATAACAGGAAACATGCATTCTTGATCTACAACCCCAGAGGCCATCATCTCTCAATTTTTACAATATTTACGTTGGGAGGCATAAACTGCGTACATGTCAGTCACAGAACAACATACTTTATGGAACAGTGGGAAGTCCGCAATGGCCAAGGCTGCTAGTAGTTGGGGAGAGGAGCAGCACGAAGGAGCGCAGCTGCACACGGCACTGGCCATGTTCCCCACCTCCCCCTTGATCATCCACTCCCATCGATGCCCTTGTGGCAAAGCCCACAATGGCCACAGGCCTCGGAAGTTGAGGGAAAGAGCAGCAGGAATCAGTGCAGCTGTGTACGGCACTGGCCATGCCCCCCAAAACTTCATCCACCCGGTAGTTGGGTAGTTTGGGGAGTCAGAAGAGGTGCTAATTGACTCCCAACTATCCCTATATCACAAGGGAACGTGACCCTACCTGAAGCCAAAAAACAAAGGTATTAAGATCTTTGATCGCAGCAGTCTTTTTCTGGATAGGGGAGGACCGGCCTGGAGCGCAGCCTACTACAAGGTATGGTTCACACTGCTCCTGTTTGGATCTACGTTGAAAGACTGTATTCGAAAAGCTAGAGTTACAAAATAGCAGAACCGATTTGCTCGCATTTTGTAACTTGAGCTTTTTTGCCTTTTTGTCACCCACTTTACATTTGATGTATGCGGGGAACACCATTGCAAGCCCCGCAGCCCATAATGCTAAACTAGGGGAGCTGGCGACACCCCCACAATCTCTGCCCCCCTTGTTCGGCATTATGGGCTACGTTTATTTCTACTGAGCCGAATGCTCACTAAAAGCACATTCGGCTTTTTATTCATGAGCTTTTGGGCTGAAACACTCCTGTTTATCACTCACCAGTGTAAGTGCCCCTGGCATGTCTGCCTAAAGAGACCATCTAAAACTTGTGACCACAGGGGATGGGGCAGCAGAGTTAGGTGTCTCTACCTATAGCTAAAACTGCCTGTCATCAAACTTCCTAGATGTACCCCTTGTTGGAACTCGATTAACGGAGCACCAAGCTGGCATAAGCTTGTTACATGTAAGGCAAGCAGTAACGGCACGACATCTCCCAGTTGGCGTTTTTTTGTGCAGGAGTCAGTGGGGGATGTGATAGTGTCACGTGGCATGACAGCAATGTTCTGCCGTTGCATGTATGTTTAAATAAAGGGGGCGGTCGTGCGACATGACTGTGCGCGCCGGGAGCCCGATGAAATGAGTTCCTTTGTCTGTGTGTCTTATTGGAGGTACTGGGGCAAGGCCTTACCACGGGGGTCCCGGGGGATGATTAGACCATCACATTGGCGACAAGGATGCAGCTGGGCAGGGGAATAACGTTCTGATGCAAGATTTTGCTTCAATAATGATTTCCGACGCCTATCAGAGGCCTTAACCCTTGCAGGGAATATAACCACTGACATCTTGGGTCCCTACAGTAGCGGCTCCACATGTGGAGTGCTCATGCACTGTGAGGGCAATGTTTGGAGCCCACAAGTGCTAAAACACAGCAGAAAGGCCACAGGGGCCACAACTGGGCCAGAGAGGCCCTTTTCTCTCCTCTTGCTCCATCGCGCAGCAGACTGTGCCTATCCCGAAGACCTCACATACCACCCTGAGGTGGTCTACAGGGACTAACACACTGTTTCCGAAGAAAGTTCCTACAGGTGCAAACTGCGAACTTTGTGAACAAGAAGCTGCCTGTGTGGTTTTGCCACCACGAACGTGCGCCTGGGGGACCAGATTGCGGCCTTCACCAACGTAGAAGGTGCCTGTGCGGTCTGCCGCCATGAGTGAAGCAGTTGATGTCGACCAGGATGCTGCAGGGCCCCAGAAGCTAGAAAGGTGCCCCACCAACAAGGTACACTGGCCCCGATGCCTACATTCAACACCTCAGGTAATCCCTCGAAGCTGGGGCCAAAGTGGCTGCTCTGGATCGAGAAGCTTGACATGTACTTTAAAGCAACCGGTGAGACAGACGACAAAGCCAAAGTGGCAACCCTCATTTACGCAGCTGGAGCAGAGGTACATAGTATATTCAACTCCCTCGCTCCCGCCAATGACTCATACCAGGCTGCTAAGGATTGCCTTAAACACCACTTCATGCCAATGGCAAACCAGGACTGTCAGAGACATCCAGGTGGCAAAGCCACCAGAAAACGTTGTGGTGAGAAGCTTCTTAGGAATGGGGACCTACTGCGGTAGGTTCTACCCAAACTGGCAACCCTCTCGGAACCCCTCCGGATGCTGACAAGGAAAGACGAGGCTCGTGTGGTCCAAAAATAAACAACGAGCCTTTGATATCATCAAAAAGGCACTCACAGGGGAGGAATCCATGGCCTTCTTTGACCCGACGAAAGAATCAGAAATTATTGTTCACGCCAGTCCGGTCGGGCTAGGAGCAGTACTCTCACAGGTAGATGCCCAAGGGCAGATGAAGCCGGTTCTGTATGCCAGCAGAGCACTCACCAGCATGAAATAACAATACTCACAGATAGAGAGGGAGGCGCTGGCGGTATTATGGGGATGCCAGCATTTTCCCATATACATACTAGGAAAAACCGTCACAGTGATTACTGATCATAAACCGCTACTTCCTATCATGGCGGGGTCCTCATCAAAACCACCCCCCAGGATTGAACGGTGGATGCGGGCCCTGCTTGAGTATGGGGTTGTACTGACCTACAGACCGAGAGCCCACAATCCCTCGTACTACTTATCGTGACACCCCAGGTGCGGCGGGGAACAAGAGGAAACAACACCTGTGGACATTCAGGAGCAGGTTCGTCTGGTGGTGGGAGCAGCAAAACCCATGGCTCTTACCCTTGAAGAAGTAGAAGAGACCTCGAAATAGGATGAGTGTTTTCCAATAATCCAGGAGACCATGGTCAGTGGTGAGTGGAGAACTGTACTATCCAATACTGCCCGCAGAAACCGAGAGATGCAGCAAGATCTGGAACATCTATGGCGAGTCCGACATGAACCGTCAGTGACGGGCAACGGGTCACTACTACGGGGCCGCCAGATGGTGATTCTGCATGCACTTGTAGAAAGGGTGTTGGAGTTGGCACACTGCAGTCACCAGGAAACAGCAAAAACCATAGCGAGACTGCGACCAAAGTTCTGTTTCTCGGGCATGGCAGCAAAAGTAGACAGCCACGTGGGAAGGTGTGCCTGGTGCCAAGAGACCACCCCAGTCAACAGAGAGCCAAGAATTGAATACATGCCCAGGAGTGACGAACCATGGGACGTTGTCCACGTTGATTTCTGGTCAACAGGAAAAGGGATGTATTCCTTGTAATGATAGACCAATGGTCCAGGTACCCAGAGGTCGAGCTGGTGCAGTCCACCTCATGTGAGCAGATCATACAGGTAATGGAGAAGGTATTTGCTATACACGGCTACCCCAGAATCATCTGCTCGGACAATGGACCGCCATTCCATGGGGTAAACTTTGCAGAAATCATGGCGGGCTGTGGCATTACACACAGGAGGGTAACCTCGGGCCAATGGAGAGGCTGAATGCTCCATGAGAACAGTAAATAAAGTGTTTCGCATAGCCCAAGGCCAGGGTAACGAGCTGAGGAGAACTCTTTACCAGTTTCTAAGAGAGTACAGAACCACCCCTCACCAATCTATGGGGGTGCCGCCGGCTGAAGTACTCTTCAGGAGATGTCCAAGAGGTCTTCTCCCAGAGACTGAAGGTCTGACGCAAGGCACCATTGATGACAACAAGACGTCGGAGGACTGAAGAGCTCATAACCCACCGAACCTAGAGGCGGGTGACACAGTTCTGGGATAGAACCGTCATCCTGAAGGGAAGCTGTCCCTCACTTATGAGTCCTCTCCCATGGGAGTTGTCCAGTTTAAGGGCTCAATGGTGACTGCCACTGACCAAAAAGGAACTGTGACTAGGAACTCAATTTTTTTTCAGAAGGTGGGTGGGGGAGAGAAGCTGAGAGATCGACAGGTGGACCGAGCAAATTCCTGAAGAGAGTGAGGGAGAGGCAGAACGCACACCAGGTGAGGCAGAAGGAGTGTTTAATTTTTTTTATGAAAAAGGGGGAATGTGATAGTGCCTCGTGGCGCGCGTATGTTTAAATAAACGGGGTGGTCCCGTGATATGACAGTGTGTGCTGGGAGCCCGATGAGACGAGTCCTGTGTCCGTGTGTCTTATTTGAGGTACTGGGGCAAGGCCTTACCACAGGGTTCTTGGGGGCTAATTAGACCATCCCAAGGGAGACAAACTGGACATTTTGTGTAGGAGGAAGGTGGCGGGGAAAGACTTTGACAGCCCCTCGAGCTGTTGCAGCGTTCCCTCTCTGCATATGCACATGCTGTGTATCTACCATTTTACTATTTTAACGCTTTTGATTTTTATAGGTTCTGAATTGTGCATTTCTTTTATGCATTTGGCAGCTTAATTTTTCTCCTATTGCCCCCCACGCCGCCTGAATATTAAGCAGATTTTAAGTGTTTATTGATAAGTTTGACAATCCCTTCCTTTCTTTCCTCATGGCGAAGCGCAAGGCCACTTACCTGTCTCTCACCCCACGGCATAAGAAAAAAGAAATCAACCATTATGAAGCCGGTCAGTGAGGCTAACTGGCTAATTGGAGGGATTAAACTCCTTTAAGGATCTCCCATTGCCCAAAGACTATATATTACCTGGAACTAAAAAAACAGGCAAAACCGCATTAAAATGTTGTATTAGCATAGACACTACAGCCATTTCTGTCGACCCTCCTGGAGCATGCAATGGGGTGGGAGTCCTGGGAAGCAATTTTAACCCAAATCAAACCATGCAGCTACGAACCCTGCTACTTCAGCTAAAGGCCAGGGTGACAAGAAAAGCAGAAAGGAAGACGCATTGGCTATGTTTGAGGACCTAAGGCATCAAAACCAAGAGGGCAGAAGGAATATAAAGATCCCAGTAGCTATATACCCCAACTGGGAAAATTCTGTTAATGCAATAAGGCAGGGACCTATACCGATTACACAAGCTGAAGAGAGTGAAACAGGATGGGTAGCATGGGAGCTTGATATGCTTATTGAGCACAATGTACCCACAATAGATTAGCTCTACTAGGGTCACCACACATTAACAAGAGCCCTGATGACAGGAACTTAATTACAGACCCCTGCATTCCAAACAGTATTCCATCTATGCTTACAGTCATGTGATACAAGGAATAGCAGTGGAACTGGGCAGATTAACAGCACTGCCCCTAATTACACCCAATATGGAGCCACAGATAACCTTGTGTCTGCATAGGAGCGATGAAAACGGATGCAAATGTGGAGGGTTACAGTGCCAAATAGATACATTGAAAGATCAGGTCATAACATAATCTAATGAGCTAGGTGGACTAAACAAGCATTGGCAATGCAAATAGTTTGGGTGTTTATTGCTATTCTTTACATTTTGCATTTATAGGCACCAAGGTGCAAGGAGGAGAGTGCAAAGTTTCCAAAGGAGGTTGAGATAAGGGGTGCAGGTCTTCAATAGAATGAGAAGAGGAATAGAGCAAGGGAGGAAGCCATTGGCAGAGCGCGCCATCGATGTTGAGCAAGAGGAATTATGACAGATAAGGATGAGAGAGTAAGAAACAAAGTGTGAGTGAGAAGAAAAATGATAGGGGATAAGGTGGTTGGGTGGGGGAATAGAGGGGGTAGGGTGGGGTATGGAAAAAAGGGTGTAGGGTGGGTGGGGCTACAGAGGGAGTGGATAGAGTGCATTGTGGGGTAAGGAAAGAGGGGGTAGGGTTGAGTAGATTAAAAGGGGGTAGGATGGGTGGTGGGAGAGAGGGGGTAGGGTGGGTGGGGATAGAGAGGGGGTAGGGCCAGTGGAAGGGGTAGAGAGAGAGGGGGGTGTGGATGGGGTAGAGGGAGGGGGTGGGGTAGCAAGAGTTGGTGTGGGGGTAGAGAGAGTTGTAAGGGTGGGTGGTGGTAGAGAGAGTTGAAAGGATGTTTGGGTGGGGGTAGAGAGATGGTAGACTGGGTGGGTAGAGACAGTTGGGAAAGGCGAGTGGATGGGATGGAAAGAGTTGGATTTTTAGAGATTTGGATGGGGTTGAGTGGGTGGGGGTAGAAAGAGTGGGGCTTGGTGTTAGAAAGTGTGGGGATACGGTGGGTGGGGTACAATGTGTTGGGGTAGGGTGGGTATTGGTAGAGAGATTGGGGGTATGGTGGTGGGGGTAGAAAGACGGGGTAGAAAGTTTGTGGTAGGGTGGGTTCGGGTAGAGAGAGTGGGGGTAGGGTGGGGGTAGAGAGAGTGGGGGTCGGTGAGCATGGGGTAGAGAGTGGGGGTAGGTTGGGTGGGGGTAGAGAGAGTGGGGGATGGGTGGCTGGGGGTAGAGCGAGTGGGGGTAGGGTGGTGGGGTAAGACAGATTGGGGGTAGGGTGGTGGGGGTAGAGAGAGTGGGGGTAGGGTGGGTGGGGGTAGAGAGGGTGGGGGGTAGAGAGGGTGGGGGGGTAGAGAGAGTGGGGCTAGGGTGGGTGGAGGGTAGAGAGAGTGGGGCTAGGGTGGGTGGGGGGTAGAGAGAGTGGGGTTATGGTGGGTGGGGGTAGAGAAAATGGGGGTAGGTTGGGTGGGTGGGGGTAGAGAAATGAAATGATATTTTATTTATATTGCGCTCGTACACAAGTGTTTCAGAGCGTGATCAGGCAAAAAGGTAGGGGAACAAGGGAGAAAAAAACCCTGAAAAACAGCAATCTTACTATGCCCAGTGACATTTAAGAAAGCACAAGTGCATGGGAAAGGAAAATGAGGGAAAAGTGCAAGGAAAGGGGGGGGGGTGGAAAGTGCGAAGCAGAGGAGAGAAAACATAAGTAAATATTAAATAGAATACATAATAAATAAGGGCTTTAAACTATGGTAGTGCAGCCAGCAAGTGGCAGCTGAAAGTTAGTCAGAAAGGTATATCTGATAAGTGCAGAAGAAACGTGGGAGGGGGGCTGTATGGGTACAGATACAGAACCCTAGTGCAGATTGTGGCCTGGAGGCAGTTTAGGAGGGTGGCAGGGTGAGCAGGTACCTGGGCCCGAAAGAACAGAGGGTGGCCAGGTGCACAATGCTATGAGAAGAAACAGATCAACTTGGGAGAAGGGGGCAAAGGCAGAGGCAAAGAGGAAGGTCTTGAGAAGTTTCCAGAACCGAAGATGTTTTTCCTCAAGTTTCAAGGTGACCGGGAGGCTGTTCCAAAGGGAGGCACCAGCCGAAGACAGGGATCTCCCCCCAGCTCGTTTTTTTTCAAAACAACTAACCCTGAGGGAGTTAGAGGTAGAGGAGCGAAGGGCTTGAGTGGGTAGGTATTTACAGAGGGATAGTTGAAGGTACTTTGGACCCAGGCCCCAGAAAGCCTTGTGGACAATGCAGAGGGTTTTAAATGTAATCCTTGCATCCACTGGGAGCCAATGAAGGGATTTCAAGGCTGGAGAGATATGATCCCAGGGCTTGAGGCCAAGGACAAGTCTCGCAGTCCTCTTCTGGATTAGTTGTAGAGGGCGGAGAGTGGAGGCAGGTAGATTTCGAAAGAGGCTGTTACAGTAATCCAGTCTGGAAATAACCAGAGCTTGGGAGACAGTGAGCTTTTGAGGGAAGGAGAGGAAAGGCAGAGTACCTCTAAGGAGGTGAAGTAAAAAGTTAGATTTTTTGGAGATATCAGAGATGTGTGCAGAGAAGGAAAGTGTAGAGTCAAAGATAACCCCAAAGTTCTTAGCTGCGCAGGTGGGGGTGGGAGGAGGGCCAAGGGAGGCTGGCCAGAGAGTGAGAGGAAAGGATGGAGATGGTGTACCAATAAGGAGGATCTCAGTCTTGTTGGCATTTAGACATAGATCATTGGCGGCACACCAATTTTGAATGGCGTTTAGACAATCGGAGATGAGGGAAGGAGAGGAGTTGGCTGAAGGAAGCCTGAAAATGAGTTGGGTGTCGTCAGCATAGCACTGGAAAGTTGAGCAGAACATTGAGATGCAGTAAGCAAGAGTTGCCATGTATTGGTTGAAAAGCCAGGCCGAGAGGATAGACCCCTGGGGGACACCACATGTGGAGTAGGAGAAATAAGATAGGAAGGACCAAGTTGTACCTGGGAGGGTCATTCAGAGAGAACAGAGGTCAGGCAGAGAGAATGGGGGTTGGATGGGTGGGGGTAGAGAAGGTGGGGGTTGGGTAGGTGGGGGTAGAGAGAGTGTTGGTGAGTGGGGGTAGAGAGTGGGGGTAGAGAATGTAGGGGTAGGGTGGGTGGAGGTAGAGAGTGGGGGTAGAGTGGGTGATGTAGAGAGAGTGGGGGTTGGGTGGGTGGGGTTAAGATGGGTGGGGGGAGACTGGTGGGTGGGGGTAGAGAGTGGGCATAGAGAGAGTGGGGGTAGGGTGGGTGGGGGTAGAGAGAGTGGGGGTTTGGTAATGAGAGTGGGGTAAGGTGGTTGGGCGGGGGTAAAGAGAGTGGGCGTATGGTGTTTGGGTGTAGAGAGTTTGGAGTAGGTTGGGTGGGTGGGGCTAGCGAGAGTGGGGATAGAGCGAATGGTAGGGTGGGTGGGCAGTAGAGAGATTGGGGTAGTGTGAGTGGGGTATAGAGAGTGGGTGTTGGGTAGAGTGGGGTAGGGTGGGTATGCTACAGAGAGTTGGGGTTGGGTGGGTGGTAGTAGAGAGAGTGGGGGTAGGGTGGGTGGGGGTATGCTATTAGGGAAATCAATAGAAAACTTACTGGTAGCTGCAGTCTACCACATACAAACAGGGGACACACATAGACAAAATACATCCAACATGACACAGACACAGTAAATATACCCATGGTGTGCACCTCTCGGTGATCCGGGGTACAAATCTATGAAAACCGAAGCAGAAATCTAAAATCTGAACTTACTGGTACTTGGCGTCATGGTGAGAGCAATAAATCACAGACCTAACTGTGAACACTATGTTGGGGGGGGAGGTACTCTTGTCAGGGAATGCCCTGCTCTAAACTAATACGAGGGGGTCACAGAACTCATACACCCATCTGGGAACTTCAGTATTTTTCCCTGCCCTCTGAATGCTTTATACAGGCAGTAGTGACAAGCTCCTACTGGCCTGAAACTAAACAAAACAACAGATGTCTGTGGTTTGCATATGACAAACGTGGTCACCCTTTCCTCTTTACAGAAACAGTAACCAGTAACTGAAATCACACTGAAAATGAAGGGATAAAGGAGGGCGAATTAACAGAGCGCACTGGCCCTTATGTTAACACCAACCAACCTCCCTTAACACTCAAATTCTGCTTCAGTATGTGCGAGGCAAACTTTCTTTTTTTCATTAATATGCTTAGCCCCACTCGACTACGTTGTCGAACATGGACAGTACAGATTTCCCATGTGGAATTTACTTAAAGACGACGTTTTAAAGGTAGACGTCACCAAAATAGGGTCTGTCAGATATGGACCGAAGGTTCTGAGGGCTAATGCCACCCCCGCGTTTCCTTCTCTCCCTTTTCTAGCTGAACTGCACAGCGGTGGACATGACAAGCTCTCGCCTCTCAGCTCCTCCTTTCAGCTCACCAGACACCCTTCTCTCTCCTATCCTCAAAGACAGGGGGCCTCATTACGACCCAGGCAGAAAACCATGGTGCTAATAGCACCATGGTCCATGCCGGTAACTTACCGACTCCGCCATGGAGAAAGGGGGAATTACCACCCCATTACAAGGTTGGCGGGGCGGTAATTCCCCCTTCCTCCATGGCCCTTCCCCATTCCCATTTTTGCCCCATAGGGCTCAATGGGAATGGGGAAGGCGCTAAGTACGGTACCGCAAATTGCGGTACCGTTCTTAGAACCAAGGTCCCTTTGCGGGTCCCTACTTTAACGGCTGGTGTAGACCAGCCGTTAAGGTCGGGTCCCGCAAAGGGACCTCGTAATCAGGCGCTAATGGGTTAATGGCGCCGCAGCCTTTTACGGCACAGTTAAGCCATTAGCGCCAGGGTCGTATTGAGGCTCAGGGGATGTAAACTGCGTGACACCACACGGAGAGTGGAGCACAGCAGTCTGACAGAGATCAAGGCGCAGGCTCATGAACGTCATGCATGTGTCGGCAGCATGGCCGGCTGCAAATAGTCCGACAGGAGTTTAAGTGCCAAAAGGCATTGGTCAGGGTCGGACTGAGACAAGAAATAGGCCCTGACAACAAAAAAAAAGTGGCCCACCCCTCGCCTCAAAAAAGTGGCCAACCCCTCGCCGCAAAAAAAGTGGCCCTCAAACCATCATCCGTGAATGGCGTTAATTCACGACTTTTACAGAAAATGCTACATATTGAGGGTTCATGTGTCTGTTACATTACAACACAACTCATAAAATAACATTACTTTGCATGCAGTTCTGTGACAGGGTCCAACCACAGCTCCGAGATGCAGGAGTGGCATGAACCAACCACCCCCACTGCGGTTTTGGGACCTGCTGCAAGTCAATGCTTATACAGGGCTCTGCAACCCCAGCAGGGAAGGAGGGTTAGGGTAGGGTGACAATGGTTGGATAGGAGGGGGGTAGGGAAACCGGAATGAGGTTTAGGGAGAGGTTATGGATAGGTTGGGGATGTTAGGGTAAGGTTTTGATCACTGCGCATGCTTCCAGCTAGCTGTTACACTCATAGAAACACACGTCTCTGCTTCTGACTCTACACACAAATACAAAATCACTATAGCAGTATACAAAGGCACAGCAACATAATAAACACACATGAGGTAGGGCAGCACTTAGCTTAGGTTAGCTGTCACCAGAGTGTCCCTTGTTGTCTCCTGAGATTTCGTTGTGCCAGAATGTGTCGTAGTAGCTGATCAAATGCTGCAATAAAGTGCTACAATTAGTGCACATATCAAACACTCAGGCATTGCGATGATATGCCCAGGTACTCGCGCATACCATTTTGCACCTGCTACCATCAATGGGCAGTTAATATAGTATACTACTACGACTGTGCCTGGCAAGTGTACCGCAACCAGCATATGGCTAAATACTCGTCAACGCATACGCAAGCAACACAGACATTCCACAGTACATAAACATAATCTCAATTGTTAATTCAATTGACAATGGCTACTCCCCAGGTTGACACCTAATCCCAATCATGGCCCAGACTTTGCTCACCTTGAAGTTTAGGCGGCTGCTGGCATGGAAGCCATTTGCTCTCGTTTCAAAAGCAAAGATTGTTTGCGCGATGGATAGACAAACCTGACTCCTGGAATGGTTGGATGGGGGTTCAAACTCGGGCCCCCATCAATCTCAGCTGAAGGGAGCATAAGAACACTAAATCCAAACAAAAAGTTGTGGCTTTGCAAGTGGCTGGCATTAGGCAGCGTTAAGCTAAATCGTGTGCTTTTTATACTGTGTGAACAGATGACGCCATGCGAGCCGCCGCCACCCATGGGTATTCACAGTTCTCATAATTATCTGGAGCCCCGAATAGTGTGGGCGCCTCTGGGCTGCAGGGGTGTCAGTTATAGTGTGTTAGCAGGATCAGAAAGGATGCATACATACTTCCAATTATTCCAAGAAAAAGCATCATATTTTGCGTGCATGCAATAGGGCACTGAAAGTTCCGCTTTTGGAAGCCCGAGGTTTCAAGGCACTATACAACCTATCTATTTGCGTCAGGTCGTCCGATGCTGAATAAATATTCTTTAACATTTTAAATTGCACAAATTGCATCACACTTTATCAAAACACTTCCCATTGGTTACTATTCAAACAATGTCACATAAGGAATAAATAGCCATTTGCAACCGTGGGCCACTTTTTTTATTGGTACCCAAGACAATTTTATGGCCCAGTCCGACCATGTGGGCAGAACTCCAGTAGTAGTCGTTACGTTGCTTTCATGGGACAGTGTCATATGTCTGCTAACACGGCTAAGTCGAAAGTCATGACTTGGCAAAGGGGTTGTAAAAAGTTACTACATGTTATATAGAATCCATTCTTTAATTAGGGTTGTCAGCTTTATTTACTTAGGAGTAAGTGGCTCTGTGGACAATATGTGGGAAGAGTATGTCCAATGAGCTGCAGAGCTAATGAAGAGGCTAGCCTTGATATTTTAATGGTCTCTGCTAGGTTTGGTGGCAATCCTTTTATTCCAGACTGGCCGGTTATAGCTTGCTATGTAGCAGGAGTATGGGTCCTCACCCAGCTGTACGTCTTGGAAAACTGAAATTACATCTTTAAGACCCTTATTAGGTGTTTTGCCTCTTCAGGTTGTATACCATGAAACTCGCTTAGAGCCGACAATCCCAACGCTCCATTTAGCCCCTCCATGTTATCTTTGGTGGATTGGTCAAATGATAAAGTAGTACCTCACCGACTTATCTTGCAAGATATGTTAACATGGAAGAGGTTTGTAGGTCATGGGGCTGCCTCCGTCAAATCTGGTCTTGACTACCGAGGTGTGTGCATCTTTTACGAAAACATTAGATGTATTCGTAACGAACCAGGGAACTTAATTTTTCACGCTTTTCTCCAGCGGCAGGAACATCTATCTCTACCTTTTTGCCGAGAATAATGGATTGATAGCTCAGGGGCAACGTGCTAGTTTTGGAAGCAAGCCATCATCGAGCAGCCTGGGTTTGATACCTGGCGACACGCTTAGAAGCTGGAATCCACCATCAAGCATGTTATATATATGCATGCTTTCTTAGGGGCATTCATCATTCAAGGAAGATAACTATGTGTCTTTTGTGTCTAACTGTTTGGCAAGAAAGCGGATTGCTCAACTCTGCTTTTGCTAACTTCTGCTTGCTTTAAATTGTGATGCTGAGAGGTTAGATAATGAGTGCTTTTGTAGATTTGATGATGTGTCAGTATAATCTAGTATGCACATTTTATTTCTCTGCTCCTGGTCTGTGGAACCACGGTGGAAATATATCATTGCACTACTCCAAATGTTAGAAGTCCATCTATTCTGGGTTGCCATCCATTAGAGAATGTTATATCGGGATGCAAAAATAATTGCAGGCATTGGAGAATTTTTTTACCAAAAGCATTGAGATCCAGTGAAGGGGCTTTCAGTGTTAGGAGCACCGTGGCCAGCTCCAGGCTTCCTGAAACTATGGCAGATGCTAACAAAACATGGCTCGTGGGTAGCATGTTAGGGACAATGGTGCCATTGAAATCTTTGAGCGGTTTGGGGTGGTCCCATACATGCCAATCCTCCCGATTTAGGCGAGAGGCTTGTGTCCCCCCTCCCTTACACGGGTTATCATGCACATTATATGTCGTGTTCACCACAGTCATTTGATGTCGCTGAGATACGAACTATTGCCCCGCCCCTCCCCCAACCTGCACTCATTTCTCTGGGAACCGTTCCCCTTTTTTGCAAATAAGTTACAACAGCACAAACACGGTTACAGAGTGCCTATTACCATACTGCCTGTTAATAAGCAACAACACCACACAGCGGTCTTTCTAGCAAGATGAGGGTCAAAGGGCTGAGTCTGCTCCCAAACACGCTTAAGCCACGAGTTTGCACAGGCACAAGCAGCAGCACTCACTCACACGCCCGTCGCCCATCACACACAGACCCTCTCATCTCTCAACCCAGAGCAGCTCATTGCACACTGACACGCGGACATACACCACCACATAAAGACGGGCACGGCCACGGTTTCATTCAAGAGATTGAGTCGACTGCAGTGATGCCCCGTGTGACGTTTCCACCACCTTACCTGTTTGTGCAGCACTGCTGCTGTGGCTTCAGGCTTGGCATTGGCGGGCCGGCTGTGCCGGCGGCCTCCACTCGTCTGGTCCTCCTGGCTGGTCCTGTGGGAACTGGGAACTGGCGGCCTCCTGACTTGGTGGGGTGCTGCTGCCGACTGACACAGACAGTCCTCCTGTGAGCAGAATACTGCCACTGGCTGCTGGTGCGTCTGCTCTCTCTGGCTCGGACTCCTCTCCTGGACCTAGTGTGCAGTAGTGTGTGGCTCAGCTTGGGCCTCCCTGGGCTGGCTCTGTGTGGCTCTCTCTCTGCAAGGGTTAGAGGCCCAATATCCGATTCCGTGGAGAGAGAGACTGTAGTCATCACGTGGTGACTCAGTCTATTGGGGCGGGCTACAAGTGCCTGCAGCCAATTTTCATTGGCCCCCGCCCTCGCCCTGTTGTTCCATGGCAGCCCGAGCCCCCCAGCCCCAGGCACAAGTTGCGTTTCAACTTTGCAAAGAAGTGCAAAAATGTGTTGTTACTTCCTGCAAAGTTGAAAGCAACTGTCTGTGTAGTGTGAAATCTGCCCGGCGCCCAGCAGCAAGCTCTCATCCAAGCCCTGAGGCAGGCTGCTGCCCCACACCCCCTCCCCCCCAGGTTCAGGAGCTGTTACATGATTTTTGCATTGCTTAATTGCGCAACGTGTGGCACATTGCACAATTAAGCAATGCAAAAATCATGTAAAACAGCTCCTGAACCTGGGGGGCCGTGGGGCATTATGTGCGCAATCAGCACCTCAGCTCGGCTGCCCGCGGACCGATTCAAACACCGCACAGCCGCCTGTGGCCAGGCCCAGGCAATCCTCAAAGCAGCGTAACAACACCATTGTTGTTACCTTGCTTGATGAATTATTGCTGCAGTGACTGTCTGACTGACAGTTCCTATGTATCCGATTCCTAAGCTACTGTAGTGTGCTGCCGTGCCCAGCCCAACCCCTCCCCCCTCTCCTGAGGCACAGGCGAGCAGCTCCACTCTGGGCAGGGCCTCTCGCCCGCAGGCAGCACCGCCGCGGATGCTGCACACTGTACACAAAGTGTGTAAATTCGTAAAACAAATAATTATTAAAAAAAGAAAAAAAACTATTACCAAAAAGAATACCGGCCCAGGGTGCCTGTCTGAAAAACCGGCCCCCAGGTTCCCCAACTTCGTTCGGCCACGGGCCGAAAGACCGAAAGGGCCAGTCCAACCCTGGCATTGGTGCATACAAATAAATAAATTACCGGCATATAGTTAAGTGCAGTCCTTTTGCTCCTACCGCGGAGCTTGCACAGCTTCCACAACAACAGCAGAAGGCAGCCAGACGTGAGCGAGATGGTGAAGGGCCAGCTGGTGCTTCTGCCATTTCATTGCCAAGTGGCAAAGTTGCCATGACAACCTAATCTTGCTGATAAGGATATCACGCTATCATCAGTACAACAAAAAGAATAATGGCCCCCCTAGAGGAGCTACGTGGGTGACCTCAATGCACAGTTTGAGCCACTGGAAGATATGACTGGCCTATTTGAAGAAGAGGGCATAGCTGCGACCTACTGGACTTCATAGCAAAATACCCAGCAAACGCCCACAAGTCAGCTTTGGAAACAGCCCACAATCTCCCTTACCCCGAATTAAGAGATTGTAATGGTAGTTTCATGGGTGACCAACTGGCCAGACCAACATTTCTCTTTCAAATTTGAATCATAAAACTTTTTCAAACAGCCTTTTGGCCTATGATTGTCTTGAATTATCAGAAATTGTATGTCACATTGTTTGTAAGACATTGATCTGTTTCATTTGAGTCATAAACTTACCCTACTTTGGGCTGCGCTATGATACTGAGGTGACAACTTTGGTTTGCAACATTTGTACATGGTAATAAAAAATCCCATATAGATTACATTCTCATTGGTGCTAAAGATTGGTTTTTGGTCAAAGATATGGAGTTTATGACCGTGCAGATAGTGATCATTGGCTCTTGTGTGCAAGATTTGGCACCAGCGAGTTGATATTCGCCCCATTATCTAGTACCAACATCAGCATACAAGGCAATACTAACTGTGGAATATAATCGCGGATATTGTAGAGGCCGATATTGAATCTACCATGCTATAATGACCCTACTTGTACCATTAGTACACTGAGAATATGAAGGAGATCCGACAAAGAGGGGAGCTCTGGAGCTCCGCCTTTCTCATTATTTTTATTGCAGTTCCCCGACAGGGAAGAGTCCCTCATTCCTGGACTCAGGCAACCATTGTCCACTATATAATAAAGGGAGTCGAGATAACCCGGCCAGTTATAGGCCTATATACTCATTGGACGCGGTTGGCAAACTCTATGTACGCGTTCTATTGCTAGACCTATCTGGATGGGCCAAGGAGATGTCAGTGGTTGGTCGCCTCCAGCCCGGTTTACAGGCTTTACGAATTACAATAGACCAGTCATTCGGGCTGTTTCTACTACAACAGAAATACACTCGTGTACAGGTACTTAAGGGGCAAGTGTATATAAGGTTGTTGCTTTGTAAAATGGGTAAGGATCCCTCCCATCCAGATGGCGAAATTGTCTGACGTGGTCAGTGATGCAGATGGTGTGCGTTGGGAAGCTAACGGGGCCATTTCAGCGGTCATTTGCTTAATGCATTTTCCTAGAACCTCCTATGAAACGTCTGCAATTTGTGGAGCCGGAAAGACGCGCCATCTGTGCCTGTTGCTTGCACATATTGCAGTTCATGCTCTACGCTGGCGCTTGACATTTTGCCGCCCACACAGGTTTTGGAAGTGCGTCATCTGCCTGAGCTTTCCGTGGCTCTTGGAACAAAGGTGAAATTGAATGAATCGCTCCTGTGCGAGGGAGAGGCTGGCTCATTAGTGTAGTTGTTTCACTAATGTGGCACTCTTCACATTACCGTCTCATACAAATGTCACGCCTTCAGCATTTTCCATATTCGTAGAGACTTCATTTGTTGCGAGTGTTATTAGCAGCACGTGTTATCTTCCCAGTTTCTATGCGCTTGTTATTATGTCCATTTTCTGTAGACCGCAACTGGGAGATAACGTTTTAGGACATCTGGTTAGCAGGAATTACGTTTTCTAGCATTTTTCTGAAATACTCAACAGGGGCGTTTGCAGTTTGTCTATTGCTAAACTAAAGCTCTGAAGATGTTTTAAATAAATGCTCACGAGATTGGCTGCCCTGTCTGCCCGGTGGAGGGGTTGGATAGTGGGATTCGCTGCCTGTCTGCCAGGTGGAGGGGTTGGGGAGTATGATTATATGGAAGGTGCAGGGTGCTCCAAACCCCAGGTTGATTCAAATCATACTGCAATCTTCTTTTTCTCTTTCGTCTGAGAAACACGTTTCTTTGCACTATACATGGCACTTTTAAAAGCTCACAAATGATTGGACTAGTGCATAGATTTGTATTTCGATGGGTTATGTTGCAGTATCCACTGTGGATTTTTTTTGTTTTTTAATTAAAAATGTGTATTCAGAAGGTTGACAAAAAGCGACATCACACCTGAACTGCCCTTAAGTAGGTCTCAAACTCAAGCCATAATGTACAAGATCATGAAATATTCATGTGCACAAACATAATTACATATATACAGTGAACAACCAACTGTGACTTTCTCATCAATGCTGTGACAGTCCGATCCTCGCACAATAAAAAGAAAACCAAACACAAACCAGGACAAAAATAATAGAATACCTTTGTCGCTACACCTCTTCTGAATATTTTTCAAATTGTTCCTCCCTTCTCACCTCGAGCCCTCCCTTACCAACCCCACCACTCAAGCGAACCATCCAAACAAGTTGGAGTCTGAAATTGCAAAGATTCAAAAAGGAACTTGCCGCCTAAATACCTATTACAATATACATTTGTAATCTGATTGCTATTGAGATTGCGAGTCATTATTCGGGGTCCCAGAGCTATACATCATCACATACTCTCTACACATTGGGCAGGGAATGCCTACCTCACACTGCAATTGAATAAATGAAAACGTTATTGAAATTAAGGTCAAACTCAAGAGGCCTCCAGGAGGTCGACACTTCACACTTAGTATAGTAAGTCAAAAAGTGGAGCCACTCCATTTCCACATCTTTAAGCGACTCGGAAAAAGTTGCCCTCAGGCTCGCCATATCATACATTTCGTGAGCCGTATGCAGCCATTCCTCATGGGTAGGGCGATGAGGTTGTTTCCAATATAATGTTATTCCAAATCTAGCCGCAAAAAAAATGTGCCGTCAGTTAGGGTACCCTGGTATAAAGTTTTCCATCATCATGTAATCCAAAAAGATGTACAAAGGGCCTCTCAACACCTTCACCCTGGCCAACACCTCTTTCCAGAAAGTCTGTATTACCGGGCAGTGCCACCAGACATGCCAATAAGTGCCGATAGCACCACACCCCCTCCAACAAAGAGAGCTAGAACTGGGGCACATCTTAGAAAGTCTATCTGACGAATGCTGCCATCTGCAACAATCTGTACCCATGCATCTTATATTGCTTAGCCATTGTGGTTGACCATGAGTGCCAGCACATCAATAACCGTGGATCCCTGCCCTCCAAAAAAGGAATGTTGCGTGGCCAGTGCTGTCGAGCCTTCTGCTGGTTTGTGGGATGTACTGACCCACTAGGCTCTGCCCTGTGACATCACTGTGTGCTGGTGGCACCAGAACCAGCAAAATGTCCGCAAAAAAAGCCCTATGTGCGCTAAACCTCTGAAAATTGCGCAGTGAAACCAGAAAAGATGGCTGCCAATCTACTTTGCTTGTGTCAGTGGTGGAACAGGAGACCAAACTGCTGAAACCTGTCACTGGGCTGCCCACAGAGTGAAAATGGAAACTCGTTGAATGGCAGTGCTTTATTGCCAGGAAAGCCAGACGTGCTCTGAAATCCTTTTTCCTTGGTTGCTGGATATTACAAAATAATGGTTAAAAACATCAGAAAATATCCAACATCCTTGCTGGGTGTTACCCATCACTTCATTTAAAGAATTAACAGGAGCCCACAATGTCAGGAAAAGCAGAATCCATCATCAGAATACCCATATTAAAAAGTGTGCTTGTCTCTGAAAATCTGTCTAATATGGGTGCAGTACCACCAGCTGCCTGTACGAGAGCTGTCATTTAATTACATTAGAAACTTAAACTTGTGCAGTTAAAATCAAATGGTTGGAATTGAGTGACTTGCCATCCAAAGAAATATAGGTTGCAACTATTTAATCTCTATGTGTTAAAAGACTGGAATTAGAGTTCTGTCTGCCTGTTTGAAATTGTAAGTCTATTTAATCAAAGAAACATTTAAACAAATTGGGTTTTAAAGTCAGCCTGATGCCAGCCAAAACTACAAAGCACATTCCACAGCTTCCCCCAACAATAGGCACCTCCATTCTGCCCTGTGGCCCAGGAACTCACATTCAGGTGTTAATGAAGAGAGGAGGGGATTGGGCTGCTGCTCATGGGAGAGACAAAGGACTTCCTTGATTGAAAAGATATGCAGATACAAGTGTCAACAGAAGCCCCTGCCAGAGGAAAGAGACGGGGATTGATCTTGAGTCACCAGAGACTTTGGGGGTGGAACAGACGGTTTGTTTATTCTTAAAGCACAGAAAAGTATATTTTTGAAAAGTACTGGCAAAGGACTGTGCGAATTTGTAAAAATTGGAAAATTACAGTATTGTTAATGTGAAATTTTTGGTCACGTTTTAAAAGTACTCAGAACTCTGTGCTATGTTCAGGGACATGACTGCAGAAATTGTGGTTTTGTAGTAATTGTATTGATGCCAGAAACATGAAACTTCATATGATTATGCCCAGATATTATGCGCACATATGTGTACAATTGTGGACAAATCTGACATTGGGTATCAGAGCAAAAGTGCAAAATATTGCCAAATCTAGACCAATGCTCTCACCGCGAGGGGGCTTGGATGAATACTTGCTCCACAAAATATGGGATAGAGATATGCTATTGCTATCAAGTTTGTAAAATTGTAAATATGTCTTATAGAAAAAGTAGATTTCATGTGCAAGGACAAAGGGGAGGTTTTCCCTGGATCATAAAACACATTGTCATGATGACACTTTGTTTTCTTCTCAAATCAAGGGAGAGGAAAGACCCTAACCAATAGAATACCTAGGGGTGTGCCTAGTAGAATTCAGCATACCCACCCCTTTAGGAAATACATAGAGACAGCTTAGGACCTAGAAGGACACACACACATTCACCCACCAACCGATTGCTGGCGGAGCACTTTGCAAGAGAAATCCATATTCCAGACTCCAGACTCCAGAACTTTGAAAGCAGAAAGGCCCATTTCCAAAGCTGAACCATTATCAGTTTGGCCTTTAAAAATCCAGAAACCAGATTTTACCCCAGACTTCTAAGGGGAACAAAATAACAGCCTGTCTGTGCTGTACTGCTTTCTTGCTAAGAATTCTTGCCAGAATCCAAAGATCCAACCGAGTAGAACCGTGCTGTGACCAGATAGCTGCGAACCAGAACCCATCAGATCCAGTCCAGTCCCACCGTGCGGTGTCCAGAGTGTCTTGCTGACTGCAGAACCAGAGCGCCTTGAGTCCAGTCCGGTGTGCTAGCAGAATTCCTGTCCAGAAAGTCTCCCTGACCAGATCCCTGACGGGTCCATTCCAATATTGGTAGTGAGTATACATAGCATAGGATTGTCACTAGCATATGTATTATCCATACGTAATCCTACCACAACCCATTCTCTTACATCCAGAACTGCATTGTTATAATCTTTTTGTCTTGCGTGAACTCTTTCTCTTACCCTATAGTCCTTTGTAAAAGCAGTGTTAAAATCATCTTCGCGCTGATATATTTTCTGAAGAAAGGTGAGCGTCTTGGCAGGCCAAACCAACTAGTGATATCCTGGGCTGGTGGCTGCGCTGTCGTGTAGTTTGCATCTTCATAGTCTCCCCCAGTGTAAAGAAACCTTGTTTGTTAATTTAAAAGCGCATTCTTGTTTTGCAAATGTGACTCTCTCTGAAAATAAATGACCTCCACAAAAAACCTTCATAACTTCTTCACCGTTTATGCTGGAAATGAAAATTAAGTGTCTAATTGAAGCTAACATCCTCAGCTTTCCTTATAGTTTTTCCGCAATCATGCTTACCGCGTGCGGAAAGGTTTGCCACAAATTTTTCGTTTGGCTCAAATCTATCATGTGTGAAATAGCTGTTCATTGCATCCGACCTCAGAATTAAGTTTTAAACCTGCTAGTTACTCAATAATCATTGCTAGTGTTTGTCTGAAACTATACAGAGCGGCTCCCACTAGTATTGTAACCATTTCAGTGAATTAAATCAATTTTCAGTGTTTTTACCATTCATGCAAAGCCAACTTTAACCATTTTGACAAGTTTGCAATCATTCCTGTTTCTCTCTCTGTGGCTATTGGGGGAAATTGGGATTGATACTCCTTTGTTGAATTCTGTATTCCTGAAACCTGTTTTCTCTCATTCCATCTCTTTACATTGCATGTTGGGGGGATTGAGTAGTGTGCAGGGGGAAAGAGTAATCACATTGCATTTTGATTGAACCCACACAAAGTATTATTCTATGTTGCATTATTTTTCGTATCATTACTCCGTGTGATCAAAGAGATTTATTGTGACATCACCCCATTGGTGATCATTGTATAACCATTAAAGTAGTGTGATATATATATATTGTAAAATACTTAAAATAAATATTTTTTACTTTGCAAAACAGCCTGCTTCCTGGTTCAGTGTGACCGGGGGGGGGGGGATTCAAAGAGAGGGGTGTGATATAAGGGTACATCATTCAGAAATAAAAGAACTTACAGACATAAATAAATAATTAAGGGTTTCAATTGTGCATCACACACTAGGCATTGACTTAGGTCGAGTGCCGGATTGAAATCACTTACAGGTTTGTGTCTCTGGTTTCCAGCAATGTGGAATAGAGCTCTTTGAGCCTACATGGGAGTCTAACACCCGTACAAAAAACCTCAACAGGCGATTCAACACCGTATTCCATGCACAGTCTGTGAGTACACCCCTCAACTTTAAATACATAAAGTTAGAAATCAGGCCCTTCCCTGATTTCTTGTCAAACTCAGGCTTAATAAGGAAAGAACCATCCTTCCATGATTTTCCTGCATGTATCAGACCCCTCTCACAACAGTCCAGAACTCGAATGGGTTCATGGATCTTATCCCTTAACTAGGGAGGCCAAAGAAAACTCTGGGGAGAAGGTCAGGTCGTTATATCCTGTGATAATACAGATTTCCTCCATAGCCCCCATAAAGTTGCCAGAACTGGGTGTGTCCTAACTCTCTTCGGGAGATGGTTGACAGGAACCCATAACCATTCTCCCATGGTTACCGGGGCCAACAAGTCATTTTCAAGCTTGACCCACTGTTTATCCTCACTACCTCGAAGATGGTCTAACTGGACTTTTGACTGTACCGCCCTGTAATATTCCCATAAATCCAGAAACCTACCCCGCCCTTGTCTTTTGGTTGTATCAACATACTATAAGCTACTCATGGTTTTGCTTCCCTCCACAAAAGCTCACAGTAGCCTGTTTGGCCTCCCTGAAAAATGACTGAGGAAATTCAATCGGTAAGGCTTGAAATAATAGTCGCGGGAGGACATTCATTTTTACTGTGGAGTGACAACCCGCCCATGAAAGAATCAAGGTAGACAATCTTGCTTGGTCAAACTTAATGGCGGCCCAAAAGGGGGTTCAATTAGTATTTTACAACTTTGACAAATCCCTCTGAAGAGTAAACCCGAGATAATGCAAGCCCTCTCTTTGCAAATGGAGACCATTCCCATGACAGACCTATCTAGGTCAGCAGTGATATCCACTAATGGCAAAACCTCTGATTTCCCATAATTCAACTTGAAGCCCGAAAAAGCAACATATTCCTGTAACAGCTCAATCAATGCGGGAAGAGAAAAGCCAGGCCTTGTAACATACATCAGGACATCGTCCACAAAAAGGGATCATTTATGTTCTTTTCCCGGCCTCACTAAACCATAAATTCCTTTTGTCTCCGAATACGATCGGCTAACGCTTCCAAAATTAAAGCGA
The DNA here is from genome assembly GCF_040938575.1 of Ambystoma mexicanum. Lineage (NCBI taxonomy): Eukaryota > Metazoa > Chordata > Amphibia > Caudata > Ambystomatidae > Ambystoma > Ambystoma mexicanum. Next base: position 856,373,092 of record NC_090937.1, read on the forward strand.
AGAGTAACTGTGAGAGAGGACAACCCTGACGGGTTCCCCTCTGTAACGGGAAAAAAATCAGAGACCGGCCATTCAGCATCACTTGAGCTCTCTGAGTCTTATAAAAGGCCATAACCCCAATCATCCAACTCAACTAAAATCCCATCTTTTCCAATACTGCCCGCAGAAAAGGCCACTCGACTCTGTCAAAGCCTTCTCTGCATCGAGAGAGTCCAAAATTGGGTCTATTTCAGGGAGCCAATTGAAGCTAAATCGTTTTTCAGAGATTATCTGCTGCCTGTCTCTCTAGTACAAAGCCAACCTGGTCACTATGTACCAACATAGGCATCAACAGCCACAATCGTTCTGCTAACACCCCAGCAAAATGTTTTACATCGCCATTTAAAAGAGAAATAAGGCGTTAAGAACCACAATCAAGCCTGTCTTTGCCTTCTTTCGGAATCACAACTATCGTAGCCTTAGTGAAAGTTTCGGGACCCCATTCCCCATCTACTATACTATTAAAAAGTGTTGTTAGGAAGGGAACTAATTGGGGGGGGCAAACCTTTTATGAAAACTAGTGTAAGCATCAGGGCCCGGGGCCGAACCCGCCCTCATCCGAGCAATAGCTTGTAAAACCACCAGGGGTTTTATCAGTGCGCTTAATTAAGTCAAATCGTCCGAGCTAACTTTGGGAGGATGGATACCTTTATGATAATCATCTATTGTCTGGGAAGGGATCGTTATGTCAATAATGTATAATTCACTATAAAAGTGGGCAAACCTCCGGAGTATGCTGTCTGGGGATGTCAGCCTCCCCCTTGGCGAAACCCTCAACTCTATAACCTCCCTCTCCATCCTCTGTTTGCAAAAGTCCTGCAGCCAAGAGGGTATGGGCTTTATCGCCCTTCTCAAAAATGTTGGCTTCAAGCAACAAAGCTGGTAGAATGCTGCACCACTCCAAAGATCATTTAATTCTTGCCTCAGATCAACTACGATTTTCTGATTCTCGTCCCCATCAGAGGGGTCCCTAACAGTGCCTCTTCCCGAGTCCTAATCTTTTCCCATAAATGGGCATCCCTCAAAGCCCTAATCCTCTTCTTCTCAGACCATCCTGCAATAAGCAACCCCCCGAAGGTCGCTTTTGCAGCATCCAAAACCACGCTCTTACTGACCTCTCATATCATTGATTTGAAGAAAAGAGCGAATGTGATTCTGAAATGCTTCACGAAACACTACGTCATTAGACAAAGTGTCATTACACACCCATCGTCTCTCAGAGGACAAGCCCAAACCCAGACCCATTGTTGCCATAGCCATATCACGATTCGACCATGCTACCACCCTAGTAGATGACTTTATAATATCATGGGCATTGGTGGAATACAATCAAGTGTAGTCAATTTGTCTGTGTATCCTGTTCAGAATAAATGGTGTATGTCCTAAGCTCAGGATGCAAAAACCTAAAAGTGTCAGTGAAGTGATACTTAACTAAGAGATCTCGTAGGGAATTCCCAACTCCCCACACCGGTCACTGGGCCCCCTCCTGCAGTGAGTACCAATCTTGCAATGGGTCAGCTAAAGCATTGAGGTCCCCTCTGCAAATTGTGACACCCTACAGCACCCCTCCAACAAGGAAAAGGATCCTTCACAGAATGGGATCTGTTGCTGATTTGTGGCATACAACGTCAGTTCAGTATCATTCAACTTTTCCCAAACTGCCAAGAAACGGCCTCCCAGTCCCCTCTTGAGGTGCAAAACCTGTAAACGAAGCGGTTTTATTAATCAATATTCCTACACCACCCTTCCGTTCCAAGCTTGATGACCAAACAACTGTCCCAATCCCATTATTTCTGACGTTATATTCCTCACCCTGCTTTAATCTGGTTTCCTGAACAAATAATATATCGACGGCTGACTGTCGAAACTCACTCCCCAACATTGATAGTCTTCGCAGGGAATTCAGACCCTTAACATTCAGGGACCCAATTTGCATCACAGCTTTCCTTGCCATAAGTAAACAAAAGTTAAAAAAAGAAAACAAAAACAAACATATGCAAATGCATGAGAAACATTGTGATTTATTTGTAGCAACCAGAACCGTCTACATACATACCCTGCGGCAAGAAGAAGACCCTTCATCAACACTAAAACAGATCCCCTGTGGTCTATTTCCATCCCGTTGGTTCCCCCCATTCCCACAACTACCCTCCCCCAACCCTCTGAACCACAACCTCCAACCCCCCTATCGGAGACTGCTTTATGTAACTAGAGCCACCAACACAGCTCCCTCCCACTCCGTGAAAACAATAATAATGTTTGTAACATCAAAAAATGAAGCAGGGCCACAGCCGGACTCTGCAGCCCTTAAGATAAAAACATTCATAACAATAACAAACAGAGCATCTCTTTGAAACCCTGAACATGGAGCCTCATCAAAATATTAACATCCTATATCAAACCTGGCCCTTAACTCAAGAGAGCACAACAGAGACCCAAAATGGAACCATGGCATCTACTACAAAAGTCCCTCACAGCGTATTCAGTTTTCGAAATTTCCTGGAACCCTTTGTTTTTCCTCTTTGCGGTTGGGGCAGCTAGGTACCAGATAATGTGGACGGGCACTGTAATGCCCTTTCTTGACTTGCCACCTGTGTCCCCTCCTCTTGTAGATGTTCCAAGGTGCCTTTCGCCTCTGCTAGTGTCCTAATACGATAGTGTTCCTTATCATGTTCAAAGTTAAGAGAAAAGGGCAGTCCCCATCTATAATGCACACCATTATCTCTAAGCCATTGCGTTAGCGGGTGGCACTTTTTCCATTTGATAAAAGTTAGGGTAGATAAATCCTGATAAATTTGGACCGCTGATCCCTCCTACATAATCAGCTTCTTGATTCTCGCCTTTAGAAGTATCATCCATTCTGGGTAAAGTAATGACATTTAACCAACACCGAACGGGGTCTTCCTGGGGAACCTCCTCCTCTGTGGACCCTATCAAATACAACATCGGGTAGATCCATTCCCTCAATGATGCAAGCAGTAGACAGACCAGTCATTCCAAAGAGGGCGATGATTCACCTAGATCTTCCTTTAATCCCAAAATCCTCAGGTTACATCTCCTTTCTCTGTTCTCGAGGTCTTCAAGTTTGGTTGCCAAGTCCGTCTCTCTAGACTCCAGGTCCTGTAGTCAAGCATAAATCTTCAAGTCCACAAGCTTAATAGAGAGCGGATTGTTCTCAAGGGCCTCTCTTTTATCCTCCAACTTGCCGACTCTCCCCTTCAGTTCTGTAACAGAGGCCTGGAGCTCACATCTCATAGACTTGATTTCATCCAGCATGAGCTGGATGTCAGCCTTCGTGGGGCCCTTCTCTGACCCATCAGTCAGTCCATGGGTTGCCTCATTTTGCGTTGAGGGCCTGGCAAAATCTTGAAGCGCACTCAGTTTGTGCGATGTGGGGTGCGTTTCGCCAGTGTTATTGTAGCCAAGTTAGTTTTGCCGAAGTTAGTATTATTGCAGAATATTCCGCTTCTCAATCGCACATGAAGCCACCAGCTTAAAAATCTGGTGCCTTCAGCTCCAAGCAAGTATTTAAAAACAAAAAGGCGTAACCAAAAAGCCACTGAGCCATGTTCCAGAGTCATTCAGTGAGGAAGACTGCTTCCCAGATTGCCACCTTTAGCAGGGAGGGACTGGCCATTGACATCTGCTAGGGTTCTCCTGTCCACCCTTCAGCACCTTCTTAAACATGACAAAAGCCAACACACCCCCAGAAAGACAATCCTACCCCACTTCAATGCCAAAATATACACATGTTCTCTCCAGAGGGATTGGGACATTTCAATATTGCAACCATGGGCCTCATTACAAGTTTGCCGGTCTTGGAACTACGGTACCGGTAAGCTTTCCGGTACCATAGTTCCCAGACCGGCAAACTATGAGTTCTGCTTGCGTGTGCCATTACGGCTGCCAGATCTGTCCTGGCGGCCATACCGGCACCCGCGAGCAGAGCATGTCGGATGCACCGGCACCATTCTGAATGGTGCTGGTGCATCCGACCCCCCCATTCCCATTGAGTCCTATTAGGCTCAAATGGGAATGGGGAGCAAAAGTTTCTGGCCCTTGGCAATGGGGAAAAACAGGGTCCACCAGGGTTGTAATGGCAAAATTTGCAAGTTTTGAAGCAGCCTGCCGGTCTTACCCGCAAAGCTACCGCCAAACTTGTAATGAGGCCCCATGTCCTCAATAACGTGTAGATGCAATGGGGATTCCACTTCTCCATAAAGAGCACAGACCACTGCAATACCTTAAAGCAGGTGTGCTCCAGATCCACACTTGTGAGCCTCTGTTCTCCACGACTCACAGTCCCCGCTGCAGTTAGAGTGCTGCTGCCTGCCCCCACTACCAAGCCATCTCAGCTGGGAAGGAAACACCAGGCTCTCCCACCTCCGCGGTGAGCACAGGTCTCACCATGGAAGCCCCAATGAACCCTTCCGACGCAGCTGTTCCGGAAGTACAGCTGCTCCCCACAGGCTCCTCCATACCTAGCAGGCCGCACTTCCCCGAAGCGTGTGGATCTCCAGTTCCTCTCCACCAACAATGATCAAAGTGGGCTCAAAATGTTCCAAATAGCCCCAGGACCATTAAACAACATAAAAAATGAGGGTTTCGTAGGGATCTATTTTCGCTTTCCCAGTCAGCTGGGTGAAGGAGACGGTATGTCAGCCAGCCATGCTGTCTCAGACGGTCCGTGCCCTCCAAATTTAGTCTCCAAATTTGAAATGTTCACAAAAATGTTCTTTTTTCTCCAAACTGGCTATGGTTCTGTCTTGCTGGATCCCCTAATCTCCCCTCATGTATTCCACCAAATTGCTGGCTCCCTACACCAGACCATGATCCTAGTCACAGCCCCCTCCTCTGCAAAGACCTTTTCTTTATGTTTATGGATGTGTGGGCGGAGCCCAATTTTGCAGTTTTTTCTGCACACAGGCAGGCAACAGGAGTTTTTCTTAGTATTGGGAAGCGCAGTTTAGGATGAAATTCTGTTGAAGAATGCAAACCCAATGAATTTCTATTGAAATCATATTGATTTGCTTTGAACTGTGCTGTGGTTACTCTTTCTTACTTTTCTAACACGATCCTGGAGAAAGGAAAAGCCCTTTTAGCCCCAGCTTCCAAAAATATTTATAACAATTATTTTTTAACCATATTATGATTTGTGTAGTGTACATTGGATCACTACCGTTTTGTGGCCATGTGGCCTTTACATTAGTTATTAGATCAATAAAAAAACGAAAAGTAAATCGATTTAGAAAGACCGCTCTGAAAGCGGTCTTTCTAAATCAGACAGTCAGCCCCTGCGACGCACCCGAGTGCGCGCAGGGGCTGACAGGCAGGCCAGGAGACGGAATCGGCCGCGACGGAGAACGGGTAAGTGTGTGTGTTGCATGTGTGTTTGTATGTGTGTTGCGTGTTTGTTTATGTTCGGGGAGTGTGGGGGTGTGGGAGCTGCTGAGGGAGAAGGGTTGAACAAATCCTGTCGAGGGAGGGTGGAAGAGGGTGTGGGTGGGGACTAGGGGGCGAGGCAATGTGGGTGTTCGCCTTTTGGAAGCCACGCAAAATTGGCTGAAAAAAAACAGTCTTTTGTTGTTTGTTTTGTTAAAGTCGTACATTGTTTGGGGTCCCGTTTTTCTCCATTATTTGGAGCTAAGCCAATGATCTCGCATGGGTTATATCCATAACCACATGTGCATGCTCTGTCTATTGGGGCTTTCACATACGAACAGTGATCAACATGATATGTTCTTGATTATTTGTTTCTATTACATTTTCCCCACTTTTGCCACTTACTTGTGCATTTTTGTTAAATGTCCATCCATTTTGGAATCTTTGTGGAGCTCATTCCTCTCTCCAACCATTCTCACTTCAGAATTTATCCGGAGGCTATTATAGAAACAAGCATTTTTATAGGACTGGGCGCCCCCCCCACAGTCCACTAATTATTCTGTAGTTCATATGGAAACCACTTATATGCATTTTCCTCGTGTCACAGACGACATGTACAGGGCAGGGCAGAAAACCTTTTTTTTTATTCTGTGAAAGATCTCTGAACGTCTCCTGAAAAAGATTAATTGCAAACTTTGTGAATCAGTATCTAATTTGGAGAGTTGCCTAGCCCATACCAGAATCAGAGTACTAAAAGTAAAATCATATCATCACACAATATGTTTACTACAAATTGCCTGCACCTGCATGCTCTATCATAGTACACAGAACATGCACTAGGATATGGGTCAATGAACTGTGTATCCTGAAGCAGCATTTGTGGCTCCTAAGAAACAATGGGCCTCATGATATGATATGTCATTTATAACGTGCCTGTACACCATTGCATTTGGTACTTACCTTTACTGGCACCCGGTCCGGCGGCATTGCCGGCAGATTACAGGTGTCGTCCGAGCGCTGTAAATCCCCATTCATGGAGTCCCATGGGACTCCATGAGGGGTAACAAGGTTTTTTTTCTGGCCGGTAGGGCACATGGCTTACCGCCAGCATTTAGCTGGAGGTAACCTAGGTGCCCAACCGGCACTCCTGTAGTCGGACGGTCTGGTAAAGTGCCGGTATCCTCGGATACCAGCACTTTTTTACCAGACCACCTGACTCGGAATGAGGCCCAATGTGTGCAGTTTAGCAGAGACTGTCCAAAAACAGCACGAGGAGTTGGCTGCACAGATGAAGGAGCTGCTTGAGGAAAAACTGGAGGTGTGATGTTTTATCTGTGCCTCACAATTCCCTGCACGCTAGGCCTTCAACCCTAGTACCCTAAAATATCAGTGATGACTTTCACAATGAAGCAATATATGTATAGTCAATGTGTGTCTCTGTCTGTGCCGGCAGTCAAAACTTTCCAATTTGTAATTTTTATTTATGATGTATTGTTTAGTATTAGTTTTATCCTACATTTTTTTCAGATGTTTTAGAGCAATCTCTGCCCTGTACCAACCCCAGCTCCCCTTGGCCACCATGACAGTCATAGAAAACATTGCATAACTAAAAGCCCAGCTGTTCCCGCTCTAACATTCCACACACCAAAGCGAACATCATGTATAATATTCTGATGCAGGATCACATATTTGTTTTATTTCATGAACCTTGCATGTGAAATGTGTTGAAATGCACCCATCACATATTCGCTGCTGCCCTACTCCTTGCAAAGATCACTAGTAGGACCAATTGGTTGTGCAAATGTGTTGCAAAAGTATCCAAACCAATATTTGTAATGCCATCCATTTGCTCAGCCTTGTTCTGGTGTGTATGAATCTGCTTCAAATATCCCTTGAGCTGTGCCCACATCATTTCAATCAGATTTATACCGGAAACTCAGGAGGTGTCTTCACCCAATAAATAACCTGGCACTCCATGAACCCTGCACCTGCAAAGTGTTTTGGATTGTTGTCCAGGAGTTTTCAAGTGTCCTGGGCATAACAGTTTTTCCTAGGATCAGTGCCCTACAGACAATCTGCTTCCTAGAAAAGGGCATGCCCATTATCCCTTTTAAGGTTATCATTTAGCCTGGGCCATTTTTGGAGATGGCCTCCAGACATGGCCTTTGACTGGGTACTTCAGATGTGGTCTACTACACAGGTGTACTGATTTCAGAAATGCTGTCCTATTGAACTGTTCAGTCAGCATGTCTTCGAAGTCCTTGCCTGCCTTGATTCTTTGTTTTGCATGCAACACCCCTTCTCCTTGTTCTTGTCATGTATGATAGGTGACGGCCTACAACATATCTATGCTGCACAAAGTAAAAGGTTGCATTTTGATCTCCTCAAGTTGCAGCCACACTAACTTTAATGCATAATTACTCTACACTGTGAAATAACTGAATTAGTTATGCTGGTTATTAAGCTTTGTTTGAGTGGGCTAGACCGTTTAAGTCTATGGAGAATATGGGGACAGTTCTATTGATCAAATGACACCATCATAATGAGGGTGCATAGAGAGGCTGCCTTACTATGCTGTAGATAAACACTATGGATGTACAGGTTAGACTCTTTCAACGGAGGCCTCACCGACAAAGACAAGTGACATTGCTAGGGCTGCATATAATTGACGATCCAAATGAATCCAGAGTATGATGCACAGATGAACTCATGGGGTTTGTCATTATAAACCACAGCTTCTAAGTAGGTGTATACCTTTTGTGAGCTTGTCAATTAGTGTGCCATTAGTGGTCATAGTATAGCACTCTTATGGAGGTAGAAAGCCTCTGGGGTAGTATAAGGAGCCTACTTATATATATCAACCAGTATATGCAAACATTTGCAGCAATTTCGGAAACCACTGCATCATGTGAATTGAATTGATATTTTATTTCTATTGCGCTCATACATGCGTGTTTCAGAGCGCGACAAGGCAAGGGAGGGGAACAGGGGAGAACAAAACAACGATCTTACTAGGCCCAGTGACATTGAGAACGTGCAAGTGCATGGGGAAGGGGGAGGGGAAAAGTGCAAGGAAGGGGGGAAAGTCGAAAGTGCGGAGCAAAGGAGAACAGAATAAATAATAATACACAAATAAATAAATAATAAAAGCAGCAAAAGTGGTAGTGCAGCCAGCAAGTGGCAAGTGCTGACTTTAAGGCAGCAGACAGGGTAGGTCGGATAAGTGCAGGAAGAAAAAGGGGGGGGCTGTATGGGTACAGATACAGACCGCAGTGCAAGGGGTGGCCCGGAGGCAGTGCAGGAGGGTGGGAGGGTGAGCAGGAACCTGTGCCAGGAGTACAGAGGTTGGCCAGGTGCACGGTGCCAGGAGAGAACATATAATCAGGGGAGAAGGGGGGGGCGAAGGCAGAAGCAAAGAGGAAGGTCTTGATGTGCTTCCGGAACTGGAGATGGTTCTCCTCAGGTTTTAGAGTGGCAGGGAGGCTGTTCCAGAGGGAGGCCCCAGCCGAAGAGAGAGATCTACCCCCAGCTTGTCTCTATGAAAAACGACTGGCCCTGAGGGAGTTAGAGGTAGAGGAGCGAAGAGCTCGAGAGGGGAGGTATTTGCGGAGGGATAGCTGAAGGTATTTTGGACCCAGGCCCCAGAAAGCCTTGTGGACAATGCAGAGGGTTTTGAATTTAATCCTTGCATCCTCATTCTCTCTTCATCACCGTGGGGCGAGGGCAGGAGCCCCCCCAGCACCCCAGCCCAGCAGAGAAACCACGAGACCACGAGGAACACGGACAGGGCCTGCCTGACCCTGTCCCCACACGCCGCCTGACTCACGCATGCCGGGCGCAGCGCGGGCTGAAACCGAGGCTGAGCCTCGTTAAATCAGCTGTAACCGCCGGCAGGCGGATCACGCCGGCGGCCAGCGCAAAGGCCACTCTAAGGCCTGTTGAGAGCCTGCTCACCCCCTCATTCTCTCTTCATCACCGTGGGGCGAGGGCAGGAGCCCCCCCAGCACCCCAGCCCAGCAGAGAAACCACGAGACCACGAGGAACACGGACAGGGCCTGCCTGACCCTGTCCCCACACGCCGCCTGACTCACGCATGCCGGGCGCAGCGCGGGCTGAAACCGAGGCTGAGCCTCGTTAAATCAGCTGTAACCGCCGGCAGGCGGATCACGCCGGCGGCCAGCGCAAAGGCCACTCTAAGGCCTGTTGAGAGCCTGCTCACCCCCTCATTCTCTCTTCATCACCGTGGGGCGAGGGCAGGAGCCCCCCCAGCACCCCAGCCCAGCAGAGAAACCACGAGACCACGAGGAACACGGACAGGGCCTGCCTGACCCTGTCCCCACACGCCGCCTGACTCACGCATGCCGGGCGCAGCGCGGGCTGAAACCGAGGCTGAGCCTCGTTAAATCAGCTGTAACCGCCGGCAGGCGGATCACGCCGGCGGCCAGCGCAAAGGCCACTCTAAGGCCTGTTGAGAGCCTGTTTGGAGCATCAGGAGCCAGGGGCCACAAACTCTGCCCGTGCTGCTCCAGGCGGAGTGCACCATCGAGCCTAGAGCCAGGACCCCTGCCGTCCACCTACAGGGTAAGCATACTGCCCCCCTCTTCCAATATCCACTCCCGACCATCGAGCTAGAGCCCTGACCTAGCACCTCCCAACATTGCTACGCCCAAGGTCCCACATGCACCGTTGTGCTCCTGAACTGCAACGAAACATTTAATGCACAATCCACTGTGTAGTGCCTTATGGTCGCCTAGAGACCACTGTAATATTGTGTAGTGCCTTATGGTCGCCCAGAGACCATTGTATTATTGCGTAGTGCCTTATAGTCGCCTAGAGACCACTGTATTACTGCGTAGTGCCTTATGGTCGCCTAGAGACCACTGTAATACTGTGTAGTGCCTTATAGTCGCCTAGAGACCACTGTATTACTGCGTAGTGCCTTATGGTCACCCAGAGACCATCGTAATTTTGTGTAGTGCCTTATGGTCGCCCAGAGACCACTGTGATACTGTGCAGTGCCTTATGGTCGCCCAGAGACCTTTGTATTACTGTGTAGTGCCTTATGGTCGCCTAGAGACCACTGTAATATTGTGTAGTGCCTTATGGTCGCCCAGAGACCACTGTGATACTGTGTAGTGCCTTATGGTCGCCCAGAGACCTTTGTGATATTATGTAGCGCCTTATGGTCGCCCAGAGACCATTGTATTACTGTGTAGTGCCTTATGGTCGCCCAGAGACCATTGTGTTGTAAACCACCTACCCACCAAACCAAGTACTAGCTACGCACAATGTCCAGCCTACTAAGCTTCTACTGCATCATGGCTATTGCTACACTTCCTGCTACTAGCAAGCTGGGCAGCTACACAGAGACCCCACTACACTCACATGCACCTCTATTACATATATCACCAGATATTATGACTAACACGCATGCATATACTGACTCCAAACACCAAGCTCTGCCAGAACCTCTAGCTTACACTTCCAAGCCTAGCTCCACCCGCGATAGAAATAGCAAACTACGCACTAGACTTAACAAACTCCATGATACACCCAGACGACTCCTCCTTCTTACAAATTCTGATATGAAACACCAAATTGGCAATACAGGCTACGCCTCCAACCGCACCCGAGCTTCAACGCTCACCCAAATACCTGTGCCCAAGACTAAATCCAGTGCTAAAAACACTCCTAATCCTACACTTACCAAAGAGGAAACTAAGAACCATTCCTATAAAGGAGCACTTCTCAATGCCAGGTCACTAGTTGCACATGCCCTTGAGATAGCTGATCTAATCACTGAGAATAACCTGGACTTCATTGCTATAACTGAAACCTGGCTACACCAGGCAGCAGGCCCATCACTTATGTTAGCCATACCTGACGGCTACACTATATGCAGACAAGACCGAGAGGGCACCCGCGGAGGCGGAATTGCCATTATCTCTAAATCAAGCCTCTCACTAAGACTAGCCCCTGCACTAACGCTACAATCCTGTGAAGCCCTCACTGCTAAACTCCTTATAAATAATAATCAATCCCTAACTATTCACCTAATCTATAGACCTCCAGGCCCGCTTGGGACCTTCGAAGAGGATCTACACAAGTTACTAACCCTCAATGCTAAAACCACCTCTCAATTGCTGGTATTAGGGGATTTTAACTTAGGATTTAACGACAAAACAGATGTGCATGCCGCGACCATCGCCCAAGCTATTAATTCCCTAGGCTTCTCCCAAAAAGTCAACAACCCTACCCATACGAAAGGTAGAATATTAGACTGGATCGCTGACTCTAACTGTACTACAGTCATCTCCTCTATCTCGGCTTTATCATGGTCTGACCACTCATTAGTGTCCTTTGACCTCCTAACCTCCCAACCATCCGCTACAGTCGTCCCCATGGCACCTTCATGCCCCACAAGAAATAAAAAGATTATGACAATAGATAATGTCATACCTGCTATTCTTCCAACCTTAAACGCCTTGCCTGACAATCTAGACCCCGGCACTTTAGTTCACGAGTATAACAAAATTATGACTGATACCTTGGACAAAATTGCCCCACTTAAAATGCGCACAAGTAAACCCAAAGCCCATCTAAATAAATGGTTCACGCCCGAACTCAAGGCCTTACGCCTCACCAAGAGAAAATATGAATCCAACTGGAAAATATGTGCAACTGCTGAGAACAAGGCTAACCTAATATCTATCTCCCGTCAATACAAAAACGCAGTCTGTCTGGCTAAGAAAAACTCATACAACGATCGTATCGCCAATTCTAAATCAAGCATGAAGGAACTCTTCTCCATCCTAAAGGAACTTGAGTCACCTATTGCCATACCAGACACTTGCACTAAAGATCAGACCTGGTGTTCTGACATCCAATATGCTCTATCTAATAAAATCACTACCCTCCAAAACAAAATTCAACTGAAAAAAGACTCGCTTAAACTCCCTACACTGTCACCACCTAAGGCGATCCACATGCCTCAACATACCAAATTTTCCTTCACCAAAACTTCCACACTTGAGATTGAAAAAATTATCCTCACCCTCAAACCATCCAACTGCAAAGGTGACATCTGCCCAGCACAGCTAATAAAAGACGCTGCCAGAGACCTATCACCATTTATCTCCAAACTGGTCAATGCATCCTTCTCTACAGGCATCATCCCAGCTAATCTAAAACAATCCTGGGTGCTCCCGTTGCTTAAAAAGCAAACTCTAGATCCTCTTATCCCCACCAATTACCGCCCAATCACTACAGTTCCGTTTCTGCTAAAGATCCTGGACAAAGTGGCCTATATACAGATTCAAAACTACCTTGAACTGCACAAACTACTAGGAACTAGACAATCTGGCTTCCGCCCACTACACGGAACGGAAACAGCCCTGATTGACTTAAAGGCCCAAATAGACGAACTGAGAGATCAGGGCAAGACAGCCCTCCTCCTCCTACTAGATCTCTCAGCTGCGTTTGATCTTGTGGACCACAAAGTCCTCTGCAAACACCTGGACGTTGCTGCTCACTTCTCCACCCAAGCCATCAGTTGGATAGAATCCTTTCTAAGTGAGAGAACTATGAGATTCTTTTCCCCTTCGGCAGCAGCTGACCCTATACCTATTACTTGTGGAGTCCCTCAGGGATCCTGCGTCTCTCCGACCCTCTACAATATATTCACCAAACCTCTGTTCGACGATCTGGACAATCTCGGTATCACCTACACTAACTATGCAGATGATACACAGATTCTCTTCCCACTTTCTGGGGATCACAGCAGGGATGGGGAGTTGGTGAATAGAGTGTATCTCATCATTCAGGCATGGATGGCCACTCACGGTCTTTGCCTGAATGATGATAAGACAGAGTTGATCATTCTGGGCACACAAGCTAATATTAACAAATTGGGCCCGGATTACTCAGCCTTCAGCATAGACGGAAATGCCATTAAAGTCTCGAGGGAAGTAAAAACACTTGGTTTCTATCTCGACTCTACCCTGTCCTTCACTAAACAGGTAAACTCCCTAGCCTCCACTACTGCCTACACTTGTAAATTGATCAGAGCAGGCAAGCCCTTCCTGTCCAATACCAGCTGCCTAATCCTGGCTAGAGCCTTAATTCTTTCCCGACTAGACTACTGTAATGCCCTATACAGTAGCGCCAATAAAGCCACTACCCTAAGACTTCAAATTCTACAAAATAATGCTCTCAGAGCTGCATTAGGAATAAAAAAGAGGGAGCATATCTCCTCGACTAGGCGGCAACATAAATGGCTCTCTACGGAGAATAAAATCCAGCTAAAAATGATCTCATTAACCCATAAGGCCTTAAATAATGCAGCTCCCAGCTACTTAATGGACAAAATAAAAAGAAAAACTTCTAATAGACCCATGAGAGTCGCCAATTCCAATTGTTTGGCAGTACCTAGATTCAGACTCGCCAAAATTGGTGGCGCCTGCTTCCCTGTGAAAGCTGCTAACCTGTGGAACGCCCTGCCACCTAACCTAAGAGCTGACCAACCCTTCCCCCATTTCAGAAGGAACCTTATCAAACACATTATCGCCAACAACGACTTAACACCCGAACACTCACAAGTGTAGTCCGACCCAATGCACCCTGACGTGACATCAACCTTTATGCTTATTACCGCAAATCCTGTATATTGCTAACTGTACATTCATGTAAATACGGCAAATCTTTATCTGTACATTCTTGTAATTTGTGCAATATGGTGTAATATTGTAAATTCATTTATATAACATTGTAACATTGTAAGCTTCGCATATACTTGTTGCTGCGCCCGGTAACCTAAGGGTCTGGTGCGCAATATAAATAAATAAACAAACAAACAAACAAACAAACAGTGGGAGCCAATGGAGAGATTTCAGAGCTGGAGAGATACGATCCCAGGGCTTGAGGCCAAGGACAAGTCTTGCAGTCCTGTTCTGGATTAGTTGCAGAGGGCGGAGAGTAGAGGCAGGTAGATTTAGCAAGAGGTTGTTACAGTAGTCCAACCTAGAGAGAACCAGAGTCTAGGAGACAGTGAGCTTCTGGGGGAAGGAGAGGAAGGGCAGAGTTCCTCTGAGGAGGTGCAGTAGGAAGTTTGACTTTTTAGAGACATCAGAGATGTGTGCGGAGAAGGAAAGTGTGGAATCAAAGATGACCCTGAGGTTCTTAGCCTCGCAGGTGGGGGTAGGAGGAGAGGCCAGGGAAACCGGCCAGAGAGTAAGGGGAAAGGATGGAGAAGGTGTGCCGATGAGGAGGATCTCAGTCTTGCTGGCATTCAGACAAAGAGCATTGGCGGAACATCAATCTTGAATGGCAGTAAGGCAATCCGAGATGAGAGAGGGAGAGGAGGTGGCCGAGGGCAGCCTGAAAATGGAGTGTCGTCAGCGTAGCACTGGAAATTTGAGCAGCAAATAGCAATGCAGTGGGCGAGAGTTGCCAGGTATTGTTTGAAAAGCCAGGGTGAGAGGTTAGACCCCTGGGGAACACAATAGGTAGAGAGGGAGATAGATGAAAGGAAGGACCCCAGTATGACATGGGAGGGTCGATCAGAGAAGAAAGAGGTCAGCCAGGCCAGGGGCTCATCGGTGATACCCATGTTATCACAGAGACGGTTGAGCAGGATGGTATGGTTAACTGTGTCAAAAGCAGAAGAGAGTTTGAGTAGGATGAGGACAGAGGGAATGTTAGAGTCAAGGTTGGAGAGCAGGTCTTCACGGATGTTCAGGAGAGCAGTTTCTGTGCTTCTGGCAGCTCTGAAGCCAGACTGGTGGTCATGGAGACAGCCCACAGAATCGGAATGAAAGTTAAGCTGGGAGATGGGCAGCTTTTCCAGGAGTTTGCCCAAAAAGGGAGTAATGGAAATTGGACGATAGTTAGCCGCACAGGAAGGATCAGCTCTGGGTTTCTTGAGAAGAGGATGCACAAGGGAGTGCTTCAGAGGGAAGTGGAAGGATCCTGAGGAAAAGGAGTGGTTGCAAAAATCAGCAAAATGTGCAGACGATGCGTAGCATAGGAATGGAAGGATAGGGTCTCCATTTGAAATAAAGTGGTTTATATGTCATGACAAGATGGGCCCCAGGTTTAACATCGAGACATCACACAACACGTCGGTCCTTCTTCTATGTTGATGAAATGCTTGATACCTGCATTTGGAAAGTAGGGAGATATACGATGCCGCTCTGATCAGCAACAGTAGGCTGCGGAAGTTGGAGCAAGTGGAACTAATGGACATATCACAGATATGTGTGGAATGTTGTTTACCCAACGTTACAGTGAGTCTGAGTTGTACTAACGCTATCTGAGGATGTCTTTAACCAGGCCTGTTTCTTTGCCCGGGGAGGAGGGGGAGATGGTCCGGGGCACAGAGGTAAGTAGCTGAGGAGGGCACAGGAAGGGGCCCAACCGACTGGCTGCTCTCTGTTGACTTTTCGATGACTGCAATGCATTCAGAATATGCACACAATGGAATGCATATTCCAGCGCAGCGCGTGAGATGCTCTGAAGTCACACACCCAGCGCCCCTCATGCTTTTTATTGAAAGCCTTTGAGGTGGAACTATTTATAAGTGATGGCTCATTTAAAAAGCCATTGTTTTTACGCATCATGCGCTTAACAGTTCAGTGTTAAGAACTGAACATAGGGCATTTTTATACAGAAGACCAGAACAAGTATGTTAGCTGACCACACCTATGCATTCTGCAAAGATAATAAACGTGCCACACAGAAAACGTTTTAAACTATTTTCTTTATGTTCATGCCTCTTTATTTGGCACACCAACACTTTTTTTGCAGGGAAGAGAGGAGGAAAAGGAAGAGGTAAAAGACCTTACCTGGTCAATGGTCCAGGGTTCTTACTTTCTTGCCCAGGACGCAGTTGAAATGCGAGTGACGCCTCCTCACTGGTTCTGAGATTGCATTGGCATGGTATTGCTGGCTGGTTCTGGCCATGTTTTACTAATTTGAACATCTTTTCTTGTGATGCAGCAAATTCAATTTATTTTGTGTTGTGTTCCTTACTTTGTTCTCAGTGTCTTGACCCTGTAGTGGTGCATGTGCTTTTGATGTGCTGCTTTGTCGGGCCTATTCTAGTTTAACTTGCATAATAATTGCAGTTTCCTCGAATTCTTCGTCAGTGCATTCATTTTGCGGGATAAGCATCTAGCTGTGTGTTTTTTTTTATCAGAGGGTTTAAATGTTTTCCGGGGAATGGGTTTTTCGAGGTCTCTAAGAATCTAGTGTTGCTGAGTGAGCAGCCATGTTTCATGGTCTCTGTCCTAGTGCGAGTCTGAGGCTGGTGCATTTTTCTCTTAGGTGTCTCCAGGGTTGTCCATGTTCAGGCCCTTCCATGCTTTGGAACTTTCTTGTGTTTGGGAAGAGGCCCTACTGATGCCTTGATTCTGTAAGGCGTGGGGACAGGTTGTCACCCCATGAGAGTGGTGGAGGTGGGGCCGTAGTCATCAGAGCTTGGTTGCAGATGACTGCACCTAGTTATGTCCTGGCAAATGTGTTGCTCCTTCTGCCACCTATTTTGGGTGGCATATATAGTTCTTGCGGATGTGTTAGATCTCTGAAGCTTGCATATTAAAATCCCCTATGATTGTTAGTTGTAAGTGGCTGTTCTATAAATGACCAGGAAGGCCACGGAAGTAAAACACGTGACGACCACGGAAGTAAAACACGTGACCCTTGTCGTGATCTGGTCGTTATAGATGTAGGTTCTTGCTCCTGTGAGTTTTCCATGGCCCGGTGTTGATTTGGAGTAGATGCCCTGCCTTTGATTTTAGGGGTGAACAGTGTGACCTCAGGCATCACAAAGCGTTGGCTGTCTTCTCAGTTTCTAGGTGTCCCCCCCCATTCTGTAACTTGTTGGCTTGCCTGCCCCTCCTTCCATTTCCAGTGCTCCCTGCTCCCAAATGGGGCCTCCATCATGCTGCTGTTGGCAGGTCACGTTTTACGTGAATGTGGTACAGTTTTGTGAACGGAGGATAGCACAGGGGGTTTACGTGCTGGTCTTGGAAGCAAGATCACGTAGAGCAACAGAGGTTTGAATCCATGATCCGCGCTTAGACACCAAACTCAGGTACGGTATAGAGCAACAGAGGTTCGAATCCCGGATCTGCGCTTAGAAACCGAACTCGCGTACGGTATTGTGTGCGTTATAAAAAAACAATTAAAATTAAATAAATAAAGTGTAGGTTATCATCAAAGCTGACTCACTGGCTCTTATCACCAAGCATTCGCCTCTAATGTCATCACCAGCCTTATTGTTGTTCTGCGTCATTGCCACTGTGCGCACATTGCTGATATGGATCTGAACAGGGGAGAAAGGTAGCGGGTTATCTCTTGCGCTCCTGCCTGCTGGTCTGATAGATTGCCTCCACCCCCCACGCTACGGTTGATGGTTGTATGGGCGCGCGCATTCTACTTGGAGGCACAGAATTGGGTGATCAGAAATCGGAAATCTATAGGTCCTAAAAGGTCACCACTCAACGCTTGCTAAAGTCACTAATGCATTATTCATGATACATATTGATTAACTATCAGTAAATCCATAGGATCAGACATGCTGGCCCTGAAATTGTGATTCATTTGTCGACATGGCGAATAAAAGACCTTGAAAACGAATCCAACATTTGGCAGTGCTTTCATTAACATGTGGCATTTATAATACAGTATTCCTCAGTGACCCCATATATCAAACCAAAGCTGACCTTGGAGCAAAAGAACATCTTCAGGTTGCTTACTCAGGTGATGGTTCGTAACTTCATTTTGGTGTGAAGGCAACTTCACCCATAAGAACGTAGTTCCATTATCAACGGTCCCAAACTTGATACTTGCCTTTTATGGCACTGCAAGTGCATATTTTAAGTGTGCCCCGCGCCCACCTTCATGTAGTTGGAGCAGCAGAACTGCTTTGCCTGGAAGATCAGCAGTGCCCTGGCACTCAGCAGAGATGTGGTTGGGGTTTGGCTGGAGAGAAGGCCCATGTCCTAGCCTTAGAAAACGTATTAAATTAAAACAAAATCACAATCTCCTTGTTTGAGATTGGGGATTTCAAACACAGCTATTTTGCCTTTGGGGTTGGGGCATATTTCCCGCTAAGAGTCTGTCTTCGCCCCTTGCTGCTTCTTCCTCGCCCGCCACTCCATGCCCTACAGCCCATGAGAGGTCGCCTGGTTCACTGGCTCCATTATGGAAGAGAGGTGCACCAGCGTTAACCAGGCACTTGCTATGATGTCAGCTTGTAGGAGGGTGAATCATTAGTATTGAATTTCGGGCAGCAAAGACTGCCTTTATTTTGCAGGCCTCTCATATGTCAATAGGGTGTAAAGTCTTGTTCATGTGTTGTACTTGACTGCCCCCAGAGCCCAGTGGCAAAAAGCATCATGCGATTTCACAGCCTCTGGTGTGCAGGCCGAATAAGAGGCTTCATAACCAACTACACTTGCCATTGCCTACTTAACCAATAATGTGCCAGGTTTCCCCATTGCCAACCAATGATTGCCATCGCATTGGAAATTAACAAAACACGTTCTTATAGTGTGCAGTACCTTCCTTCCAAAAAAAGACAGTGGGCCTCATTCTAAGTCGGCTGGTCTGGTAAAAAAGTGCCGTATTCGTGGATACCAGCACTTTACCGGACTATCCAACTATGAGTTTACCGGTGCACTGCTTTTGTTACCTCCAGCTAAAAGCCTGAGGTAAGGCAGGTGCCCTACCTTAAAAAAAAAAGCCGGCACCGGCAGCTATATATCGCGGTATCTACCGGCGGTATCTACATTTGCTGGTATGCTGGCTGCTCTACTGCTAGGATACCGGCAGCCTTAGAATAAGGCCCAGTGTTCCTACTTGTCACCCTGCTTCACCATTGCACCAACATCTCTATTGCTACCTCACCATCCCCTCCTCACACTGAAGGCGGAGCGGCAGCAGATAACACCAGAGAGAAGAAGGATGCAGGGTATGACCAACACATCTTCAAATCTACCTCTGTTGGAATCAGTGCTAGCTTTGATCGCCAACTCGGCAACCCTTCTGCAGTGGGCCAGTTAGCAGGATGTACACGTGGTGTAGAAATCTGTGTTATTTTGTTGCGTGTGCATGCACACCGCTTTTGTGGGGTGGGGGGGCGTCTAAAATGAGGTAATTATAATCGCACTTTGTATCGTACCAATGCGCCGTGTCTTGTTCTTACAGGCGAGCCCGAATTCAAATACATTGCCAACATGCACGGAAACGAGGCCGTGGGAAGGGAGCTGCTCATCTTCCTGGCCCAGTATCTCTGCAACGAATACCAGAAGGGCAACCAGACCATCATCAACCTGATCCATAGCACCCGCATCCACATCATGCCCTCCTTGAACCCCGATGGCTTTGAGAAGGCTGCGTCTCAGGTTAGTGAAACACTCCACGTCCATGGTGCCCTGCTCAACAAGAACTACATGCCTCCAACATGTTTCCCTCAAGTCTTATCGTTGTACAATTGGGTTTCTCTCCCATATGATTATTGTGGGGCAGGAGGTTCGGCACGCGACATTTCGGCGCGCCCTGTTGGACGCAGCCGGCAGGGCGCTGGGACATTTTGACGCTGCATCTTTGGTCCTGATCTGCCACCTAGTGGCGCTTGTGAAATCATGTCTAGGAGAGAGCGCTCTTGCTTATTATTAGGAACATTTTTGTCGTATTTTACAAGAAAATAAACGTGTACTATTGTGTTTGAGGCATAGAGGTCCAAATGCATACTAATCCAGCAAGGGTGGGCTGGCCCACCTAAAGCTCTGCCTGCAGCATTTATAGTTGCTAGGAATATAACACGAGTATCATAGCTGCATTAACTTGAGCTTGGAAACATCTTGCATGGTGCTTTGATTGGCAAAATGTAATGGAGGGAAATGTATGGAGTTCAGTCCTTGGAATGGAGGTGTACAGCTCACACATTGCTAGCGAGGCTAATTTTAGCAACTGGAGGCGTTTGGAGAGTGAAAGCAGGAGGGAATTATGTATTTAGATAGAGATATGAAGAGAGAGAGAGAGCGGCCAGAGCGAGTGTGGTCTGTCGTCCCAGGAGAACTCCTGACGCGGAGTCCTTCCAGCTTGGCTCGTCCTTTCTCGGTGCTGTTCAGTCCCGTGCGCGCCCGTGTGCTATTTACCTCGCCTTATTCTCGTCTTCAACACTTCTGCCTCAGCTTCTCTATAGCACCAATAAGTGTGATATAAAAATCAAGTGGGGGGCCCTAACATGTTGTGAACCAATAATTGGGGCTGCAGCCTAAGAATTGTCTGGTTTATAGCTAAGGAACCAATTAAAGTAGTTACTTAATAGCTACGATCACTTTTCTTCCCTATAATCAAGGGGAGTAAAATCTGTTTTAATATGTGGGTTAAATTTAATTAATGAGCAGTCACAAATCGGTGGGTACGGTGGGGAGCGGATGGCGTGTAGATAAATAACAATAGATATTTCCCAAGGCAATTTATGAACAGAATCTTTTAATAACGCATACATTCAGTGTGGGGAAAGTACACTTTCACCCAGATATCACATTAAAAGATGCAGTACATTAGAATATGGAATTTATATTTTTCTATAAAATGTCTACCCATCGTAAAAAGCATTCATTGCAATGACACATGGAAATGCCAATGCATGCTGCCAGTCCCTGGGAAATGTGATACACTTGTTTAAGATGGGAGGTCCCATGACTAGAGCAATGCAACGTGATCATGCTGAAAAGCGCACTGCTGCCATTTGGTGCCCACGCTGTGATGACATTATGTGTGTCCAGGGGGTTTCCTGGGGTGGCACGTGCTACCCCTGGAATCTGACTGGTCACCCCAGGTGCCACCCATTATCCTAAACATGTGTGTGTGTGTGTACACGCGCACACAGTCACTCTTCATGCTACCCCTGCATAAGTCGGTGCCCCCCTTGGGCCACCCCAGTCAAAAAAGTCTGACCACGCTATTGGCCAAGGTTTGAGCGTTGACATTAGCCAAGTCTGAGGAGCCAACACGTTTCCTCATCAATACAGCAGCATAAAAACCAATTTAAGGGCGTGGATTAGAGCTAATGCCAATCGTGCGAATTTCAGGCGCTAACTGAAGCTTAAAATTAAACGTAATGTCTATGAAGTATTACTGTACTGTATAACCACAGCAAAAAATAAATACAAATGATTGAGTTTCTGTTGGTCAAAATCCACATATGTCTATCAAATGTTACCCATTAATTGTTGCTTCCAAATGTCGATGGTGCATTCAATACATGGACCACTGGGGCAACACGTAGACTATCTTTTGTTTTTAAACATGTAGTAAATGAACACGCGGGGACACAGCCATTTATTCAATACAACAAATTCAAATCTTATAATGGCTGACATAATCTGCATCCAAGAGTCATGGATAACGCAACAACCAATAGCAGATGGATACACCATACTAATGAACCCTGCAATCCAAAAGCAAAAAGGCAGACCGTCTGTCAGACTCCTAACTTTAATCAAAAATTGACAAAACATTGACATACTAGAACACGACAACTTAAACCCATGGACTCAAATTACCATACTCAAGCAACACACGGACAATAAAGAGAAAGAACCTACAACTAAGGATCATTAGAAGGAATGCTTATGGGCCCTAATTAACCTATAATGGAACCCAGCAGGAATAACGGACGAGAAATTTATAGACACAGTAACATCAGCAATAGATAACACCAAAGGAAAATACAACGAGATAGAATTTATATTATGCAGCGATTTAAACATCCATATAGTCAATGCAAAAGGAAAAGAAATAGAAAAATCTAACCTATCTCCCTGATCTAAATGCTGGACTAAAGAATTATATTGCAGAAATATTAGGAGATCTGACAGTATCGACACAACCACTGGAAAGCAAAAGGAAACCTGGGCAAGAGGCAAATCCACCGCCATAATTGATTACATATACATGACCGAAAATTTACATAAAGATTTGCGGGAATCCAGAAGTATCAAAACTGAAGAAAGTGATCATTACATACTGGAAAGAACTCTGAATACTGGAAAAATGGTGAAAGATAATGCTGATTCAACAAAAATGAAATAAATATCAGCAACAACAGATTAAGAATTGGGGGAAAAGAATGGAAGAATTGCCAAAAATAATGAATAACTCAACACTAGATGATCTAGAAAAAATCAACTATGGATCGTTACTGTCACCTTACAGATGCAATAATACACAAAATGGAAAGTTAACAGCTAAAAAACACATCCATGCATACAACAATATAATGAACAAGAAAAGAGAATTGAGAACAAAAATAAAATTACTAATGAAATAAAATTTACTGGATAAATATAAAGAAATCAAAACAGCAAAACAACATTACAGAAATTGGCGAAAGAACAACAAAGCCTTGATATTACAAGAGGATGCAGAAAAGATGCTGCTAACACTAAAGAACAGAAACACAAAACAACTATGGGCATTACTACACGACAAAACCCACACACAAAACAGCATGGTAACTGATGTACCAGAAGCAAGTTGGACGGAATATTTCACAGAGATCTACGGGGGCAAATACCCAATGAAAGAAGCAAACAATATACAGCAACACATATGGCAATGGGAATGGGACCATGAAGATCTGAAAAGGGCGATTAATACTCTAAACGCTTCCAGAGCCCCAGGCCCGGACGGCCTGTCCAACATGATAATCAAGCAGAATGCAGCAGTATGGACAGAAATATGCGAAAGCATCTTCCAAATGATACAAAACACAAAAACAATTCCAAATACATGGAAGCAAGCCACCATCGTACCCATATTTAAGCAGGGTGACACAAAAGATCCACAAAACTACCGACCTCTGGCGCTCCTAGACCCTTTGGGCAACATTTTTGCTAAAATATTACTAGATAAACTGGGCAAAAAAAAAAAATATATGATACAAGACAAACTGGTTTCATTAAAACACTGGGCACCAATATCAACCTATTTCTACTAAACATATTAAAGCATGAAGCCATAAGAAACAAAATCCAAATCTATGCCGCTTTTGTCGACTTATGGCTAGCATTTGACTCTGTCAACAGAGACATTCTATGGGATAAACTGACCGCTTGGAAGTGTCCAACAGACATCATCGAACCGATTAAACTCTTATACGCGGACACCAGCGTTAGAGTCAGATTATCGAAAGAAGGGGTACTCGCGGATCAAATCAGAACATGGAATGGACTAAAACAAGGATGCCCATTGGCAGCCACTTTATTTCATCTTTATATAGCAGATCTTGTACGAAAGATCTATACACCTCAAACAAACCCCCTAAAAATCAATAACACAGCGATACATTGCATTATATATGCTGACGACATAGTACTCCTGGCCAAAACTCTGAGAGGTTTACAGATTGCACTTGAAAAATTAGAAATAAACATGACAAAGAACAAACTGAAAATAAATACGAAAAAAACAAAAATCATGACTCTAAAAAAAGAAAACAATATCAATCGCCAGCTCGTCTCCTTTTTATATAGGCAAGGAAAAAATGGAAACAGTAAAAACCATAAAATATCTTGGAATATGGATATCCCAATCAACAACAGTAGAAGAATGGGCAGCACATCTTAAAGAAAACCCTTGTCCCTAGCCCGACAAGCAAAAATAATACATCGAAAGTATGGAAAATTCTCCATGACCCCAGTAGCTACATTTAACAAACAAAAAGTCACGGCCATCTTAACATATGGAGCAGAAAGCATGATAAACATCAACAATGACATCTGGGATAAACTAGAAGGGAGTTTCTGGAAAAAAGTGCTAAATTTGCCAGCTTCACTACCTACCATACGAATCTGAGCTGAATTTGCACTTCAATCGCTTGAGTCCATTGTCTTATGGAAACAACTTGACTTATACAGGAAAATAATGACTAAAACCAACATCCCACCTTTGGAAATATTCAGAACAGAAAACAGCTGCAACTACGATCATGTCTTGGAAAAATGGAAAACCGCGACAGAAGTGAAAAGAAAAGAGCAAGAAATATTGATGGAAATGCTAACAGAGAGACCAGAAAAAGCGAAAACAAAACTAAAAGAAAACGATTGGATGAAAACCAACCTAGAGAAAAACAAATACCGGCACAAAATACAAAATCCATCTGACAACAGAAGACTCGATCAACTTCCTTCATACTTACAAATATTTCCATCGTCTAAAACAAGACACATTTATGAGATTGCGGCTAAATATCCTCCCGACCCGAGAAATAATGGCAGCCAGAAAACAAATACCCAATTGCAAACAATACTGCCGATTTTGCAAGAACCCCCAGATGACCGAGAGCCTACATTATATAATTATGATATGGCCGGCGCTGAATGAAAAACAACAACAATCGAGAGAATGTTCATGAACACACAAACTGTTCTAACACCAGAAGATCGTTGGGCAAGAATGCTCTCTGAAAACGAAAAAAAACTAGTATTCGCCCTAACATCGTTCTGGAACAACATCATGAACAATAAAGGAACAGCGTAAAATATAAGCACGCTGGATCAAAACAAGAAGAAAGAACGAGAATAAGGATAACATTTCATTAGGCCACACTCTGCAATTTGAGCAATAAACACAATGAAAGTCAGATGAAAGGTTTAAAGCGCAAACCAAACATCAAAAAAATAAATAAATAATGTATTTTTGGTATCATAAACTTTATACATTACTATGATAGAGTATCTGATTAAATTGTCACTCTCTCATATGGGGCCAAGTGATATACGCTGGGCTAAGAGACTCAGGGAAAGGATCCATGCAACCCATTCTTTGGCACACATTGCAACTGGGTGCCATTCATTATAGAATGTGGCTTTGGAGCACAGCAGTTTCCATACAATACTACAGGGGCATATTACCGAATATGGTCCAAGATGTCATCAATACCGATACAACCACTGGGTAAGGAAACATAAGCTTGAAAAAAAGAGATTGCTGCAATCACGTCTGAAAACCGTCTAAACTGTCCACTGCATTCAGGATCTGTGCTTAAGGAAAAGGGTAGTGTGGCAACTAGTCCCTAAAGCTATCTTAGTTTAAAAAAAATGTACCACTTTAAAAATACTGCACATGTAAATGCCATGCTCGGCGTGCCATTTTCCAGTGAATGATTGCCCAATTGTATGTAGGAAGCTCTCTTGGGCCAAATATATAAGAAGGACTGCATTAATAAGCTAGAAATGTTCTTACATTCGTTTTCACCATAGTATTTGACAGCTCTACATTGGACATGTTATGCTGCAATTCGTTCCATTGTGAAGCGAAACTGAGTTGTATCCTGTTCTATATGTATTAACTTTGGGCCATTTATAAGAAAATTGGCTTCCCTTTTTATGACTCTGCAGTACAGCCCTCTCTGCAACAATCCATCATTTCCAGAGGATCAGCATTAACACAGGCAGGCCCATCTGGCACGAGGGCTGTTTGCACAGAGCCTGCAATATCAGCCGCGTCCATCTAATCGACCCTTGCGCCAAAATGTTTGCGCCGAATTCGCGCCACTTTGGTCGTGCCAAAACGGCTGGCGCCAAAACGGCTGGCGCCGAAACAGCCGCTCCAAAACAGGGTGTACTGGGATTATTGGTCTTTATTGCCAACTGGTGGGATTCTAGCGCCACCCTGTGGTGGATCAAAGGCTAATTCTCAAACCTGTCTGAAAACGTGTCTTTGGGAGCTATGCCTGAAATAAAACCCCAGACTCACTCGAAAGAGGTCAGTTTACAATACAACCTTACCAGTAAAATCCCTTGTTCTGGGTGATTACTTTGTCTAGAAAAAGGCATGTAATAAGGAAGACCCCAGAATAGTGATGCACGCATTCTTTTCCCTAAAACAAAGACATATGCGGCTCCTTAGGAGTACCCCGGTCCAGAGAAAATGCCTGTAAAAATGCAAGTAATTCTGGCATCAGCATTTCTTATGGACAGGTGAAACACAAGTTTGCCGGTAAGGGCTCAGATCTACCAGAAGCCTGACTTGCCAGTAGATCTGCCCTCTACTGGCAAATACATGCCAAAATCACCGGCACTGGAGTCCAATAGGACTCCATGGAATGGGAACTTACTGGCATCTCTGCCACCCGTAAAATCCCAGTAATACTGAGACGTAATGGCAGTTTCCCGGTACCCTGCTGGAGTTACCGCGGGGATACCAGGAAACTTGTAATGAGCCCCCTAGAGAAGATACAGAGTGCAAACAGGGGAGTGTGCAACGTTATTTTAGTAATAGGTCTTCTCTACCTCTTTCCCTCTTCCCGTTCCTTGCTAATCACCCCACTGGAGTGGTCGAAGTGAGCGGGAATGGTTGGGAGCGGCGCTCCTCTACATTTTTAAATTAAGGTTTACTGTTCCTATACTTTTATTTTAAAAAGGAACCGTTCCGGAATGGTTTCGTTTTAAAATAAAAGTGTAAGAAGAAGTTGAAACTTGCACTTTCAGTGCACACCACCGAACATTCCCTTAAACAGCACCTGCATGTGTTTGGGCCTTTGTATTATGTGTAGGAGGGGGCGAGGTGATGGGTTTGCGGGGAGTGGGTGCAGGCCAGCAGGCAACATCGTTCCACTACTTCTTTTCACCACTTCGACCACTGCCCCACTGTCTCTGTGACCAGCAGCCTGGTCCTCATGAACCCCACAGGCTCTCAGGCCATACCTCTCAGTCATTACCAGCACCCCCCTACACTGCATTGCCATGTGGGCGCCTGCCTGGTGACTCCACATACCCCCCTTGAGAGCTGCCTGTACTAGCACTTAGCCTGAGATGCTCCTCCTGGCTCCCCTTAGCACTTCCCTCTTGGGCCCTCCTCCAGCGCGTGTCCACTCCTCTGCTCCCCCATTCCATCTCCCTCCCCTGCACTTCTCATCAATGCACTTGCACGGCCGAATGCCAGAAGGCCTAGTAGGACTACGACTGTTTATATAATATTGTTGCTTTTTTTTTCTTGCCTCTATAATCATTTCTCTCCCCTTTTCCCTTCCCATTTAGCCTTGTGGCTCTTTGAAACACAATCCTGTTGTATAAAGTGCTTTACAAATGATCAATAAATTAATACAAATAAACAAACTGAACTGAATCATTGTAAGATGATCTCAGTTTGAGCAGTTAAGGAAAATAAGACCTTATGAGGAAACATGATTTCACCCAATTTGGTCGAGTAGACGAGCCAGGAACGAGACCGTTTGTGACATTTTGCAATCTCCAATTTACCAAGCGGACCACATCTCTTGCCATCCTATCTTCAGATTGACATCAATATCCAAAGATTTCTGCTTTGTTTTCATTTGAGAAGAACCAGGTATGTGTGTTTAATGATGTGCTTTTTTGCAAAGCATCAAACCATTTTCTAAATCAATCTGAACATTTAAGTGAAATCTTCAACAAATCATGTTAGGTAAACAAGCATTTTAACACAAAAAGGGAACAATACCCCAGGACTTCATTGACATTTGCAACAACTGTCACACTATTCCAAAATTGATCCTAATTAGAGAACCAATAAGGAACATAACAGGTGGTGCCCTAGCTTGCAATCTGCCTAGACAGAAGGATAGGATGAACTACAACTACCTGGGTTCTCTCTAATGCTAGGTTGAGCTGATGTGCCGCTTATCTAATAGCAGACAGGATAAGGAAAGGAAAAAGACCACAATCCTGATATGCAGCTGGTGGCAAGATTCATATTCCGGGACAACCTCCTGCCTAAAAGAACGTCAGAATACACTGCATAATACACACAGAGTAAACACAGTGTTTGACGTAACAGACCGTATTAAAACACACACTAGGTCAGTCTATTCACGGTAACGATTCAAATTTTAATCACCTGTGGACCCAATCTAATGTCTACTATTGCTCTAAAAGATATAACATAAGTTATCAATTCTATCAGTAGAATTAAACAAATTAGAACATTCGAATTGTTCACTATGATGTTTTTGTCATAGAAGTGTTGAAGAAGGCCAAAAAGGACTATCTCTCACTTAAAAAGGCTGCTCAGAAGAACAGGGGGTGCCCAGTCAGTGGAGAAGCAAAACTGTGTAGTCTAAGACAATTCTTAGTCTACCGGTTTCAGTGGTTTACTAGCTATTTACCCACTTTCTTCAGGACAGTCTTCATATCCCAGTGAATGTACATTTTTGTATCGGGAACGGAAAGGACAGATCTCGGAGTTCTTTGCCCCTCCTCCCATTCCTGCCGTGTAACACGTGAGCAGATGGGTGACCCTGCTTGTGCTTGAACGCGCCTTGTCTCAGTTGAAAATGGAAGTATGTTTCCTTTGTTTACTCAGCCATCTAAGCGATAAGATGGCACTCTTAAGCAATCATGCATAGGCAAAAACCTGCACTTGATAAACCATGTTACAAAATAACACTCACCGACGGTTTAGACACAAAGAATAATCCAGGCCTGACTAGTTGTCCTGTTTTCTATCCAGCACGTAGTTTCATAATCTTTGCATTTTTACCACTGTAATTAATGGCAATTAATCTTAACTAAATATCAGCACCTTGTGCGTGCGTCGCAGCCAATCGGCTTCCTCGGATCGTGGGCTGAATCCAGACCCACGTCTCAATGAAGCACAGCGCTGCGAGCTCCGGCCCTGCCATTTTACCCCACCTCCCGCTCCTTCCCCTTTCCTCTCCTTTCCATTCCCTCGCTCTCTGGTCTGTCCCTTCACCCTCCACCCCGCCACACACACACACATACCTTATAACTCTGGTGCTGGCACCATCGCTGCTCACACATCCTGAGGCGCCATTGAAATGGAAGAGTGGCTCTGTGTGCACCCCTGCTTTCCATTTCCATGGCGGCCATCTTGGGTTAGTTTTTGTTTGAATGAATAGGAAGTCGTGTGCGCATCCCGTTTATTCAAACATATAAATGCTATCAGCACCCTGGATTTCAGATTAAAAACTTGGGGTGCTAATTGCAAGGATCTGATAGTAATGCATCGGGCCCATCGTTATGGCCCATGGCGCACTTGGGCCTATAACTTGGGCCCAAGCCATTACCACCTGATCTGGCCTGCAGATTGGGTATTAATGCTATGATGTTACTCCTCACCATTGTAGGCATTAAAAGCTGAGTCGGCTTACAAGCAGTACACACTTAAATCAGTGAGTTATCAACTTTCCTTTCTACCTACTGAATAACAAGAGAGTCATTTATGAAGTGTACAGAAGTACATAGAAATAAAAGTATAATACGGAAAACATACCTATTCACACTTAAGCAAAGTACAAACACGAGGACACATATATATACACACACACGCACGCGCGCGTCAATGGATAAAGCTCACAATCCTGTGGGAACCTATCGTGGTGGTGCCTCCCACTGAACAAACATGTATAATTTTGAAAAGGTATGGGACCAAGCACAATTACACTGCCAAAATATGCCAATGCATTTACACTGAATAATACATCTCTTTATGACATCTAAGACTGACGGCCAGTAGGCCAGACGTATCAAGCACAGTGCCAGGGGTACCATGGGAATTTTCAGTCAGAGGTAGCAGCTGCTACCCCAGCTGCCCCCAAATGACGTCCATGGATGATTGGCAGGGACACTGCGCCATCTAGAAGAGCCAGTTGAGAGAAATACCCACAACAGAAACAAAGTCTTAAAACCGAAGCACCTTAACCGAGCCAAGTCAGTACTGCGTTGACAAGCTGTGTACATGGCATGCACAAAATGCTATATGGCGGAGAAGGGAATACTGGAGAATTATAGTGATGGACAAATGCAGAGCTAATCCTTGCTCAACTGGTTATTTTACCTGTGAAACAGCGGCTCTCCGCCCAGGCACTCCTCGGCAGTGGTCTTTTACGTCGATCTTTCCCTGCGGTCGCAGTGCTGGGTGGTGACTGTCCTGTTTCTGTCCTCTGTGCAGGTTGACTCTCTGTCATTGTAGTCAGTGACAACTGACAGGCACTGTTCGCAATCACAGGCTAGCATGTGTTTAAGAATCAGTGAATTGGCGCACTGACATTCTCCTGCATATTGCCATACTCCATACTGGCTGTGTACCTCAAGAGAAAGAGGAAGTGACAAACTTAATAAAACACTCCCATGTGCCTGCTCAGTGTCCCCGCCTGTGCCACGATGGTGCCATATGTGTCACCTGACAGCATACCACAGACACTGGCACATATAAATGTGCTTGTCCGCCTGCCCACTCAACTGGGAGAGAGGGGTAGCAGAAAAAATAGCAACTTTGCATAAAGGGGTGCCTCGAGGTGAGGGGGTTGTTGGGAGGAGCGTGAGACTGAGCGGGATGGGGGAGATGGTGGACCGTGGGGGAGGCACCATTGGCAGGCATAAAATGCAGGCTTAGACTGAGGCGATATGCCCCGAGGTGACAGGCCCGCCCTGTGGGTAATGGCTCCGCTGCCCAAGTTAAGGGCCTGATTGAAACGAGGGTCCCTTAATGAGTGTGGTGCACTGTTACCCACAGGGTGGGCCCAGCCACTGAGGGGCATATCGCCATTAGCACCCGTTTAGCATGCTACGTGGGTGCTAATGCTTTTTTAACATTTTTTTAAATGGAAAGTATTTTCTTTCTGGGCACGGGACAGCTCGCGGTGTTCCGTTTATGGAGAGAAAATACTCTACCAACATGGGTGCCATGGACTAGGAATGCGGGCCCTGAATGGAGGCCCTCTTTCATTTCCATGGCTGGTATGGAAGGATCAGCAGCTGCGGCGGCGGGGCTCGCCACCATAGTGAACAGGTAAATGGGATTGGGGGGAGGGATTTTTTTAAAAGTGGGGTCTGGTGGGGGGAAAATCCCACGAGTGCTAATGGGATTTATATGGTGTGGACCTAGCTAGCAACCAATGTAGCGCTGTACTGAAGGGCAATGGGTGGAGAGGAGCACAGCTGGAGCAGAGGAGGGAAGGGACAAGAACTGTTGTGAGCCGAGTTCACAAGTCGGACAATAAGCTCTGCCAGTAGGAACGTTTATGCCACCGTTCTCTAAAGGTGTGCAGGTTGGTGCTTCATTTGCTATGCTATTGGCGCTCACCCTTCGCTTTGTATAGGGTTGGATTCAAGAGAAGACATGGATATTGAATGACAACTAGAACTTTCTCAACAATATCCCGTCCTGTTTGGTCATATGCCCCGAATCGCAGTATTTTGAAGTGGAAGACACTTACATTTCTTTAGGCATTTTTCCACGCTGTAGTAGGTAAAAGGTGGGAGTGTTGTGTGTCTGTGAGTGATGTCTAGGTTGGAAGAAAATAACAAGCAGGATATCAAAGATGTTATTTTTTAAACAAGTAACGTGTGTGTTTGTTCGCTGCTCTTTAATTACTATTGGCTTCACATTTTCAGCCTGGTGACATGAAGGATTGGTTTGTTGGTCGCACCAACGCCAAGGGAATCGACCTAAACAGAAACTTCCCGGACCTGGACCGCATCGTCTACGTCAATGAGAAAGAAGGCGGGCCGAACAATCACCTGATGCAGAACATGAGGAAAGCACTGGAGCAGAACCCCAAGGTCAGTTCTATACCTTCCCAAAGCATGGCGGAGCAGTGCTCCTTTATGCTGATCTGCTGTGTGTCTTTCCCAAAGCATAATGTCGACCTGTTGGCCACTTCATAAAAGTTTTATGTGCATTGGTGGGTGCACCAACAATTGCTCAACTCATTGCTCGAAAGAGTCTAGCACTTCTTAGTGAGAACGCAATCTCTCAAGTGAGAGAGTCCTGGCAGTTAGCAGATAGCCATTACTTTCTAGGGGGAGGGTACTGGCACTTCTCAGTTGGAATGCATGGATGGAGAGAGTGTCAGCAATTCCCAGCACTGACGCAGTGCCTTCAAGTGGAAGAGTACGGCTTCTTGCCAACAGAGATGCAATACCTTCAGTTGGAATAGTACAAGTAATTCTCAGCAGAAATGCAATTTCAAACAAGTGATGACACTGAGCAGGGATGCAACACTTTACATTGGGAGAGCATTGGCAGTTCGCAGCAGGAATGCAATGCTTTTGAGTGCATGAGTACTGGCACTTGTCAACAGAGTTGCCATTCTTCCAATTGGAATAGTAAAAGTAGTTCTCAGAAGGTTTCCAGTACTTTTAAGTGAGACAGTACAGACAGTGGACGGTAAGGATGCAATACTTCAAAGTGGGAGTGTGCCAACCCTTCTTGTCAGGGATGCAGTATTTTCAGTAGAAGTGTACCAGCAATTCTCAGCAGGAATGCAAAAATGTTATGTGGAAGAGTACTGGCACTTCTCAACACAGCGTAAATACTTTCAATTGGAATAGTACAAGTAATTATCTGCAGGAATACAATACTTTCAAGTGAGAGAGTACTGACCCTTGTCATCCAGATGCAGTACTCTCAAGTTTGAGAGCACTGACTCATGTCACAGATGTGAAACTTTGAAGTAGTGGAGTAGCAGCACTTCTCAGTGACAGTGAATTCCTACTATCTGATATTTTCTTAAGGATTGGCTCAGATTGTAAACAAGCCTGAAAGCTAACCTCCAGTTTCATATTCACCCCTTATAGCCCAGAAATGCACACGTTGCCTTCTGACTATGAAACACTGAAACCTCTTTACTTACTTAAGTCAAATGCAAGCCCACCTCTTAGGCAAGGCACCACTAAAAATAGTTTGCAATGCACTCCGTGCCTCTGTTCATCGACCATCACCATATATGGTATGCGACTGAGATAAATCAAAAGGTTACATTAGAATAATGAATCTGTTCTCCCTTTGCCAGCCCAGGCCTTCCTTTGAAGTTTGAGGACAATTACAGCAAATGTTGTGGCACCCCAAAAAGTAAGGATATTTCAGCAGATCTCCGGCCATTCTATTTCAGGCTGGATCCAGGCTCAAAGCGTTGGGAGAGAGCCACTAAGGACCATGGCCATAACCCTTTAGCATGCTCCCTTTATCACTGATGCACAGCTGTATCATAGGGTTTGGGAAATGAAAGGTTGTCAAATCCGTAATACCAGCTAGTCCATTTATGCCCATTTCCATTCTATCACCAGTTCAATATTAATGATCTACTCCTGCTATCCCGGAAAACCACCAGCCTACCTTCAGACAAGGCAAAGGGTCTGCGGTGTTAGCAGGTGCATTATAGACAGTTTGTCAATGACCAGTGGAGCGGGACACAGCTGGAACGAGGCTTCCAGTGGTGCTCGATGTCCTGGAAGAAAGAAGTGCAGACGGGAAGAGCACGAATCTGGGATGTTCTTGAACTTTCCAGAAGTCGTTTCCCAGCTTGTCACGTGTGCCTCAGACACCTGTGCTATGGTGATTGAGTGCATTTACTCTCATGGCTTTGCTTTTCAATCTATACAAATTGCATTGGGCGGGGCGTACAGTCACCTTCTGGTGACGATGACCTACTCACTTATCAAAACATCGAAGATAATCAAACCGCCATATTTATGCCCTCTTCCCCCAAACCCCATGAATGTCGCTTTCTGTGGCCATCTATTCAAGTCCTCTGTGATAGCTGGAGACAGTGCTTTGAGTGGAACACAAAATCGAGGGGCAGCACTCTGGAAAAGGTGTGTGGCAAAATGGTGCTTGGCGTGGCCTAAAGGGGGGGGGGCTTTTCCAAAGGCCACCTGACCCAAATAAGCAGTACATCATGAGGCCCTCCAAGCATATTTTTTATTTTGGGTCAGTCAGCACTGTCTCAGGTGGTCTTGGCAGCATCCTGTAAATAAACACCCCCCCCCCCCCCCCCCGGTTCGGTTTCTAAATAAACTCCTGTGTGTAAATAAATGAATCCCTTTCTCACTCGGGGTATAAGCAATTCAATCAATTAGTAAACTTCCTGAATTCTGTAAATAAATGACCCAGACCAAGTGTGCTTAATAGCTTGTCTAAAGTGCTCACTTACGGCTTCAGATCCTCTGCTTTCTGCCTGTCACGCGATAATCTGTAGTTATGAACCCCGTGCACGAAAGGGCTAATAGTAACCTCATATTTCCAAGGGAGGAACGTGTTTTCTCAAACTAAATGCTGTGTCACTTTAAATGTACTTTTGCTGGCTAAAAGGCAGACCTCAAAATGTTCACTTATCCCTTGCCTGTTTTACCCTGCATTCAGTTCTTTTGGGCGGCAGGGAGTATGCTTGAACTCAGAGATAAACCCAGAGAAATCAGCCATTGAGGTTTGCATTAAGAAGTACCCCCATTATAATCTATGAACCAGCAGCCTGGGAGAGGGGGCACCAGAAACCCACACGCGCCTTTAGCCAGCCCTGAAATCACCCATAAGAATAGCCTTGAGAAAGTTGAGTGGGACAAATAAACCACAAGCAACCCAGGCATGTTTTGCCTTGAGAGGCCCTACCTACACATCACTGATGACCCCCAATGAGGCCGAAATATGTCTGTGGTTGCTTGTGGTCTCCTGCAGGAGGGATGTGAGCAAGCAGTTCGGGTTTGACTGCCCCTTTTGTGGGGGGCTGATGTGCATGTGGTCTTTCCCCTTTGTGTAAGTGCCTGGAAGGCTGAAGAACCATGTACTGGAGGGTTTCCCAGAGCAGTGGCAGAGATTAAGACAGGTATACACAGCTGTGGGTCCTGAGCCTACTGGGCCTAGACACCCAAACTACTCCTCACTGATGAGGCCCATTGTGGCCGAAACATGTCTGGGGTTGCTTGCGGCCTCGTGCAGAATGGATGTGACAAAGCAGTTTGTGCCCCTAGTTTTTTGTGTCTAGAAATACCAGAGGTTCGCCAGCAGGTTCCGCCAGGAGTATGGGGAGCATGGGTGATGCATTCACCTTCCCTTGGGAAGGCCTGTTTGCATACGTGGTCCCTCCGTTGCCACTACTATTACGAGTCATCGGTCAACTCAGACGGTACCGGTGCAGGATGATCCTTGTCGCACCAGCGTGGCCGAGGCAGATGTGGTACCCGGACCTTCTCAGCATGACAGAGTCCCCTCCAGACAAGCTGCCAGTGGTCGCAGATCTCCTCACCAGGGAAGGGGGTGCAATTCTGCACCATGACCCAGGATTGCTGAACCTGAAGGCCTTGCTCCTGCAGCATTAGAATTTGGTGGTTATGAGCTGCCGGTGGACTGCAGTGAGGTCTTTGCCAAGGCCAGAGCGTCATCGACTTTGAATTGCTATGGACAGAAATGGAAGCGTTTTGCGATTTGCTGCCGGTCGCGGAAGATTACCCCTCTGAGGGTCACGGCCCCTCAAGTACTTCCGTATTTACTGTCATTGGCTAAATCGGTGCTGGCTCACGCCTCCATCAAGGTGCATCTGGCGGCTATCTCCGGCTACACCAAGTCTCCGGGACAGTCTTCACTGTGGTCGCACCGTCTAGTCAAAGAGATCATCAAGGGACTGTTCCGCTCGTTCCCGCCGATGAAGGCTCTGACACCGGCGTGGAAACTTCAACGTGGTTTTGACTAGGCTCATGGGGCACCCATTTCAGCCTATGCATTCAGCTCTGCTCAAGTTTCTGTCTTGGAAGACGGCTTTCCTCATGGCCATCACCTCTGCCAGGAGAGTAGGTGAGATCCAGGCCCTGTCCTGCAAGCTGCCTTACTTGACATTCCACAAGATGATTGTGGTACTGCGGATGCACTCTTGGTTCATGCCCAAGGTTCTGTCGGAATTTCATCTCAACGAACCCTTGGCGTTGCCTGTGTTTTTTCCGACGCCTTTGTTGCTGGCTAAAAGGGCTTTGCACTAGCTGGATGTGGCTCGAGCGCTGAAGTTTTATGTGGCCCGTACAAAGAGTTTCCGGAAGGCTTCTCAGCTTTTTGTGAACTTTGGCCCTATGAACCATGGGAAGGCCTTGTCCAAAGCTTCCATCTCCAGGTGGCTCCCGGCCTGTATCACTCTTTGTCACCAGTTGGCAAACCGACCGTTGCCTTGCTGTCCGAGAGCCCATTTTACAAGAGCGATCGCTGGTACGACAGCGTTTCTTGTCTGCTGTGCCCCTGCTGGACATATGCAGCGCGAGGTCGACACACACCGTCACAAAATTCTACTGTGTCAACAGGGATTCCTGTTCGCTTGAAGGTGAGCCTGGTGAGGAGGTAAGAGTAATTGTTTCTGTTGAGCCTTGCCACCTCCTGTGGTTTTGTAATTATGTACTGCTGTGTATTGTAAGTGATTTCAATCTGGCATACACCCAAGTCTTGCCCAGCATGTAGTTTGCAAATGGAACCCTTATTTATTTTTGTTTATAAGTAAAATATTCAGAATAATATACCACTCATATCACACCCTTCTCCTGAGACCCCCCCGGTCACACTGAACCAGGAATCAGGCTAGTTTGCCAAGGTAAATATTTATTTATGTATTTAGAATTTAAATCACAATAATAATTCACGAACCTGTTTTCCCAAAGTCCTGGGAAGCCCTGACTCTGTCCCTTCCCCCTGACTGGCTGTTGGGTGGATGTTCCATATATGTGTTATGCTCACCTGGTTCCCACAGGGGCGTTGATCAGACCCGGACAGCTGCGGTCTCCACCAACGTGATGCGAAGTGCTCAGATGACTGTCTGGACTGGCCCGCCTAATCTCACCTGCTTGATCTGTAGAAGTATTCTCCTGCAAGTGGAGAAAGGGATTTAGCCACCCGTGGATTTCAGTGATGGCCCCTTCCCACTGTTCTCCCTTCTGGTCACCTCCGATATCCCCTTAAGAGCCTCACCTTATGTTTTTAAATGATGAGCTCTCCATCCTGCATGGATTGCAGGGGTGCGTTGAATGCCAGCTACTTCACTGGTTTGAAGGCATGGGAGAGTTTCCGGCGAGTATTGACTCTGAGGTTCCTGGCAATATCCAGTAAGTATCAAGTTCATAGAGTTCAATATGTCCGATGTTTCACTCTTGTCCCCCCTTCCTTCCTTGTCTTGCAGCTGGGATCGTGAGAAGATACCCTCGTGGCAGCTGGTGGCGTTCAGGTAAGAGTCTGTGTTACCCGACGCTGTCCGGTAAATGTTGCACGTGTTTAACGTGTTGTTTTCTCTCCCTTTGCAGATGCGGCACGTGAAGATGCGGAGAGTTATAGAATAATGCCTCCGGTGGTAAATCAGGTAAGTCTATAGTGATAAGAGTGGTATTTGTTGGTTTTCCCGGCTCACCTTGTTGTTTTCTTTTGTCCCTCAGGTGCCGGAGTTCGGCAAAGAAATGATGGAGGCAGCGCCGAATCGAAAGATGCTGTGAAGACTGGTGAGTATGGCGCGGCGCTGCAGCTGGAGATGCAGCGCGTACATAAATGATGCTCTTTCCAGGTCCGGAGGCGAGATGGATCCGAAATCAGGTGAGGAATTCGAAAATAGTTTGTTTTCTAACCTTGTCCTTTTCTTTCCTCTTTGTTTTAGGAGCTCCAGATGCAAGGCGGGCGTGGCAGCAGGCTGGATGCAGACTGCAGGCACGGTGAGCGTTACGCTGCTGGATGCAGAATAACGCGAAGCGCGTGCTGCTGATCGGGCGTGGTTTAAATAGCCTCCAAAGTAGTTCCAGGTAAGAAGTTCCCAAGAACCACACCCAAGTAAAAAATAGCTCCTGTAACAAAATAGTCCCACCCAAGCCTCACGTTGGCTTGGACTCACTAGCAGCATGGTCTGCATCAGGTAAGTAAAGTCTATGAGCCTGGCGCCTATGGCACCAGGACTGATTTCCATGATGAGCCTGGCGCCTAAGGCGCCAGGACTGAACCCAAATAGCCCCCAGCTGGGGCTGTTGGGGTTTTAGCAAGTATCTGGATGCTTGCTCCCGGAGCTGATGGACTTGGTCCTGATGCCCGGGGGTAGGCATCATGACAGCACTCCCCCCCCAGGCCCCTCCTAAAGTTGTTCTTCCCCTTGGTCCTGGTTTGTCTGGGAAGTCCCGATGGAATCTCTTCACCAACCGAGGTGCATGAACGTGGTCACTAGGTTCCCATGACCTTTCTTGTGGTCCATAGCCCTTCCAATCGATTAAATAAAAAAGTCTTGATTTAACCATCTTGGAGTCCAGGATATTTTTTACCTCGAATTCAGGTTCTCCATCTATCAAGACGGGGTCGGGTGGTTTGGTTAATCTTGTTCCTGGTTGAATTGGTTTTAAAAGTGAAACATGAAAGGCAGGATGAATGCGCATATTAGAGGGTAATTCTAATTTGACGGCCACCGGGTTGATAATGGCCTTAATGGTGTAAGGTCCCAAATATCTAGGGTTAAAAGTCCGAGCTCCTTCAGAGGTATGTGTTTTGTAGCCAGCCAAACTTGATCCCCAATCTGGTATTGTGGAGTTTCACTGCTATGTTGATCAGCATTTTTCTTATATTTCTCTTTTGCTTGTTTCAAATGTTCTGTCGCCTCCTTAAAGGCTTGTGTAATAGTAAAGTGCAAATGACTAACTGCGGGCATTTCTAAATGCTGAGGCGAATCTAGTTCTGAGGTTCGAGGGTGATGTCCATATATGGTATAAAAGGGGCTTTGTCCGGTTCCTGAATGTACAGAGTTGTTGTTTGCATACTCGGAAATCCATAAAATATCTTTCCAATTACTTTCTGTCTGGTGTAGCATGCAACGTAGATACTGTTCAAGGGTCTGGTTGGTCCTCTCCGTTTGACCATCGGTCTGTGGATGGTGACTGGTTGATAACCTCACGTCGATTTGCGCCAATTGACAACATTTCTTCCAAAAATGTGAAATGAATTGACTACCTCGGTCAGAGACCAATACGGAAGGAAATCTGTGTATTCGAACAATGTTTTCGAGGAACTCCTTGGCCAGAATTGAGGCAGATGGTAATCCCTTTAATGGAATAAAGTGGGCCATCTTGGAAAAACGATCCACAATAACCAGAATGGTGTTAAATCCATTACATGGAGGTAGATCTGTAATAAAGTCTAAAGATAAGGTGTGCCATGGTGTAGGTGGAATATCCAAAGGTTGTAAAAGTCCAGCTGGTTTTTTCTTCTGACTTTTGTTTTGGGCACAAATGCCACAAAACATCACAAATGACTTTACGTCTTTTCGCCAGGTGGGCCACCAGAATTGTCTCTTAATTTTAGCCTCAGTTTTTGCGATACCTGGGTGCCCTTCCATTAGGGTGTCATGATAATTGGAGATCACGAGTTCTTGTAGTTCCTTGTGTGGTAGAAATAGTCGCCCTTGATAATAAGGTAGGTCATTGATGACTGAGTAGTCTGGGCCTTTCCTTACCCAGCCCTGCAGGGCTGTTGGATCGAAGAGTTGTTGGATCTTTCCCTGAATATCCTCTAGTCTCTGTAGAGTAGTTATGCCAAGAATTCTTTGTTCTGAAATTATAGGCACCGGTTCCGGGTTCGCATATGCTTCACCCATCCCTATTCGGGATAAGGCATCTGCCTTGCCATTTTTACAGCCTGGTCGATAAGTGATCACGAAATCGAACTCGGCAAAGAACAATGCCCATCGAAGTTGGCACGACGATTGGGCCTTGGCTGTTTTTAAATACTGCAAGTTCCGGTGAACGGTGATTACAGTAATGGTATGCCTGCCACCGAGCAGATAATGCTGCCAAGCCTTGAAGGTGGATTTGATGGCTAATAACTCTTTATCGGTAATCACATAATTTAACTCGGGTGCCGAGAACTTTCTGGACCAAATGCTATTGGGTAAAGTTGACCGGTTTCAGGATCCTTCTGGGACAGCTCCTATGGCTAAACTGGATGCATCAGTTTCAACTATCTATGGAAGTTCAAGGCGTGGATGCTTTAAGACAGGTGCAGACGTGAATTTTGCTTTCAGCTCTTGGAAGTCCTTTTCAGCTTCTTCGGTCCACAAGAAGCGTTTGTTTTTTTGCAAAAGTGCTGTGATAAGGTGTACAACATGTGAGAAATCTGGAATGAATCTGCGGTAGAAATTAGCAAATCCGAGCATGCTTTGTACCCCTTTAACTGGACTGGGTGATGGCCACTTGAGATTTGCGTCCACCTTTCTAGAGTCCATTCGGACGCCTTTTGGAGTCAGGATAAATCCAAGGAATTCAACTTCCGTAGCATGAAAAACGCATTTTTCCAATTTTGCATATAATTTGTGCTGGCGTAGTTTCTCAAGGACTGCACGAACGTGCTTCACATGGTCTGATTCTGAGGAGGAGTACACTAGAATATCGTCTATGTATACGACAACACAGACGTCAATTAGTTCACGAAGGACATTGTTCATAAAATACTGGAAGGCTGCTGGTGCATTGCACAACCCGAAGGGCATCACCTGGTATTCGAATAACTCGTACTTGGTGCGAAAGGCAGTCTTCCATTCGTCGCCTTTCTTTACACGTACCAGATGATATGCCCCTCGGAGATCTAATTTAGTGTAGATGCAAGCGTCCTTTACTTGGTCTAGTAATTCGGGAATCAGAGGCAATGGGTATCGGTTCTTTACCGTGAGCTGATTTAGTGCCCGGTAGTCTATGCACGTTCTGAGGCCACCTTCCTTTTTAGGCATGAAGAACAAAGCTGAAGATGCAGGGGACTTGGATGGCTGAATGAAGCCATTAGCAAGGTACTGGTCCAAGTATTGTCGTAGATAAAGGTTTTCGGGTTCCGTATGGGAGTAGATCCTACTACATGGAGGTTGTGCACCGGGTATGAGATAAATTTGACAATCGTATGATCTGTGAGGTGGTAAGGTGTTTGCCTGTTCTTTTTGGAAAACATCCTTGAATTCTTGATATTCCTGAGGTAACTGCACGACTGGAGTAGCGACTGTGGCCAGGCCTTTGTTCAAGGGTTTTTCCAGGTAACAAGTATGTGCACAATCCGGGAAGGTTATTCTCTTCTCTCGCCAATCAATACAAGGATTATGAGTTTCCAACCAAGGTATCCCCAGTATTATTTGGAACTGCGGGGCTTCGAATAAATCAAACACAATAGTCTCTCGATGCCCATCCTGACCCAATAGTGTCATCTCTGCGGTGGAATGAGTTACAGGCCCAGAGGCAATTTCAGTTCCATCGACTGTGGTGATGACATCCGAAGTTGTCTTTTTGCAAAGAGATAGATTCATCCTAGTTGCCAATTCGTGGTCCACATAGTTTCCTATGGCCCCGCTATCAATGTATGCCCTTACTGCGTCCATACGTGATGGCTGCCTTGGATCCATGAGGACCATTGGTATGATGAAGTGTGAGGTCTGAGTATCCTTCTTCAAGCTCGGCAAGCGGACCTTGTCGGGCGTGGTCATTTCCCGAATCAGGCCCTGTTTAATTCTTATCAGCAACTCTGGCTACTTTTTTGGATGGTTTTATAGGGCAATCCGTAGAAAATGTCCTGAGGCCCCACAGTACAGACACAATTGCATCTGCCGTCTCCTTTCTCTTTCCTTTTGAGTTAAGGGCCCCTTGACCCCCCGATCTGCATCGGTTCTGATGCATCTGTTCCTTTGAGGGTAACATTGGGTTTAACCAATACCCGATTCTCAAACTTAGCTTGATCAGTCTTTCGATTCTGAAGTCGGTGGTCTAACTGGACCACTAAGTCTATATATTCTGCACAATC
This sequence comes from Ambystoma mexicanum, assembly GCF_040938575.1. Taxonomy (NCBI): domain Eukaryota; kingdom Metazoa; phylum Chordata; class Amphibia; order Caudata; family Ambystomatidae; genus Ambystoma; species Ambystoma mexicanum. The sequence continues at coordinate 856,415,074 of NC_090937.1, forward strand.
CTGGGGTGGGTTCACAACTTGGGCAAAAACATCTTTGAGTTCACCCCGAAGTCCACGATGAAATAATGTAATTCCTTTTACCTCTGGCCTTCCGGTTTCCACCACCCACCTATTGAAGGTTCCGATATAGGTTAGTATATCCTGGCTACCTTGTCGTAGGGATAAAAGTTTGTTATCCAGGGCCTGTCCCTGTGAATGTCTGGCAAATAGTCTTTCCATGCTCAAGTGAAAACCCTGAAAATCCTGGAGAAGTGGAATTGACCAATCCGCTGCGCTGCCACTAAAGTATGATAGTACAAAGGCTACTTTGGCTTGGTCATTCGAAAAAGCTCCAGGTCTGCATAAAAAGTGCAAGCGGCATTGGTTCATAAACACGGCAAACCTTTTCGGGTCCCCAGCAAAACTTTCGGGTGGAGCTAAAGGAATGCTCCCTGGTAGAACCACTTGCACAGACAGGATTGCTCGATGAAACAGGAGTTGGATTCCCCCCGAGTCCAGGTAATGGTGTTTGCCCAGCTTGGTTTTGCAGCAATTGTCTAGCAAGATCATCAGTGCGCTCCTTTGACACAATCAGTTCTCTCCTGAGGGCATTAGTTTCTTGGCGCGCGGCGTGCACTTCTGCCCTAAGTTCCCCTAACAATAGGGCTAGTTGGTCAGTTTCTGAGGTTTCCATTACGCCCGAGTGGGGATTTGTAGATAGGCTTTGCGTTCTGTTACGCTCACCTGGTTCCCACAGGGGCGTCGATCGGACCCAGACAGCTGCGGTCTCCACCAACGTGATGCGAAGTGCTGAGATGACTGTCTGGACTGGCCCGCCTAATCTCATCTGCTTGATCCGTAGAAGTATTCTCCTGCAAGTGGAGAAAGGGATTTAGCCACCCGTGGATTTCAGTGATGGCCCCCTCCCACTGTTCTCCCTTCTGGTCACCTCCGATATCCCCTTAAGAGCCTCACCTTATCTTTTTAAATGATGAGCTCTCCATCCTGCATGGATTGCAGGGGCGCGTTGAATGCCAGTTACTTCACTGGTTTGAAGGCGTGGGAGAGTTTCCGGCGAGTATTGACTCTGAGGTTCCTGGCAATATCCAGTAAGTGTCAAGTTCATAGAGTTCAATATGTCCGATGTTTCACTCTTGTCCCCCCTTCCTTCCTTGTCTTGCAGCTAGGATCATGAGAAGATACCCTTGTGGCAGCTGGTGGCGTTCAGGTAAGAGTCTGTGTTACCCGACGCTGTCCGTTAAATGTTGCACGTGTTTAACGTGTTGTTTTCTCTCCCTATGCAGATGCGGCATGTGAAGATGTGGAGAGTTATAGAATAATGCCTCCGGTGGTAAATCAGGTAAGTCTATGGTGATAAGAGTGGTATTTGTTGGTTTTCCCGGCTCACCTTGTTGTTTTCTTTTGTCCCTCAGGTGCCGGAGTTCGGCAAAGAAATGATGGAGGCAGCGCCGAATCGAAAGATGCTGTGAAGACCGGTGAGTATGGCGCGGCGCTGCAGCTGGAGATGCGGCGCGTACATAAATGATGCTCTTTCCAGGTCCGGAGGCGAGATGGATCCGAAATCAGGTGAGGAATTCGAAAATAGTTTGTTTTCTAACCTTGTCCTTTTCTTTCCTCTTTGTTTTAGGAGCTCCAGATGCGAGGCGGGCGTGGCAGGAGGCTGGATGCAGACTGCAGGCACGGTGAGCGTTACGCTGCTGACTGCAAAATAATGCAAAGCGTGTGCTGCTGATCGGGCGTGGTTTAAAAAGCCTCCAAAGTAGTTCCAGGTAAGAAGTTCCCCGAGTACAAAATAGTTCCTGTAACAAAATAGTCCCACCCAAGCCTCACGTTGGCTTGGAGTCACTAGCAGCATGGTCTGCATCAGGTAAGTAAAGTCTATGAGCCTGGCGCCTATGGCGCCAGGACTGATTTCCATGATGAGCCTGGCACCTAAGGCGCCAGGACTGAACCCAAACAGCCGGTTTTAGCAAGTATCTGGATGCTTGCTCCCGGAGCTGATGGACTTGGTCCTGATGCCCGGGGGTAGGCATCATGACAATATGGTGGTGTTGTGAAGTCCAGGCCAGACTGGCTGGAGCCTTCCCCGTGACTGTATGTTGTGGGTTCACCATGTGGGTGGGACCTGGGTGAATGGAGTGTGTGACCAATATGCACTTCTTGTTGTGGATGTCTGGTTTCTGGTGTTTGACACAATTACTGAGACAGCCCTGCCCGAAACTGGCATGAATGCAGTGTGTAGTGTTGAATGGCTGGGTTCTTGTCCCAATACACATTCCTTGTTGTGAGTGTCTGAGAAGAGTTTGGCCTGAATGCACTGTATGCCTCATTGAATGCCCTTCTGAGTGATTGGTTGCCTGAGTGTGACCCAGCAGAATGAATGAGAGATCAACTAGTATATCTGGGGGCCTCTCACTGCTAGAAATCGTTCAGAAGCTGGAGTTGAAACTAACATTGAAACTGAAGATGAATCTCGTAGCTGAGTCTGAAGAAGGTTGGCTGCTGTCTCCCTTCGCCGAAAGCTGCGGAGCCGTCGAGACTGATCAGAGAGAGGACCTGGTTAGGCACCCTCTTCCTGTGCTCCGAGGGACCATCGAGCACCGCTAACCTTCGCCGAATCTTCCTGGAAGTCAGACCCACGACAGGCTGCCGACCAGAGACGGGGACCGCCGAGGAGAACGAAGATAAGCACCGGGCATCCCATCCAGGGTTCGCAAGTTTGCTGTAACCGCTGGAGGCCTGTCGAAGCCGTGTTGCTCAGGAGTGGGGACTGCTTGACGCTGTTCCACTGACAACCGAACCGCACTCTCCTTTGCCTAAAACATTTGATTCACGGATGCGCTTGTCCACTCCGCCGGCCACCTTATCCTGCCGGAGAAGGTCAGGCAGTTGACGCGCCGAGGAGCATCCGCCGGTGGGTTTCCCGCCACCCAATGGCTGTGGAGACGCCAGACGACTCGACGCCCTTGCTGGGCCACAGTTCTTCACAAACTCTTTGCGGTCCTGAACTATCGACATCGAGGTGCCCCGCACGCCTCTTCCTTGCAGGACGTCTTCGCTCCATCGTCTACGAGCACCGCTGGGACCGAAGCTGCCTCCATGCCGCCGAGTTCACTTTCTTCGAGGGATCTCAATGATCCGTGGCTCCTGCTTTAAAGGGAGCCGCTCAAGAAGGATCCATCGATGACTCGTCGTCGAACTCCGCTATTCCAGGTACATTGTGGTGGTAGAAACATTATAGAAGGAAATAAGACTTGTAGAACAATATATGGACTGGGCTTGTGATATATATTTATTTTACAGGTTGCTCATGTGAGGGGGATCTCCACACAGAACTCTGTCTAGGTAACAGGGCCACTATTCTGCCAATTGTTGTAACCAACTGCTTTCCTCCTATGTGTGTGAGGAAAAGATGAAGAGTGTTGGGAAAGGATGAAGAGTGTGGGGAAAGGATGTAGAGTGTGCAGAACTGATTGAACAGATGGAGTACATAGAAATGAGGGAGTACATGCGACGGATGGAATGCATGGTACAGATAGAGGGCATGGAATGGACATTGTTCATGGAATGGTTGGAGTGCATGGAACGGTTAGAGTGCATGAAACGGTTGGAGTGCATGGAACTCATGGAGTAGTCACTACGGATGGCGCAGTCTCTACGGATGGAGTTGAACAGACGAAGCCGACTGAATAGACTGAGTGAATAAAACAGATAGAATAAATGGTTCAGATGTGCGCTCGATCTCAAGCACCTACTGAAAACCACCATATCACATCACCATGCTTACTCTCTTCTATACACCACCACTCAACTAGAACACAGCGATACTATGACACATTTGGTATAGTTGTTCTCATACCAACACCTGCCACATACTCCCCATCATCCTAACTAAACACAGCTGGCTGCACACCCGCTAGCCTAGGCGTTCTCCTCAGGCCTAACGCAGCCAGAATTAGTCTGGGTATCATCCTGCCAGAACGAACACATACTCCTGATCTCCCAACCACCACACCTACCGCTAAGAAGCAGCTATCATACGAGTGCCACACCTGCTGCACACATATCCGGTGCTCACACGCTCCTTATGACTCTCTCTCTCTATTGACTTGTACTACGGTTCCCGAGGGCGTTCAACCTACCAGGCCCTTCAGATCATACCAATGGTACATAAGGCACTATATAAATGCAAAGTAACATAACATAACATAACATTTCCTGGTTGCAGCCCATTTTTACTCACACAAAAATGGCCCTTGGTGTCCTGGAGGTTTTCGCTCGTGAAATTTACCATAATGCCTGATTCAGCAGAGTGTTCTGGGTGCTGCCAACCCACTGCATGTGTTATGAAGGCCTATGAACTTGGGTTGCGGACACTTACCACCTGGTTGGGCCCACCGAATGCAGCATTATGGCCTAATGTATACTGGTAACAAGCTTAACAATGAGAACAGTCTTTTACGTACCATGCTGAATTGACCTTGTGTTGACATGCAAACCAGAGACCAGTAGCAGTAAACATGTTTGCATGCTTTTCATGTAACACAAAGATTGTACTTATGTGTGTTCCTAAACCTCCCTCTAATGCAGGGATAAAGGTCTAGTGCTCTATAAGTATAGTACAGCTGAACAGAGTAAAACATTTAATTACAATTCAATTTTATAATCAAGAAAATATACGTTGTTCCTGCTATTACTGACAAGGGTGGGCATGGCACATTTCTTTTGAGTTATCATTGGATTGGTTGGCATTGCAAAGGGTGGATTTCAAGGGGATTCGACAGTGCATATTGGTAGCATGATGTTGCGTGGTTCGAGTGAATGTAAGGATAAACAACTATATGTTTCATTTTCAAGAATGCATAGAGGTTTTGGAGCCAGAGAACATTTCAGGAGAGCCGCTCCAGGGGGTCTGCCTTAACTCAAAGAGTCTCATGCAAGCCTACCCCCGAACTCCCATAACGCAAGAACCATACTTGGCATCTTGCCTCCCCTTCACTGATAGCACAAGACCCATACCTGGTGTTCTGCTTCACCATACCCCATAGCAGGAAACTGTTTTCTGAAGTCTGCACATTCGCATCCTGCAATGAACCGGGGGTTCACAACGCTTCCTCATTTGAGTAATTGTTGAAATCAGTGTTTGAGCCGGATGCGCAGGCGTATCATGTACATGTCCATAGATTCGCCCTTGAGTTGCTTCGTTGTGTGGAACACGTGGCGTTCGTAATCCACATTGGTGTGGGGCGTAAAATAGTTAGTGAGTGCTGTTTTTAGATTGGTGTAGGTGTCTGTGGACCCACTAGGCAGTGCGTCCACTATGTCTCTCACATTTGTGCCAACGGAGAGGGTGAGAAGGCTGTGTTTTTTCTCCTCTCCAAGAGTTCCTAGGGCATGTATGTAAACTTCAAAATCCCTCACCCATTGCTTCCACCTTGGTCCTAGCTGCTGGTCTTAGATAGATCAAAGTGTGTGGGCAGGTGAGTGACCAGGCTGTTCTGTAGTAGTGACGGCAAACTTGCAGGCGGAGTGAGGGGTACTGTAAGGTTCTCCTCCTCCCTGACAATTGGAGTTCCCTGTTGTTCCTCACTGTGATTGTGTGGCCCGTGTCATGTGGAAGGGCCAATGGATTGTTTGTGCTTGTCTGGTAGTGTGTGCAGCCTTTTGTGGTCTTCCCCTAGTTCGTGAGACGTGGTTGAGTTGCTGACATGACAATAGGGATAGAATGAGTGGTCAGGCTCGGGTTGTGCACTAACCCAGACATTTCGTAGGGTAGGCCGCACTCTTTCCACTATGTGCCCTCACGTGGTTCCTTCCCGACCGGCGTCGGTATTCCATATCTTTTCCCCCAGCAGTGTATGAACGGCCCGCCCTCGTTCGGCGACGCAGCAGCGTGTGCGCCCACCTACCTGATCCCCGATATGGGAATCACGATCACGCTTGAGGCCGCCCGCCTCATCACCAGTTTAATGTCCCCCATGGGCCAACTGCATGCGCCTGTCAGCGCGGACCCCCACACGGCTCCCCAACCCTACACGGGTGCAAATAAGGAGCGGAAACCAGGAGCTTGCATAACAGTGACTTAATTCTAACATACCGTTGCTCCATCTGAAACTCCCCTTATATCCTCCGCCCCTTCCCTTCTCGTCACTTCCCTTGTTCCTATGTCACATGATTCGTCCGAGGCCAACTACACTACAGACCTGAATCCTGCTATTTTATCTGAGGGGAAGAAAACATGACCTTCCACAATAAAAGCAAACCCTTTTTGTGCATGGCTAACCACCAGACACCACAGAACTAAACTAGAAGATTTGGAATGATACTTCAGGATGGTCTAAACTAAGAGGTGTCAGGATTCTTACTCTAATACAGCACTCCTCCCTCTGTTTTTCTATTCTGAGCACAGTTTTGGGGATACAGTGCCCAGCATGCTTCTTTCCCAAGGACATAGTCACATAGATTTGACCCCCAGCCAATTTTTTTGGTTTCCCACAGTTTCAGGGATTGAAGTGCCGCCCACTTCGGAGCTCAACTCTAAATCATAGGTTGTAACACCCTGCTCCCTTTATCTAATCCATGCAGGGGGATAGTCCCTTGCCAATTCCCCCTGCTCCAGGGACATAGTGCTCCAGCTTACTCTAAGGGGCACCTTCCAGTAAAGGATATAATGTCCAGATCACTTATAAATCAGGCTCCCAATGTTATGGTATTTATTTTTCCGTCACTTCCTTCTGTATTTACCCTTATTTATGTGTGGGCAATTTTTTCAAAATGTGTCCATATTCTCCAGCATGGGGTATGGCATGTATTCACATGCTCATGAATATTCCCCATCGTCAGGCTGGGAATCCTCGGTAAAAGAAAGAAACAGTTTCACTTTTACTTTAAAACTGTATTTCACCTCTAAACCAATCACTGTCCTCTGGGTCATACTGCCCCATCCAATGACAGTCCTCTTAAGCCCCGTCTCTGGCAGCTATCTTCAGATTTTTACCACATGTTTCAGTGTTGGGAGTCCTTGAGTTGCTCTCCGAGCTATTTTGTATTTTTTCCCAGGTTTTTCACAGAAAAGTTCTATTTTGTTCCATCGGAGCCCTTGTACTCCTAGCTCAATCGGACAGAAATGGGGATCCATTGTCAGTGAAGTTGTGCGCCCCTCAAAGGGCGGTTGTTCGTTGAAGTTTCTGGAAGGCCGTCTTGGGCCTACTTCACGCCCTCCAACAATGACAGAGGAGAAAAAGGAGGAAAGGACCCTTGTCAGGCCCTGCACCCATGCAGACTAAGGAACGTCTTTGTGGAGGACAAACATCAAAAGTGTCTGTACTGTCTGCACCTGAACCACAACGTGGATGGGTGCACGATATGCCTGGGCTTCTCGAGAAAACAAAGAAAGAAATGTATAGCAGGCTGGCGGCACAGCTCAAGTCGAGCAAGGCCACTCACCCAGGACCGGTCGGTCCGAGGAGCGGTCTCCCTTTCGGAGGCGGTCAAAGTCCTTTGAGGATGCCCCATCCGCGGGGGTCCAAGATAAGACCAAGAACTGCAAGGCTGATTCCACCGGTTTCACTGCTGTTGCAGGTCTCAGGTTGGATAGACTGTGATCAACATCGCTGTCTGCCTCCTCAGCCAGCCTGCCATCGGGTTCCTCCTCAAAGAGGAAGTCCTCCACCCCGGCCAAGTTACGGGGCAAATCGGAGAAACTAAGGCTGGAGGAAGAGAAGAAGGCCTCACAGCAGGCTCACCAGGCGCAGCCAAAGATGCTGTCGACCACTTCCTCGACATCCTGTGGGGCGACCACTATGGCAGGCGGTACCAACCCAACAAGGGTTGTCCCTACAGCACCAAGAGTATCCCTGCCTACCATGCTCGACACGGCAGCCCAGGCAGTAGTGAAGGCTGCAGGCATCCCTGGGGGGAGGGTGAAAGGCACCGGTCCCCATCCCGGTACACGACCCTCAGGAGGGAAAAGGGCAGGGCAGGGAGGCCCAAAAGCAACCCTCCAAGGTTTATGATCAGCCAGTGCACATCTTCTCCATGGAGGACAATTACCAAGTGTCCGTTCATACAGCCCACGAGAAGGAGGGCGGCGCAGGGTCTGGTGCTCCATCATTCCCTCTACAGCTGAGCAACATATCCATGGACATCCTGTGAACTTTCCACACCCTAGTGATGGAGATCCAGCAAAGGTTTCCTCCAACACCGGTACCTGTTGTACCGCAGGCCCCTGACCAACCCCCACGTAAAAAGAAGAAGCATCATCTGATGCCACCGCATCAGCCTCCTCCATCACGTCGAGACCCGACTCCACCAGCGGACCCGCACGCGGACTCTGGTATGGACACGGCCACGATGACCATGAGGACTGACAAAGATCCCAGCCGATGATGAATCACTGCACCTGGACGCCCCTCATAGAGGCTCTCCACCAGATAAGATGCCATCATTCCACTTGAGGATCTCCAGGGCCTTCAAACTATTCCATTTAGTGCTTGAGTGAACCAAAAAGGAGGGCTTCCTATACCAGCGACGGGAGTCCAAGAGGAAGACGATCATGTCAGGATCCTTTTTGGATGATATTTGGGAGTAAGGCCTGGCTGTCATGAAAAACCCATGCTCGGCTCAAACCAAACGAGACAGGTTGGAGAAGAAGTACAGGGCGCCGGACTCCGCACCGAAGTGCTTGAGGTCACAACCGTCGCTGAACTCTGGATGCGACAAGAAAACGTTCAGCCAACCCGGCCTCTGCATCATCAGTTCTCCTGGACAACGAGGGGAAGAGGATGGACGCCATGGGAAAGAGTCATCTACACAGAGGCATCCACAATCAAAGCGATCAAAGCAGCTAATGCTATGGCTATCTTGTCCCGATACAACCAGAGCTTTGGTACAAGCTGCACCATATCCTGGAATTCCTTCCCGACGACAAGAGAACAGAGGCCCTTGCCCTCTTCAGGAAGGGGAGGTGATATCGGACCATGCCATTTTGGGTGGCAGTGGACATTGCAGACACAGGCTTCTGACAGATGGGAAACAGTGTTTGCCTTTGTTGGCAGGGATGGTTGAAGGCTACTAACTTTCACCAGGATGTCCATGCAAAGATGCTGGACATACCTTTCGATGGTGAAAATCTGTTTGGGAGGGCGGTTGACAAATCTGTTCAAGCCATAAAGACGGGCGCAGAGACGGCATGTTCACTTGGCCTCTGCAGCAGTATCGCTCATCGTCTTTTCACTCCTACAGGGGAAAATCGAGCAGATCATCCAAGGGATACTCCACCTCGTACAGGCAACCTCCCTGATCTTCCATGCATGAAGCCTACAGCAGTCGCTCCCAGACCTTCGGTAGCAGAGGTCAGCATCACCACAGGACAGGGTGCCAGCACCCAAGCAAGCCTGAACCTGCCAAGACGTCGGGCCCCCACTCGTGCACCCAAGTGGGAGGCCAGCTGATGACATTCATCAGCGAGTGGATGAAGATCACCACCGACAGATGGGTGCTGGATGCTCTCACCCAGGGACACACCTTGGAGTCCCTACGCAGGTGTCCTTGTATTCCACCAGTTCCTTGTCAGGAGCAGCACACCCCTCAGCTCCTAGAAGAAGTGCGAGCCATGTTACGAAAAAAAGTGGTGATAGAGCTCATTCCCCAATGGCTCTGGGGTTCCAGAGTCTATTCCAGATACTTTCTGGTCAGAAAGAAGACGGGGGGGGGGGGTGAAACCCATCTTAGACCTACGCTGCCTGAACAAGTACACACTTCCATGTCCCCATCCACATCGGAGCTTCCAACGATTCGTGGTACAAGGCCAACATTACACCTTCTTGGTGTAAAGTCGGCCCCAAGGGTGTTCACAAAATGCCTGGCCCCAGTGGCAGCCCACATGCATCTGCAGGGCATACACCTATGCCCGTACCTGGATGATTGGCTGCTACGCACCCTGCTCCCAGTAACTGCCCGATGCGCTCACGAAGGAGACCGTAAGGCTCCCCAAACTATCTGAAGTCCTGCTTAATGCCATCATAGAACATGCTGTTCCTTGATGCTAGACTCAACACAATAGTTTGCTTGGCATCCCCCTTGGGGGAGAGGCTAGTGGCCATTCAAGGGAAGGTGCAGCGAATGTCGTCGTCGAAGACGGCCACAGTGTGGGCCATCAAGTCATTGCTGGGTATGATGTCATCCTGCATCTACCTCATCTGTCTCTGCAGGTTGCAAATGCGACCCCTACAGGAATTCTTTGATGCTCGTTGGATGCAAGTGTTCAGGAGTTTTGCAGACAAGATCCTCCTCAACGAGAAGTTCCAGTAGGCGACTGAGTGGTGGGGGTATGCTCTGACATCGCCCATGGGACGGGATTTCAAGCCCCACCATACCAGGGGACGGTGTTATGCTCACCTGGTTCCCACAGGGGCGTCGATCGGACCCGGACAGCTGCGGTCTCCACCAACATGATGCGTAGTGCCGAGATGACTGTCTGGACTGGCCCACCTAACCTCGTCTGCTTGTTCCGTAAAAGTATTCTCCTGCAAGTGGATAAAGGGATTTAGCCACCCGTGGATTTTAGTGATGGCCCCCTCCCACTGTTCTCGTTCTCCCCTCTTGTCACCTCCGAAATCCCCTTTTAGTAACCTCACCTTATGTTTTTAAATGATGAGCTCTCCATCCTGCATGGCATGCAGGGGCGCGTAGATACCAGTTACTTCACTGGTTTAAAGGTGCTGGAGAAGTTCCGGAGGAATATTGACTCCGGGGTTTATAAAGTTCAAAAAGTTCAATATGTCCGATAATCACTCTTATTCCATTCCCTTGTTAAATCGCGACTAGTTCCAAAGAATATTGCCTGGAGACAGCAGCTGGCGTTCAGGTAAGAGTCTGTATTACCCAACACTGTCTGGTAAAAGTTGCATGAGTTTAACTTGTTGTTTTCTCCCTTTATAGGTGCGGCAAATGAAGATGAGGCATATTAAAGGGTAATGCCTCCGGTGGTAAATCAGGTAAGCCTATCGTGGTAAGAGATTGTATTTGTCGGCTCTCTTGGCTCACCTTGTTGTTTCTTTTGCTGTAGTTTGGTGAAGAACATGATGGAGGCAGCGCCGGATCGAAAAAAAGCTGTGAGGACTGGTGAGTCTGACGCGGCGCTGCAGCTGGCGATGCGACGCGTGCAGAAATAATGTCCTTTTCCAGTTCGAAGACATGATGGATCCAGAATCAGGTAAGGATTGAAATAATGTCGGTGTTCTAACCTTTCGTTCTTCTTTCCTCTTTTGCTAGGAGCTCTGGTTTCGAGACGGGCGTGGCTGAAGACTGGATGCTGACTGCAGGCACGGTGAGCGTTACGCTGCTGGATGCAGAATAACGCGAAGCATGTGTTGCTGATCGGGCGTGGTTTAAATAGCCTCCAAAGTAGTTCCAGGTAAGAAGTTCCCCAGAACCACACCCGAGTAAAAAATAGTCCCTGTAACAAAATAGTCCCATCCAAGCCTCACGTTGGCTTGGATTCGGTTGCAGCATGGTCTGCATGAGGTAAGTAATGTCTATGAGCCTGGTGCCTATGGTGCCAGGACTGATTTCTATTATGAACCTGGTGCCTAAGGCGCCAGGACTGAACCCAGACAGTCCCTTGCCGGGGCTGCTGGGGTTTTAATAAATATCTGGATGCCTTCTCCCAGGGCTGATGGGCTTGGTCCGGATGCCCGGGGGTAGGCATCATGACAGACGGTCACCACAGACGCTTCCCTGGAAGGTTGGGGAGCTCACACCGGATGTCTGCACACCAAAGGTCTGTGGCTTCTGCAGGAAAAGGATCTGCACATCAACATCCTGAGTTACGGGTAGTGTTCTGCGTCCTCAAGTCTTTCCTACCATCACTAAGAGGTAAGGTGGTGAGGATCTTCACAGACAACACCACCACCACCACCACCATGTTCTACATCAGGAAACAAGGGGGCACTTAATCGCCAGCACTCTTCAAGGACGAGTGGGTGTGATCCAGGACCCCCCTTGTTAATTTGCATATTCAAGTAACTTTGGGTCTCACCCTAAGTTACTAGGGGAATCCAGACGTTGACCCCTTGCTCACTATTCTTAGAGAGGCACAGATCCACCCTACTGATGAGGTCCAACCAGACCGAAACACGTGTCTGGGGTTTCTGTTGGTATTCTTGTTCAGAGGAGAATTGCCTAGCATTTCGGTGCTGGACTGCCCCAGGGCAGGACAAAGACTGATATGTTTGGGATATTTCTTCTCTGTGAAAGATAGTGAGCTAAAGACTCTGGGTAAGTCTCTCGTAACCAGGACTAATGTCTGGCAGAGGGACTCCCAGGACCCCCCCTTGTTAATTTGCATATTCAAGTAACTTTGGGTCTCACCGTAAGTTACTAGGGGAATCCAGACGTGGACCCCTTGCTCACTATTCTTAGAGAGGCACAGATCCACCCTACTGATGAGGTCCAATCAGACCGAAACACGTGTCTGGGGTTTCTGTTGGTACTCTTGTTCAGAGGAGAATTGCCTAGCATTTCGGTGCTGGACTGCCCCAGGGCAGGACAAAGACTGATATGTTTGGGATATTTCTTCTCTGTGAAAGATAGTGAGCTAAAGACTCTGGGTAATTCTCTCGTAACCAGGACTATTGTCTGGCAGAGGGACTCCCAGGACCCCCCTTGTTAATTTGCATATTCAAGTAACTTTGGGTCTCACCCTAAGTTACTAGGGGAATCCAGACGTGGACCCCTTGCTCACTATTCTTAGAGAGGCACAGATCCACCCTACTGATGAGGTCCAACCAGACCGAAACACGTGTCTGGTGTTTCTGTTGGTACTCTTGTTCAGAGGAGAATTGCCTAGCATTTCGGTGCTGGACTGCCCCAGGGCAGGACAAAGACTGATATGTTTGGGATATTTCTTCTCTGTGAAAGATAGTGAGCTAAAGACTCTGGGTAAGTCTCTCGGAACCAGGACTAATGTCTGGCAGAGGAACTCCCAGGACCCCCCTTGTTAATTTGCCTGTCCAGCAAGCAGCCATCTGACTTTCCATGATTTGAGGGTGGTTCTGCGTACGCAACCCACTTTCATGCCAAAGATCCTGTCAGAATGCCACCTCAGCAAGCCTTTGGTGTTGCCTGTTTTCTTCCTGCACCCTTTGTCACCGGCAGAGAGGACCTTGCATTCACTGGACGTGACTCGTGCCTTAAATTCTACATGACACGCACAAAGAGTTTTCGGAATACTTCTCAATTGTTTGTGAACTTTGGACCTGTGAATCATGGGAAGGCCTTGTCCAAGGCTTCCATCTCAAGATGGGTCTCCGGATGCACTGTCATCGGCTGGCTAACTGGCATCTGCCGGGTCGTCTAAGAGCCCACTTCACCAGAGCGATCGCTGGAACAATGGCGTTCCTTTCTGGTGTGCCTCGGCTCGACATCTTTAGGGCTGCAACGTGGAGGTCCATGCATATCTTCACGAAGTTCTACTGCTTTGACAGGGATTCCAGGGAGGAGTCCAGTTTCGTCCAGGTAGTGCTACGCAACCTGTTTGCTTAAGCAGAGTCTGTTCCAGGGGTAAGTGTTAATTGTTTCTGTTGAGCCTTGCCACCTCCTGTGGTTATGTAATGTGTACTGCTGTGAATTCGCTATTCATGAGCATGTGAATCCATGCCAGACCCATGCTGGAGAAGGTTTAAGTTACTTACCTGTAACTATTGTTCTCCAGCATGGGTCTGGCATGGATTCACATACAAACCCTCCCTCTGTCCCCTCTGCGGCTCTTTTTGGTCATACTACGTCTTTACATGCTTACAAAATCTGAAGATCGCTGCCACAGGTGGGGCTTAGGGAGAGGACTGTCATTGGAAGGGGGCAGTATGACCCAGAGAAAAGTCATTGGTTTAGAGGAGAAATACTATTTTAAAGTGAAAGTGAAACTGTTTTTTCTTTTACCAAGGATTCCTAGCCTGACGATGAGGAATATTCATGAGCATGTGAATCCAAGCCAGACACATGCTGGAGAACAACAGTTACAGGTAAGTAACTTAAATCTTTTATTATTTGGCATATAAAAAGATAATTTGCAACCATTTTTTTTCTGCCTGTATTTGCATAAAAAATTAATTCATAAAAAAACACACACCCATCCACACAGGAATCAAATGGGACTATATCACTGTCAGCTCCATTTTCACCAAAACATCAAATGGTTGCTCCTCTGATTGCTGCTGGCCTAAGATCTATGTTTTCAGCTATTGGAATAGACTTAATACTATTTGTAAACAACATTTACACTCTCCAGGCTGCCAGTCTCCATTGAGATTGCCCTGCGATGCACGATTGATAGTATAGGGAACCAAGCAAAAAGACCTGCTCTTCCGTGTTTTTCAATTATTATAAATAAATACAGACAGAAAGCATTTTGATATCCGTCTGTATTTATGTATAAAAATCAGTAAGACTGGAAAACAGGGAGCCTTTCTTATAAAGAAAATAGTGCCCTTCTCACTTATAAGGGACTATAGTACCAAGCTAACGTACAAGGCATAAAGTAAGCAGTCTCAGTTTCTTAAGGATTCTCTCTCTCTCTCTCTCGCTTTCTCTCTCTCTCCCCTCCCCCCCCTTCCTTTGCTTGCCTCGATCTGCCATTATATAGGCTGATGCCTTCTTTAATTTAATCTTTGCCTCAGCTGTTGCATGCAGATCTGCTGCTTTCTGAGTCTTAAGAAGGCCTGGTGGTGGCCATTTTGACTCCAGGCCGAAGCCCTGCCTGTTCCTCTCTGCTCCCCTTCCCATCAGTTCCAGTGGTGCTCTCGAGAATACATTGCCTATTAGGGCTAGCTCTGATGATATAATAAGGGTGTGAGTCAGTGGGGATCCCTGCTGGCATACGGGAATGCTCACTTTTTCATTTGATCTTGTATTTCTCCCTTTTCCAATGTCTCGTTTTGTTTTAACACCTCTTACTGTGGATCCTTGTTGGCATACAGAATACTGCAGCACTTATTTTCCCTGCCTTACCTTTTCAATTGGAGTCTTTCCCCTGCCACTGGTAAACATTTGTTAGGGCCCCCCTTTCCCATTAGTATCCGGCGAGGCGTGTAAGCCCTGGGCTGCTGTGTTGTGCTTCGCCACGTTTCATGGAGATCTGCTATTCCCATGTTAAGGTTGTGAGCTCCGTCAATGGAATGCATGCGTAGGTGGGAGATAGATTTTTAAGGGTGAGGCAACTGCATGTTACTATACTATGGCCCTCATTACGACCCTGGCGGAAATCGTGGCGCCAAATGCACCATGGAGCACGGCGGAAAGCTGCCGATAGCGCCATGGGGGTTGGCGGATTTACCGCCCCATTCCGAGGTTGGCGGGGCGGTAAATCCCCATTCCCCATTTTACCCTTCCCCATTCCCATTTTTGCCCCATAGGGTATAATGGGAGTGGGGAAGGCGTTAATTACGCCACCGTAAAATACGGTGGCGTAATTAACAACAAGGTCCCGTAGCGCCATGGATTTCTCCGCCCGGAAAAACCAGGCGGAAAACGCTCCATGGCGCTACGGGAACTCGTAGTGGGGCGGACGGGTCCGCCGCGAATACCGCTGGCGTAAACCCACTCCGCCAGGGTCGTAATGAGGCCCTATGTGTATTTCTAGTGTAGGTCTATTTCTCTCAGATTGGGGGCGAGGAGCAGACTTAGAGGAAGATCCTGCAACTCCCAAGCTGAGGTGCTCACAACTCTGGTTTTAATGCCCTGGTAGACCATCTTTCCTGGGCTGTGCACTGCCCTCCATGACTTGGGATAGAGCCAGACCTTCGATTTCATAACATTAATTAACTGGAGCTGTGGGCGATGTGGCTTTCAGGTATAAATGCAGACATCCTGTTTTTATCAGGTAGCATTTAGGCTTATTACGAGGGCGTATCACAGACAATCACTTGTTTTAGACTTAAACTTTGTTGGCTGCCTTGCACTTAAATAACTTCAAATTTAAATGTGCTGCGAATAACAATGGGACGTGGAAAGATTTGTGAAGCCTAAATGCCAGGCGTGCTTTCATGGCGGTGCTGGGGGTGAGGACAGGGTCCAGGAGAAAGGCTCTGTGCTGGGGGTGGAACACGGCGTTAGGTAGGCACCGCCCGCTCCTTGCCAGGCAAGTATTTATGCCACTTGTCCCGAGCTTGTCCAAGCCTCACCTGGCTTGCCCACCTCTAAATGCCCACGTCTCTCTGGCTGCCTGCTCACTGAGCACATGGTTTGCTAAAACACTTTCCTGCAGTGGGCTGTAACGACAGCACAGGCCTGGTTAAACAAGCAGTGAGGAACAGTATGAGATGAAAAATACATATAGGCGAGCAAAGCACTTCCCCGATTATCTCTACCAGTTAGTTTTGCAGTAGATTCATCGAAGACAGTATAATAGGTTGCTGCACTTGCAAAATAAATATGTTTAAAAGATCAGTAAGTATTCTCAACAGAGGGGTCCTCGCTTAACAAAACCGTTGTTTTTTTTTCTAACTAAAATTTGCTTTTGAGAATTTCTATTGATGGAAAAATATGTTTGATTTCTTTTACTATTTCTTTGGATGTCTGACTGCATTACATATTGCCATTTTGTATTAACTAGTATTTCTAGTTGACCATTAAGCGTATCTGCCATTTTTGTCCTGCCTTGTACATGAAAGAGGACAGACCAAAGACCTGGGGTCGCCTCCTCTTCCTCTTACAACCTGTTCCTTTTTGAGCGCTTTCGTCTTTCCAAGATCGAGGCTTTTCTACTGTATAACGGTCAATGTGTTCCTCTTACTCTGTGTTTGACGGCAAAGATATAAAGGTGATAATGGGAGCAGCGTGTTTTTTTAAAAAAAATGTCGTTTAAAGCAGCAACACTAGTTCGATCAAACAATGTGAAGGAAAACTGTGGGACTTAATTGTTTGGAGTCGGTTTTCTGAAATGTGATCGTGCCCTACTTTCTCTGAGCCTTTCAAATACATAGTTGTGTCATAGAGGCATGCGACTCTTTCACAATCTCACTGTGAAGCCTCTGGGGTCCTGTCATCTGTGTCGCTCCACCTAGGTGTCATCTGCCATTGTAACACTCAACGATGTGCCGCGTTCCAGAAGGAGAGTGGAGAGGAAATGGCTATTAATTGAAATATGTACACTGCTAAATATCACCATAGACACGAGAATTAGATGTCACACTTTCCTGATGCATTTGCCATGAGTGATCCACTGAGGTGTCTTTGTTTGACTGTTTTTATATTGTAACCACGCCCCGAACGTGCTTGATTGTGAGCAGTGACAAGGGGAAATGTGCCAACAGTTTGTTGTCATTTCCCCCTCTGGCCTATGTTTGCATCCACATGTTTGTAGCTTTCTTGAATCAGACCAGGCATATCACACTTGAATACTGGGAATGGGGTTTGCAGGTGTGTCACAGGGACCACCATCTTCTCAATGTTGTCACTTAAACTGCATCCAGCCGTCACAAGACCTATCCTCCTACAGTCCATTGGAAATGATCAGAAATCATCATTGCACTCCGTCATAACTGCCATGACAACACCATTTTTCACCCATGACCACACATGATCACCAGCAAGGGTCGATCCTGTCTGGGCCTGTCGGGCCCGGGCGGAAAGGGCACCCGACTCTGCCCCACCAGACCTTACTCTTCTACCCCTCCAGCATATCAGCGCTATCCCCGGTGTCTCCCTGTTCCAGGAATTAGTTGAAATGTGGTATCCTAACGCAGGAAAGCAAAGTACTCCAGGTCCTCCTGGCCAGGATGCACTTAGCTTTGCACCGATTCCGGTATCCACTAATATAATGAATGTAACGTGAGCCCCCCTTATCCCCATGCCACCACCAACCCCCTTCCTTAAGCCGGAACGGCATGTGCCACAGTCCAACTCTGCCTGCCCCCTCACAGCGTTACACGCATTGAGCCAAAGTCATCCAAGATGCACTCCAATTGTGTGCAAAAAAATGTAAAGCAAACCAATCCCTGCACTCACCGACTGTGACTTCACCATGAGTCCCACCGACAAAACCGCTTCAAGCCAGGCTTTCTTCCCCACTATCAGCACAGGTCTTTTGCCACATATCTGGGTCTACTTGAAACAGCCCTCCTCGCTGAGACAAAGAACAGTCCCTCGACCGCTCAGTGGCTCACCACCACAACAGCAGTAGTCCCACATCAGTCCATCACATGGCCTGACCCCCTTCCCTCTCTCTGGCAAGCTTTGAAATAGAAATCTCTGCCGTAGAACAGGCAGAGCTCAGAGGGCCCCTCGCCCCCACCCCACATTATCAAGGAACGCCTTCCTCTGATCTCGAACCAATCCCACTGCAGAGACCTGTGATATGGATGCAAGCCCTACGCCTGCTCTAAACAGTAACTACCGCCCCTCACATCGTCCTACTTCCACCTTTAACAGGACTCGCACTGGACGCAAGGCCAGACTCCCGCTACTGTGACTGCTTGCACGCCTACACCTTCGCCTGGAACCCCAGTATCCCTGCCCTCTTACAAGAGTGATCCACACCACACTGAGGACTGCCAGTCAGGCACAACCCCATTTGATAGACTTATCGTGGATATCACTACACATGATATGGGTCCCATGAACGTTCGCAAGGCCAGACATTTACCCAGTCCTTCCTATGCTGCTTCATGCATTGCAGCACAGGTGTTCTGCCCTTCCGCCTGGAGAATCAGCTCTCTGATGAATACACTTCACTCTACACAGGATGCTGATCACACTGCCTGCCTGACAGACAGTCGCGCTTTGATTACCCATAGCTGTGTGTCAAATGTACTTGGTGCCCCCTATGATGCCTTTAATATGCCACTATCGCCAGACTGCCCTGCTCTATTAAGGAACTGTTGTGTGCCAATTGTACCTGGTTCACCCCATGGTGCCTTGAACATTGCATTAACATCAGACTGCCCTGTGCCAATCAGTAACAGTTGTATCTGTGTGCCAATAGTACCTGGGTTCCCCCTTAATGCCGCTAGCTCGAGATTATCAACATACTGCCATGTTTTAATCAGCAATTGCATGCATCGAATATACCCTGTGCCCCACCATGTTGCCCTCCACTATGTATTAATGTCAGGCTGCCTTGCTTTGACTAGCAATAGCCATGTACCAGATGCTCCTCGCTCACCCCTAGAGGCCACCAGCTCTGAACTACTACCAAGGTGAAAACCTGTTCCACCAAATCAGTCACTTCTCTACACACATAACCCTACCATGCCCAGTGAACACCTCACAATGACCATTGTAAAAGATACTAATTTGAACTACACATTAAGTAATGCTCGCTCAGTACTAGCGAATAAGCTTTACTTTAATGACCTCCTCACCTCTCGGAACATTGATGCCCTTGCCATATCTGAAACATGGCTGCATGAAGCATCCGGGCCAGCCCTCTCCGTAGCTATCCCCCCAGGCTATGTCATCTACCGTAAAGACCATATCAACGCTAGAGGAGGAGGGGTTGCTATTGTGGCAAAGATTCCATTCCCATTAGGCAGCTCAATTCCTCCCTAGAAGGGAATAGAGACATTCTCTTCATCAAGCTGACCACCTCACCTACTAGTACCATCACTGTCCACGTTTACCGCTCTCCTGGCACATCCATTAACTTCAAAGAGGACATTCTCAACGCCCTTGGAGTTAATTTCAAGGCTTCATCTAAAATGATCCTCCTTGGTGATCTTAACCTAGGCCTTTAACGACCCAGAGGACCCCCAGGCTTCATCTGTTGCCAACTCCCTCAATGCTCTAGACTTCAGACACTGCATTAACCCTACCCATACCAAGTGTTACACGTTGGATTGGATCAGGGACCTTAACTGCTCACTAACTCTTGGCTACATCCCCCTGCCGATGGTCTGACTACAATTTTATCTACTTCATCATCCCTCACCCCAAAAAACTGAAGCCCAGTTCCTTACCCTTACCAGCCCCGCTGGCGCATAGCTCCCGTAAACTCACCAAAGAAGGAACCCGGCCCATTCTAGACTCGCCGAACCTAACGTCTCCTTACTCCAAAGATCCTACTATTCTGGTGGACCTCTGTGCAGCGACCCTAACCACAGCTGTAAACACCATTGCCCCTTTAATGCTTCGCAAAGCCAAACTTGCTAAACATTCCAATTCCTGGTTCCCCCTCAGACCTCCTTGCACTCTGGAGCAAAAAACGCCTGGCAGAATTGGCTTGGAACTCCTTGCGGCTAGAGTATTCTCGGGTAGCCAAGGTATACACACAAGCTATCAACTCTGCCAAATCCACTGCCTTGAATGCCAGAATCGCTAATGCTAAGTCTGACACAGGAGAGATTTTCACCATCCTTAAGGAACTTGAACACCCTGCTGCCCCCATCCCTCTTGATCTGTCAGCATCATGTGACCTGTATGACCACAAAATCTTAAGCCTACACCTTAACACTGCGGCTAACTTTACCCCTGAAGCCACCTCATGGATTGCCTCTTGTGTTGAAATTTGGTTTTTTAGTTGCTCACATTGGGATCCCAATAGAGTTGGAATGTGCATGCCGTTAAAGAAGGGGGTGTCTTTATTAATGGAAACATCTGTGCTGTTGACCGGGAGAGAAGACCTACAGGCACACAGATTCCTTCTTTATGTCTAAATGATTTGATATGTATTGCCTAACACTGAGGCTAAGTATTACTTTACTCTTTCTTAGTTAACTCAATTATTGCCAAATTATGTTCCGATCTTTTCCAAGCCTCCTCAATATCTTTGCCGGTGTGGAAAGTAAAGTTATTTTTCTTTAAGTTTATGGATGTACATGAGCTTTGGATGGCGCCAGACAGCAGCCATAATTGCGGTAATGTCATAGGAGCTGCAGCCATTTTAGAAGTAGGCGTGAAAAAGAAAAGTGATTGGTTGGCAAGGGCATGAGTACCCATGAGGCCATGTGAGTAAGCCAGTGGCTGAGCAGCAGGTAGCCCACCTGCACGCTCCGCTTTATATCAAGAAGTCGGGTTTAGCTGCTTGAGAACTGGAACACCAGTCACGTGAAAATGGAGTCTGTGGTTTTATACCACTAGATGTAATGGACAGCCCCTACAGAGAAGGTTCCCAGGTCACATGGTTGGTCTGAGCAGTATTGCATCGAGCTCTGCTGTCGTGTATATGCTTGCTTTTAGGATGTTCCGTTTGGAAGTCCACTGTTCATGTAACAGACTAAATGTATAATACTGGCTTTTCTGAATAAGGACAGTGGATTGTGTAAAACTCTATAACCAACCCTCTCCCCCCTGAGTTTTCTGTGCTCTGGGGCTTCATTTCTGGGACAGGGATGCTATGCCGGCTTCCTTTTCCATTTCTCTACAGCTCTATTGAACTAAAGCTTGTCTCTGCCTTTGCTGGCTGTTGCTCTATGGGATTTCTTGTGAAGAGCTGTAGGTTTCTATGCTGGACAGCAAGTGCAAATCGGCATCATTTATTGGGTGTTCATTTGGTATTTGATGTTCTCCAGTGAACTCCAGTCATCCACTGATAGACTATTCATAGTGACTAAGTTTTGTTCTAGTCAATTGAGTACTTTTTAGAACTTCCCCCATTTATTTTCCTTTTCCTCTTTTTGTTTCACTTGCAATTCATTATCAGGCATCGTGCACATGCTTTTAAGTGGTGTAAAGGAGTAGAGAGTAAATATGCAGGCCGTAGAAAGCAGGTTACACAAATGTGTTTATCGTCTTTATTCTTGGTGTTGCAGCAACGTCAAGTTCACAAGATAGGTTGAAAGGGAGCTCCCACCATCCTCATGCAGGATCTGAGCCTCAACCTCCGCATGTGGAACATTTAAGACCTGCCACATCCCATGCACGTACCACTCACCCAACATCATTCAGAAAGGGAAGACACCACACACTTCCCTCATAAAAAAACAAAAAAGTACACTCTCACCTCCCTAAACCAAAGAGGTCATGATGCACCAGCACAAACCCACAGTCTCTACCCATCATTATGGTACAATGCTGACTAAGAGAAGGTTCTTACACTATGAACAAATCACCCACCTCATTCTCTAAGCACACCCTTTGCGTCTTAAGTAGAATCAGAATAGCTATACCAGCATGAAGAAGAAACCCATGCATAGCCAATAGGGGTAAGGTGAACATGTATTCCTAGACATGGGGACAGTTGTAGACCCTATTAGCAGGGTGTAGCATTGCGCACGTGTCAAGGAGTCCCAGGTTCTGTTGGAAGACATAGAGGGATGTTTTCGTTCTCTGTTCCCTTATTTGAGAATGACCTCTTATGTGATCCGGTGTGTTATTGAACCCATTGTGTAACTCCTTCTCCCATTGAAATATAACTCGTGTGCGACTCCATCTGCTCCTTGGTTTAGGAGGTGGACGTTTGGATGGCCTATCTGCCTTTTCAATCTTGTTTTTTAGCGTTGCTCTTGCAATTGCAACTTCTGTTAATACGATTACATGTGTATCTTAATTTTGTTGAAATACAACTCTATGCTTCAATTTGGACCCATCTCCCTACCCTCACTACCAGGCTTTCTGTACCCGATCAATATTGTTTGTGCCTTTGTGTATCATAATGGGTGGAAGTCCATCTTCCCAACTGATGTAACTGTTGTGGATACATTTTTAGAGTGTGGAATTTAGACATTCTTAATTAGGGTTACAACTGTGATGGTGTATATATTTAGAATAGTTACCCTTCCTGCAAAAATATGAATGCGTACAAAGCTGCTAAAGCAGTGATGTCGAGACAGAGCATGACGTCTTGTCTTTCCAGGGAAGCCAGCTCAACTATAATGATTACTTTGCTTTTGATGCGGCCAACCTCTCCTCCTAACTCCCCTGGTCCATGGGTTTCGCAAATCCGTAGCTATCCATGTATACCTTAACCCCTTAAGTGCCAGGCTATTATGCAAGTCATTGCGAAAAGGACGTGCATACTCGTCTTGTTTAACCAACAAAGTCCAACCAAGTTCAATGAGAATGACAATTATTAATTATGAATAAGTATTGTAACTGTCAATGGGTTTTAAACACTGCCATTATATTACTTTATGGAAAGGTTCAGTAAAGCATTGCAGGCAGCCTGGAATTGAGATAAGATGAACCTGAACTGATTATTAAATGTCTTCCAGAACTGTAAACATGTCTGTGTCTTTTTTTCAGCTCGCTCCTGAGACAAAAGCTGTCATCAACTGGATTATGGACAACCCGTTTGTTCTCTCTGCTAACCTGCATGGCGGTGACCTGGTTGCAAACTACCCGTACGACGAAACTCGAAGTGGTAACTACAAATTAAAACATGCTTAATTGGTCTTCATTAGCACCAATCTGTATTTCTTAACATTTTCCATATTTTGTTGATAATTGAATTTAGGATGTCATTTAGCTAGAATAGAGAGACCAACCAGTAAAATATTGTAAATGCACTTATCTTTGGGGATCTACTTAAAAACACACATTGCAGCCAATCAAAACCTGACATTAGAAAGCTTGCAACAGTTAGGACTCATGAGAAAAAAGGTTTGTGTTCTGTTGTGGCACATACACCCAAAGCCCTGCAAAATAGGGTTCGTGGATGATCAAGGGAGAAAAACAAAATAACCAATAGAAAGTCTATTTTTACTTTTCATATACGTGGACATTAGTACTTCAGAATGTGCATTATTGTTCTGGTTTTACACCTTCCACTAAAAAAAGACTCCCAGAGGGCGAAGAGGGTGTTATAGAAACACTCAGCACCAACGTTTAAAAGGGCTATTAAAATATTACCTAGCTTTTGTAATGCAATATGTAAATGGGTGAGTGTTGCCCAAACTCCCCGTCCTGAAATGTGGGGGAAGCTAGTCCCAAAAGGCTGGGCAGTTCTGGCCATTACCTGATGTGCCTCCCGAAGGGTGGTTGAGGAGCAATCCTTCTGGCTCACTGTTCACCAAGACATCAACATAAAGGTGTACCTCTGTGTGTTTCTCAAAGGAATATGCTTCGGGACAGGAGCTTCAAATATCGCTGTTCACCAAAAGACACCTTTTGGGTCCCAGATTCTGAGGACGTAGTTTACCAAAATGCATTAGCAATAGTCTTAGTGCTTCCTGAAGACTCAGCGTACCGGAATTCAACATCAATGATCTTAGTGACTTCTTTTTGGGAATGACAAGTCGCCCATAGTGCACAGGCCTGAACCTGCAGAGTTTGAAAACTCTGAAGAAAGACCAGAAGATTGGTCCGAAAACCCACATACATTTGCCCATGCTGTTGCCTCACACCTTACAGAAGGTTAAAGACTGCAGAATGCTGCACAGCCCCTTCCAGCGGTGGATATGAATCCTAAATGGTGCCAGGGTAGCTTTCAAAACATCGCAGCCCTGCAGTAATCCTCAGATAGGCCTTTGGGTAATTGAGTAATAGCTGGAGAATGTTGATAATAACATTATGAATTAAATTAAGAGGTCCAGGGTGATTACCCAGCCACCAAACAGAACAAAATTGGAAAGTGGTATAACATGTCAGTTGTCAGCTCGGCTCCCCAACCCAGGATGTACAAACTGTGTTGGAAAATAATCTTTAAGACAGAGAAGATCCCAGAAGAGCATGCATGTCAGATTCTGCTCCCTTGACACGAAGGAAGAAAGCGGAGGAGGAGAATGCTGAGAAAGTTACTGCCTGGCAAAAGGTAGACTGGTAGAGAAACCTCAAAGAAAATCCTGCCTGGAAGAAAGCAGTCCAAACCTGATACGTTTGTAAGAGAAAAGTTGAAGTTTCAAGGTTCTGGAAGCCCTGAAAAGGTTGGCCCGTCAGAGGTGCTTAAGCCTCTCCCACAAATCAAGTGGAATTAATAAACCATGCACTAAGAATTACCACCAGGATCTACTGGGAAAACATTGGGAGAGAGAAATTTGACTCATGGCAGAATATCCACTCCTGGAAAGGACCCTGAATGTGTAGGAGGAGAAATATTCCTTGAGCCATTGTGAATCCTGATGAGAACCCAAGATCCAGAAGCATCCTGTTGTGACTCCTGGAGAGAATCTGAGATCCAGGAGGGGTCTGTTTCTCTTATAAGTCATAAAGAACATCCATTGTCCAGTTTGGACCTGTTGCGAACCTGAAAGTGCACCCATGGTCCAGGAGAGACCTGTTGTGAATCTTGAGAGAACATAATGCGCCGGAGGGAACTGTTATTAACTGAAAGAATCTGCTCTAATAATTGGGCAACATGGCATCATGGTAGGAGCCTCTGAAAATCTTGGCAACCAATGATCCAACAGATGTTCCTAAATGAAAATTATCTAGCACCAAAGACCGACAAGTGAAAGATGTGGAAGACCTGGTAGAGTTCCTGAACATTGTGGTGAAAGCAGTGTTGTGAAGTAAACGCCAGGCTGTGAGTAACTCATAAAGTAGCCCTTCCAGGAACTGCTGTCTGTTTAGTTGTGATCAACTTAGGGATGGATATTGGGATTAGAGTATTCTTTTGGTTGGCCACGGCTTGGAGCTTTTTGTGCAAATAGATCACGGTCAGTTTTCATGATAAAGACGGTATCCCCTTTTCAATATTTCATAGGAGCCTAATGTTTTAGCCGTACATTATCCAATGCTTGTGATCCAGGTACAGAAACCACTATGCTAAGAAGAACAGCATTTTGGCAATAGATGTATTTGTATTTGAAATTTTCGGGGTAATTCATAGAATTTCGTACACAAGTGGAGCACGCAGCTGGCGCACAGTGTGCGTGTGTGAATGTCTGCGCCAGCTGCGTGCGCTAAAATCTTTTCCGCACACAGCATATTCATGGATTTTAGCCTCCAAAACAAGCCGTGGCTCAGAGTTGCGCAGCAACCCTGCAGCAGCGCCAGTTACGCCCCCAAGAACGCCCTTGCGCAAGGAAAAGCCATCAAAATCCCCAATCCAGCGCAAAGGGCTGCGCTAACCCTGGACCAGTTTACAGGGCTGCCAAACAGCAAACGCCAAGCGGGGAACGTGTATTACTGGGGTTCGCGTGACGTTTCACACGCGAAAGGGCCTGTGCGAGTGGGGTACGTGTATAACTGGGGTTCACGTGAAGTTTCACACGCGATTGGAGCAGGGTACGTGTATTACGGGGTTTGCAGGAAGTTTCACACGCGAAAGGGCCTGTGCGAGTGGGGTATGTGTATAACTGGGGTTCGCGGGAAGTTTGACATGCGATTGGAGCAGGGTACGTGTATTACGGGGGTTCGCGGGAAATCTCACACGTGATTGGATCCGTGTATTTCGGGGGTGCGCGGGAAGTTTCACACGCGAAAGGGCCTGTGCGAGTGGTGTATGTGTATAACTGGGGTTCGCGGGAAGTTTCACACGCGATAGGCCCTGTGCGAGCGTGGTATGTGTATTTCTGGGGATCGCGGGAAGTTTCACACGCGATTGGAGCAGGGTACGTGTATTACGGGGTTCGTGGGAAGTTTCACACGCGAAAGGGCCTGTGCGAGTGGGGTACGTGTATAACTGGGGTTCGTGTGAAGTTTTACACGCGAAAGGGCCCTGTGCGAGCGGGGTACGTGTATTACTGGGGTTCGCGTGAAGTTTTACACGCGAAAGGGCCCTGTGCGAGCGGGGTATGTGTATTTCGGGGGTGCGCGGGAAGTTTCACATGCAATTTTGCTGTCAGAGTGGTGTACTGAATTTCAGGGGTGCACGGGGAGTCCTACACGTGAATTGGCAGTGTGTGTCCTCCCAGGTGTTCCCTCAACACTCCCCACGGTCCCTGCAGGCAACCCACACCACAGGGGACTACCCTCCACCCCTGGTCATGTCCCGCAGGCAGCCCATCCACCATGGGCATGCCCCCAGCCAAGCCACATGTCAGCTTCCACTACTGATCACCAACACATGACCCCCTGCACCCCTACCCCCCAGCAGTCCAGGGCGCCTGCCAGCAGGCCCCCACTCATGTCCCCTTGCACCCCCACCCCCAGCAGTGCAGGGCACCTGCCAGCAGGCCCCCACTCATGTGCCACTCATGTCCCCCTGCACCCCCACCCCCCAGCAGTGTAGGGCACCTGCCAGCAGGCCCCCACTCATGTCCCCTTGCACCCCCACCCCCCAGCGGTGCAGGGCACCTGCCAGCAGGCCCCAAGTCATGTCCCACTCATGTCCCCCTGCACCCCCACCCCCAGCAGTGCAGGACACCTGCCAGCAGGCCTCCACTCATGTCCCCTTGCACCCCCACCCTCCAGCAGTGCAGGGCACCTGCCAGCAGGCCCCCACTCATGTCCCACTCATGTCCCCCTGCACCCCCACCCCCCAGTAGTGCAGGGCACCTGCTAGCAGGCCCCCACCATGTCCCCTTGCACCCCCACCCCCCAGCAGTCCAGGGCACCTGCCAGCAGGCACCCACTCATGTCCCACTCATGTCCCCCTACACCCCCACCCCCCAGCAGTGCAGGGCACCTGGCAGCAGGCCCCCACTCATGTCCCACTCATGTCCCACTCATGTCCCCCTGCACCCCCACCCCCCAGCAGTGCAGGGCACCTGCCAGCAGGCCCCCACTCATGTCCCACTCATGTCCCCCCCTACACGAAATAAAGATGCACAGTCATGGCCCACTTCTACACCAAAAAATACCACATCACGCCACCCCATTCTTGAGACGCAATGATTTCCCAATGCACCCCACACTGACATGCCTATCTCAAGACACAAACCAAAACACAGCTATGTACATCAACACATGTCCATCACACACATACACTGGTTGGCATTGCCTGTGTAAACCCACAATTTCACATGCATCAACCCAATGAGCAAATCCCACACATGGAACTAAAATATGAAAATGTATTATGTACATAATTAAATAAATGAAATGAAAGCATACCAAAATATCAAGAATGAAATGAAAAGCATGTGAAAAAGATGAAAGAATGAAAATGATAAGCAATGCAAATTTATTTTAAAGAAAAACAGTCCAAACTCTCCCTCCACCAACGCAAATCCAAAAAAAGGTTAAAAAAAGATATCCATTGTTTCATGTTCATAATGATAAATAAAAATGTGAAAGCAATCCATAGTCCACCTATTTACAATACATTGTCCTGAAAAACTGGAAAAAAAAACATTACTCCATGTCCATAATGAAAAAAAAATCCAAATGAATCCATGATCTAACTATATACAATCCATTGTCCAAAATAAAAATCCATTAATCCATGTGCAAAAATCCCCCAAAAAAATCAATCCATTGTCCAACGATGTAAAGGGTCCATGAGCCCAACTAAACAAATGAAACCTACCTAACAAACTACCTAAAAATATAACTATATACAAATGTGTGTGGCATTGTCCATTGACCACAAATAAAAGGAAAACGAAAAGGAAACCTAACTCTAAAAACTATTTACAATGGCAGCGGGCTAGTCCGACGGCTCACTTTTGGATGTCCCGGGCCAGGACATCACCAAACTCTTGCTCAATGTCCTGAAGGCGGGCCTCTGTCCTGGCCCCGAGGTCTCGCAGGGAGGCACTCATGGCCTGTTCCAACTCCCTGCGAGTTGCCTCAAGGCACTCTGCCCGCCTCAGGACCGTCCGCATGGAGTTCTCCGCCCTGACCATCGTGAGCCTTGCCTCTTCTGCCCGCTGCCGCTCCGCATCTATAGCATGGCCTAACCGCTACCACACGGAAGACACTTCCAGTCCTGGGTCCTCCTGCCCTCTGGCCGATGCCTGCCCCTCCGATGACGAAGGCCCCGAGCCATCATGGCTCCCACTTTGTTGCTGCTGCTGCTGTGCCTCTGCCTGTGCCCTGGCTCTTGCTGCCTGCACATCCTCCTCCGGCTGGGGTGCAGTTGTTGATGTGGCCACCCCTGCTGGACGTCCGACTCCCAACTGTGGCAGGGATGTGTCCTCCACCAGCCTGGCCACAGGATCAGAGGCAGCTCCACAGGGTACCCAGGTGATACATGGGTGGGAAGATGGCATGGAGTACGACTGGCGCATAGGGGGTTCAGTTGCGTTGGGGGTCGGACAAGGTCCAGCAAACGGAGGAATCCGGCCCTGGTGAGCTGTCCCAGTAGGTCAACGCGGTCAACGAGCCATTCGAGATGACATGCAGTCTCCTCATGAAAAGTCTGCAGGTCACCTCGCATGGCCCGTTGACGCAACGCCACCCCACCCAGGACAGGCTCAACCTGGTCCCGGATAGCCACGTCCGCAGGGAGAGGAAGGCCAGTTGTTGTAAGCGTATCCCCTCCCTGAAAACGGGTCTGGACGTAGGCATACCTGCTGGTGCGGGATGATGCAGTCACAGGATCAGGGACAGGATTACACACAGGCACCTCCGCGGTGGCCTGTGCTGCCTCCTGTCCCTGCCCCTGCACTGCAACACTAGCACCAGTGGGATCCCCACCTCCAGACCCCGTGTCTATCCCTTGCACGGCCTCCTCCTCCACCAAACCCCCCACCAACCTGGATGACTCCGTGCCATCTTCCTCTATCGGACCCTGTGGGGTCTCAGCTGCCCCTTCTGCTGCCGAGGAGTCCAACTCCGACCTCCGCCTCTTGGACCTTCCCTCAGCAGCTGCGGTCTGGGACGCAGCACCAGACTCCTCACTTCCCGACAAGATAGCAACCTGGGAGGGGAGCCGGGCCTTGTGTCTCCGGCTGGCGGGATGATCCCTGCCACTGTGCTCCACAGCACCCTCTCCGCCCTCTTCTTCAGTTGACGCTGCAGACAGGGAGAGATAAAACACAGGCATCAGGGCACTGTACAATGGACTGATACACACATGACAGTTGCACATGAGTGGCATTGTTTAACTTCAGACACAGCATCACACTCCACGACACACATGTTTTTTTAACTCACACACATGAACATTTCAACAGCAATATTGCACCAGGCAGCACCATGCATACACATACAACAGCATGAACAGCCAAAGGTGAGCCTGCCATCACATGAAACACAAGGAGTGCACTAGACATGCACACACGCCACCACACTTACATGCATGTCTACATCTCCTCCAACTGTTGCAGTGATGAGATCGCCATACATGTCACATCTGCCATTCATCCTTCTATATATCAGTGTCACGTGCATCCATGTTGCATCACAGTTGCACACTTGTCAGATACACATACATGCACATGTACACAGTGCAGATACATGCATTATGAACCACCATCCATGCCACAACCATGCCAATGTACATACACAGAAATTCAAACATGTGTGCTCCCACAACTGCATTTGCCCAGCATGTTTACCAACACATACACCATCAATTTGTCTCACAACTGAGAGGACTCACATGTGGCAGCCTCACGCCCATGTTCATACACATCCCTACATGGCCCTACATAAACACATGTGCAACCTGCACACTACTGGCACACCACGACACGCACAGCGTACTATCAACATGCATGTACACTTACCGCTCGACTCCAGACGGGTCTGCCTCTCAAGGATCTGGATGTAGAGCGCTGGGCATATGCGTTCCAGGATCCTCATTTGATGGTTTGACAGCTGGCCCCGGCACCTCTTGGCATCCGCTGCCTTAGCGAGGCGCCGGGCCTTGTTGAGGGTCCTGGACCTGAAGTCCTCCCAGCGCTTCTTGACTTGATGTAAGTCGCGGACTGCCACCCCCTCCGCGTTGATGGCAGTCACGATGTCCATCCAGATCCTGGTCCGTCCTTCATTGTCGGCGCGCAAACTTCCAAAGAGGGCATCATACTGCCCCAGGACTTGCTGCACCAGGACACCAACTTCGGTGGCAGTGAAGCTGGTGGCCCTCTGCCTCTCTGGCTGGGAGTTGCCAGTGCTGCCAGATGGTGTTGTGCTGGTCATGGCAACCCCAGAGGCAGGAGTGGGTGGGCAACTGGGTCCTGGGGCTGGGCTGTGGAGCGATGGAATCCCAGTCGGGAGTCTTCGGTTCCAGCAACTACACCCCTGGCTGACGTGCAGGCAGCAAATGGCAGGGCACGTGGGCAGCAGGCAGTCAGGCAGCAGCAGATGGCAGATGGGAGCATGCTCGGGGCTCTGGGGCGCAGTAATTCGGTCTTCTGGGCAGGAGCGTGGTCTACCGTGTGTTTTCGCGTCGCCAGCTTGTTACGGAGTGATTTGGCACGTGAAAAAATTGCACGTCAGCGTGTAATTCGAGGAAAGGGCCTTAGCGCGTAAGCGCGTCAGCACACGCACGCAATTTTATTGGACCAAAGGCCCTTAGTGCGTAAGCGCGTAAGTTACATTATGCGCGTGGGCGTTTCCCTCATAGCACGTGATGACAAAGCACATGTGGAAAAACTGCACGTACGAGTGTCATCGCCATAGCGCGTAAGCGCGTAAATTACATTACGCGTGCAGGCGTTTCCCGCATAGCACGTGATGACAGAGCACACGTGGAAAAACTGCACGTCCGAGGGTCATCGCGTGTAATTGGAGGAAAGCGCCCACATACACGCGTATCTGACGTGTACGTGTGGGCCGGTTTAAAAGCTACGTGTAGGATGCCATTTCCTTGTACGTGCTTTTCGTGGAGATGGAGTGGGTGAAATCTGTACTTCTTGTCGGTTCACACGCGATTACTTCACAGCGTTTCTAGTTCGTACTCCCTGTTACCTCTGACAGCTCTTTTCTGAATTTTTGTTGGGCCTGTATCCTCAAACAGAGTTCACTTCTCCTTTTGTCCTGTCTTCTCAGACAGCATACAATTCTTCTTTTGGCAGGGGTGTTGCCAACGTGCACAAGCGTGTATTTTTCACGTTCTTTTTCCAGGCAGAAGGTGAATTCCGCACGTACTTAGGAACTGTGCTTGCCCCATGTGTCGCGTTCCCCTTCAGAGGTCATTGTAGGCTGTGTGTATTACGCGTACGCTTATTTTTGTGTTTCTGGGTGCCACAGCATAGTGCGGGTTCATTTTTTCACACACGTGGTCTACGAGAGGTTCTCCTTAATATTTGATTTTGGGCTGCCTGTGCGTTGCGTGACCCGTCATCTTCCCCCAGGGGTCACAGACAGCCTTGTTAGAGCACTAGGGTACGAATTCCATCTAGTATCCTACCCCTTTCACCCCCAATTGCCCAGGACAATAGTTTACTGCAACTCCCATACGCACAACAACATCAGTGCCATGGTTGGGAGGCGACCAAGCGTTA
Organism: Ambystoma mexicanum; assembly: GCF_040938575.1. NCBI lineage: Eukaryota > Metazoa > Chordata > Amphibia > Caudata > Ambystomatidae > Ambystoma > Ambystoma mexicanum. The sequence goes on from NC_090937.1 coordinate 856,447,224, forward strand.
AGGGAGGCAAAGGTGGCCGACCTTCAAAAGGTGTGCGTGGTGGGCGCGGTAAGGGACGTGGCCGGGATTTGCAGGGTGCCCCTATACCCCCATGTGTGGAGGAACAATCAGGGACACCCATGCCCCCCCCATGCTTGAGGGAAACGTGGCTGACACCATCCCAGCTCAGCCCCTGTTGGACCAGCCCATTGTGGCACCTGACCTGGCACAGGATGTCTCCCTGGCTGACTTCCAGGTCAGCAAGTCTAGGCCACGTGTGGCGGTGCAATTTGTTGTCACCAAGCCACGTGGATCTGGGGCAGCTATGTCATCTGCTGCCCCAAGTATGCAGGGTGGGGAGGCTGCAGGAGCAGCTGCAGCTCCATCCGCCCCAGCTCTGACTCTCCCAGCCAGGACAGTGTCAGTCCAGGTCCATCAAACTGACGTTCCCGCTGCCAACATTACCCTGCAACCAATGCCTGCATCAAGACCTATGGTAATTGTGCATTCCCACACTCCTACTACCCAGTCCACCGCTGATTCTGCCCCTACTGACCAGAGCGGCATAAGCCACTCTGGCTCTGCTCCACCTTTAAAGAAGAGGAAGAAGGGTGCTCTGGCACGACAGGCTGAGACCCCAGACACGGCTACACACTCCGGTACCTCAAGGAAACCTTGCTTTAATGAGGTGGAACTTGATGCACTTGTGTCCTATGTGTCGGCACATAGCCACGAAATGCTGGTGACTGCAGGGTCCAAGACCACAACTGGTCAACGTAAGCCACACTGGCAGATCATCGCCGACCGAATAAGTGCCCTTGGATTTGTGAGGCGCACAGCTGATGATTGCTACAAGCGGTGGAATGACCTGAATCGCAGAGCAAAGAACAAGCTGGCTTCAAATCATGCCGCTGCTCTAGTGCCTGGCGGTGGGTCTCCACAAGAGGACACCAAACTCACTGAACATGAGTCTGTTGCTGGGGCCTTCGTCACAGAGGAACAGATCCAAGGTGTGGGAGAACTACCTGATTATGATGATTTGTCCGGTGAGTGCCCATGCATGTGTGTGTAATGCATGTGTATGTTGTTTGGGTGACAGGTTCTGATTGAGTGCCAGGTGAGGGTGTGTGTGCCTGAGTGGTATGGGTCACCCATGTGCTTCATCCAAAACATTCAGCGGCCTTGGATTTGGGTGTGACAGTATCCCTTCTGCCCACAGTAGTAATTTAGCGCAACATTACGGCAGTTGCCCTTGAAGTGGCATCTTGCAACAACATTGTTTGTATTTTTCAGTGTTCGTTCAGGCTGATTGTTTCAATTCTCCCACTTTTGCTACGCATTCCTCAGCCCTATTGTCACATTTGTGACATCCTTCTGTCATTGATGAACCCCACATTGGCCCACATGTGTTACCTTGTTAGGTGAATGATATGACCATTCAGGCTGATTGAGGCCTGATCACATACATTTTTGGGGCCTGTTTGAATGTGGAACATGATAGTTGTTTCCTGTCATGTTGAAGTGCACAACCATTGATGTGTACATCAGCCTGCAATCACTGTATTTTTGTACACTGGATGTGTTGCAGTGTGTGGCACATGCCTATTTTGTCACACTATGTAGCATTTTTCATCTCATGTCCATCTCACATGGATGGCTGACAGTACTCATTCACTGACATATGGATGTACTTGTGGAATGTACCATGGTTATGGTACATGCCATCTGTGTGATGGCATGTGTCATGTATGTGTATTGGACATGCCACTCACAGGCCAATGTGTGATGGCAGTGCTACCCAGCATGCAGCAAATGTGTTGCTCTTCCATCTTGGTGTCATCAGTGTCTGCCTTTTGCCTCCCCAGTGCATGCATGGGAGGCTTATAGTCATGTGGGACATGTGTAAATCATGTAGTGGTTCTGTAGCTTGTCACGCCTATTTGTGTGCTATGGTGCTAATGCCTGTTTCCATTTTTTGTCTTTCATGTTTTTGCAGGGGATGACGCACTTGATGCTGTTGAGGTTGAGGAGATGGTGCAGACCCAGGAGGAATCTCAGGCATGACCGGGCACCAGTGGGGGACGTGGTGTGGTGGTGGGTGAGAACCCAATCTTGCTGCAGACCATTCTGTCCAGGGGTGTCTCTGGGTGCACCTCCCCAGACCTCTATTCAGTGCTGATTCGGATGATGAGACCTATGTGCCGTCGCAAGTAAGTGTTTCTGGCAGGGATTCTGTTCTGTCCAACCCACCTGCACCAGGGGTAGAACCCTCTATGGGGATGTCAGTGTTGGTAAGTCCGCCTTTGGCGGTTACGGATGCAGGGGCACAGTAAGGTGCAGATCGCCTTGCCCCAAACAGGTGTGGTGCCCGCCGACGCGGTGGCCATACGCCACCAGGCAATACGGCATGGGAACAATCCATGTACGGTATGGCAACCCAACAGGCAGCATCAGTTGAGATGATGGCTCAAGTAGTGGAGAGGGTGGCCACTTCCATTGTCCCCCCAGAAAGGCAGATGGAGCAACTACAGCAGGCAACAGACTCCATTTGCCAATCACACAGGGAGGACATGTTGGCGTCCAACAGGGACCGACGGGCGGCACTGGAGACTCTACGCCAATCGATATCAATAGAGTCCTAGGGCCACAGGGAAGCCCTGAGGGTAGAACTCCATCACCTCAGGAAGACTCTTGTTGACCTTGAGGCTTCCACTAACTTGAGGACAGAACAGCAGCTGGAGCGGCTCACACGTTCGCTCTCAGCTGAGATGCAGGCAACTCGGGAGGAGATCCGGGTATCACGTCAGGTGCTGCATGGTGATCTCCGCACTATAATCCTACAGAACGAGACCTTCCACACCTGCATGCTTGCTGCCATGGAGGACCATACCAGGGCTTTGCGTGGGCTGCCTCCCATAGCACCACCACCTCCTGATGCAGCAGCTGAGGGTGATTAAAGCGACAGCAGCAGTTCTCCCACAATGGCATAGCCGTGCAAGCCATGAGCCCATGGAGGTGTTTTTTTTCCCAACATCCACACATGGCTGTTGGTGTGCACCCTGTCCTCGGACCTCCTGGGTGGCCTTCCCCCCGCAGCCCCCACATGGTCATTTTTGATTTTTGATTTTTTTTTACAGTGTGTTGCTCCCATGGGCATCCACTGTATTCCGGCTGGGCACATGCAGGCTTGTCCTGAGTTTGGGTTAGATGCTTGGGTTCGTGAGACACACACCCCTCCTTCTTCCCGTTTCCATGGGCTTGCAAAGGGTGTGCCCAAGTGACAGTGACTTACACAGTGACGTTGGACTCCCATGAGCTGTGTGGGCAGTCTGTCAATACTGTGTATACATTCCTAGTGGATATTGTTGTTGTATTGTACACTGCATGGTGTATTGATATGTGTTTGTGCATCCATGTCTTCTCCTAATTTGCAGGTTCATTCCTTATGTCTTCACAAGGCCGTCTACTTTGGAGATGGAGTTCATGTTGTAAGCAGTGCACTTACACATTTGCGTGGCAGCAACCCTGTACAGTTGGAAGGGGGCGATGTGCTGGCATAATCAGGTTGTAAGACTACCACTACTTTAACTTAGTACTGTCATGTTTTTGCTATGTTTGAGGTTGTGTAGCTGCATTGTATTGTTGGTAAGTATTTGGTCATGTGTGTTGTTAGTTCTACATTACTGGGAGCATATTGTGTGTGGCCAGTTTCCATTAGGGACACTGTACTTTGTGACACTTGTGTCAGGTTTTGGCGATTGCTTTGTTTGCTCTCACATAGCCTGACATGCCATTGTGTGTTGGGTGGCGGTGCTGGGGAGGGGTTGGGTGACATGACACTGTTGTCATGTTGTATTCTGCAAGGGGGTAATGAATTTAGCAGCATAGAAGTGTGTCTTTTGATGACACAGCATTGGTGGTATTTGTGTAGGTAGGTAAGCACACAATGTAACACTTCCAGGTGACCAATCTCAGGCTGGTATGGTTGTGACAGTTGACTGTCCCTTATGTCATCATCATTGATTGTCAGATGGTATGTGCCAGGGCTGTGTGCACTCCACAGGGGTGTGATTTTAGGTGAAGTAATTAGCCACCAGCTGCGTACGGGCTGCCTCACCCCGTGCCCTTTCCCCTCCCATGCGCAGCAACCGTGCATGTGGTTGGGGATGTGGGGGCACCACCATGTCCACGGGCAGGCCCCGGCATGTTGCAATGTTGTGCAGGACACATGCTGCCACTATGATCCTGCACACTACTGGGGGAGCGTATAACAGCTGCCGCCAGAACGGTCAAGGGAGCAAAAGCGTGACTTGAGCACTCCGAATGTGCGCTCCACTATGCCCCGGGTTGCAATGTGGGCTGTGTTGTATCTTACCTTGGGTGGCGTGGTGGGGTTCCGAATTGGCGTCATCATGTGGGTGCTCAGAGGGTAGGCACTGTCCCCTGGGGAGGTGGTGATGGGTATCATTAGTGGGGTTGTGACATTACTCAGTATCTGACATGCATGCATGTGCTGTGGCATTTATACTCACCGAGCAGCCATGTATCGCCATGCCGCCCAGCTTCTAGGTCCCGGTTTAGGGTTGACATTCTGTAAATAAAACTGTCGTGGGTGGACCCTGGATAGTTAGCATATACTGAGGTGATGATTCCCTTGGCATAACATACTACCTGGACGTTGATGGAATGCCAGTGCTTGTGGTTTCTATAGATGTGCTCTGATGCCCTGGTGGGACGTAGAGCCACATGGGTGCAATCAATGGCACCTAGGACTTTGGGGAATTGTGCCACCCCGTAGAAATCCTGGACGGCAGCCTGCCTTTCTGCAGGTGTTCTGAGCAGGTATATGTGCCTGCGGACTGATGGGTGTGCAGTCATGATGGCCAAGACCTGGTGTAGGCAGCGTGACTGCGTGGCCTGTGACACCCCCCCACTATAGCACTTGTCCGCTGAAATGATCCAGTGGCCAAGAAGTGCAGTACATTGAGGACCTTCTCCAGGGGGCTGAGTGCTTGGGAGCACAGGGTGGGTGATATGAGGTCATCCTCCCACTCACTCACCAGGTCGAGTATTATGTGAGGTGGAAACCTGTACCTCCCATACACCTGGTCATCAGGCATCCCAAAAAGGCTGGTTCTGGGTGTGAAAATTCTGGGCCTGACTATCCTCCTCCTCCTCCTGCGGTATCCCACGACCACTGCTGCTAGGAACGGTATATTCATCCTGGCGTCTGAGCTTGTTTGTTGTTTGTGCGGACTTTTATGCTGCGCAGGTCCACGTACGCCTGCTTCCTGCTGGCGTACGTGTTTCCAGATTAGCGCGTCTTTTTTGGCGCACGCGTTAGCCCCGTTCCAATCCATGAATACGTGTTTTGAACGTGCGTGTGGGCGTTCCGCGCATTTGCCTCCTGTACTTAACCCGTGACGCCCACATTTTCACATGTTGTTCCCCATTCCACGTGTCACGCCCTCTGTTCCTCCTACTTTTGTTGTGTGCGCTGCGCTATGTGCGATTTCGCTGTGCGCGTAGCGCACGCTGTTTGGAGACGTGTGCGCCAGCGTGCGCCACGCAGAATTTTGGCGCACATCCTGGGATTTACACGTGCATGGACTTCCATGAATCGCTGTGCACGTGTTTCGCTGTGATTTTCGCACTGGCACTGCGATTCGCACGCTTTCGCACACTTGCGCTGAAAATTTCAGCGCACATTAATTCCATGAATCGGCCTATTTATATGCAGTAAAATAACCAGTGGAAATGGTAAAAATCAACATTATGCTGTAAGGGAGGTAAGATGCATTTTTAAATGGGCGCTGAAGAGTGGGAGGGTAAAGAACAAATGGAAAGAGGAAATGAGTTGCAATATTTAGAGGCAAGAAGGGAAAAAGAATGGAAATGGGACTGCACACATTGTGGTCTGGGCATGCAGAGAAGCAAGTGTGATTGAGAACAAAGGGTCCAAAGGGGGAGTAACTGGAAAGACGTGAAGACAGATAGGGTGGAGCAAAACCGTGACAACACTTAAATATAAGACAAAGAAAGTGGAAAAGAAGATGCGATTCAAAGGGAAGCCATGACGGAGGATAGCACAGGAGCAAAGTACTCACCTTGGAAGCAAGACGACATGGAGCAACACAGGTTCGATCCCCGGGACGCGCTTGGAAACCTCTGGGTATTAAGGGTGTTATAAATAACGTATCATATCATATCAGGACAACGAGTGGCAAGCAACAGAAATAGAGTACCGGGGAGTGAGAGATAGGACAATACAAACAGAATAGTTGTATACGAGTGCAGACACAAGGATTTTAGTAGCTGCAATACAAAGGACAGGTCTAATTTTACAGATATTAAATATTTGGCGGCAACAGCTTCAAGCGATATTAGAAAAATGAGAAGAAAAGGCGAGAGAGGAATAAAATGTAATGCCAAGATTGTGTGTATTGTCAGAAAAAGGTAGATGGACGGTAGAGAAACACAGCAAGGAAATTGGAGAAGATAAAGTGCAAGAAGATGACTCCAGTTGTAGTAGGATTTACGTGTAGATACCGAGAATGCATCCAGTGTTTGGATGTTAAGTAGGCAGGTAGAAAGGGAAGAATGAAGATTATCAGAAAAGTCAGAAAAGGATCAGAAGACATGTGAGTCATCTGCATGAAAGTGACATGAGAAACCAGATTTAGCGATGACAGCAGAAAGAGGGGAAGTTTAAAGGAGAATAAATAGAGGTCCAAGGACCGAGCCCTGGCGAACGCTGAATCGTAGAGTGAGTGGAGGAGAGGAAGTACCAGCCTGGGATACTCAAAAAGAGCAATCAGAGAGATAAGAGGAAAACCAAGATGGGACCATGACGGAGAAGCCAATGGAACTGAGTGTAGAGAATGGAGAAGGGTTATCTACTGCATCGAAAGCTGCAGAGGGATAGAGGAGAACACCTATCGAGGATTGTTTGAGATGACATACAGAAAGTAACACATTAGTGACGTAAAGCAAAGTGGTCTCAGTAGAATACATCGGGCAAAAACCTGATGGGTATAGAGGAATCAGAGAGTGAGGATGAGGAAACTTTGGAATAAACAACGTGCTCTAGCAGTTTTGAGAGGAAAGGAAGAAGGAGGAAGGTAGATAGGGCGATAGCTAGAGGGGAGGGATGAGTCATGGTGTTGTTTTTTCAGGATAGGAATAATGGCAGCATGTTTAAAGGCAGAGGGCATAGTAGCCATGGAGAGAGATGAGATAAGATGTGCCTAGGATATATGGGGCCGGATTCACAGAAGCAATTAATAATGGCACAATCCCATAGGAAAACCATCTGTGAATCAGGCCCATAGTGAGGGAGGGAAAGATTGTAGTGATAAGAACTGAGTGTTGAGGGTCATCAGGAAATGCAGTGGGATCTGCACACTTGAGAAAAATATAAACATAAAGATTAGTAAGAGGAGAAAAGGCAGATAAAGTATAAGGACAGACGGGAGAATAAGAAGAAGGAAGAAAAGAAGGTGAGGAAAAAGAAGAAAAAGCTGAAGGAGAGAGAGACGAGATGCAGGATCTAGAGGAGTAGAAAGTAGGTGATCAACTAATTGAAAGAGTTGGTGAGGATGAGGAGAATAGGAAAGAATAATGTCAGAAAAATATAATTTTTTAGCTGCTGTAACAGCAGCATCTTAAGCAGAATTAATGGCGATATTATCATGGTTCAAAATAGATTGGGATTTCCTCCAATGACGCTCAGTCGCCCTGAGGGAGGTATGTTAAGAGTGAGTCTGAGGGAAAGCCATGGTTGTAGGGGTTCGTGGGAATGTGTAAAACGAGAGAGGGTAGCACTGCCCCAGACACACCTGCTTCCTAGACTCCACTCTGCAGGGGACCTCAAATAGCTTCACATTCTGCATCTGATATCCGACTAGAGGTATTTTATTATTTCATTTGGAGGCCAGAGTAGCCTATGAAAAGTTAATTGCCACGAAATACACAACAAAAGAAGCAATAACAATAGTTCAGTGTGTTAGAAACGACATTTTATGACAATACTCAATATGTGTATAGGTGTAAAAAGTAATGTCTTTTCCCCCAGAGTCAATAAACACTGACTTGGCCATCGCCTAAACCCTTAGGTAAGGACATGTGGGAGGGTCGGCCCTGTGAAAACTCTAGCTCACGTTCAGTTTCTCTCTGTGAGTTTTGTTATGCTGTAAGGAAAGGTAAGGTCCTAAATAGCACATATTTTGTGTTGATGAGGGCAGCTAGCAATCACTGTGTTCCGGTGAGGATTCTAGTATGTTTGTGGTGGTCTTTGCTGTGTTTAGGAGATTGTGAAAGTAAAAAACTGTGCAAAAATATTTTCGCAGACATTTTTTGTAAAATATTCCGTCAGGAACGTCTCTTGTTACGATTGGAGATTGTGTATCTGAAAGATGTGCTGTCTAATTGAGATTGTTGTTCCTTGCCCGTTAGGTACTACATATCAGTCTCCATTATAGATTGTTATATATTGGTGATCTGTGTACCTGGTCCCTGAAAAAGGCTAGACATAAAGAGAAGTTTTTTTCCTGGGATGTCAGTCTTGGTTTGTGGCTGTTTGCTCGATTTAGTTGGACTTGGGTCTTCTTTCTGCAAGACAATATTTTCCAGGTTTTGATTCTGTGTTAGCCACACATCCATCTCTCTTCATACCCCGGCACCTTCCACTCCTGATGCTCTTCCGTGGCTCACTCTTGCTGTTTTTGCTACTCCTACTGTCCGTCCCTTCCCATTGCCAATGCTTTTTTTTAACTGGACTTCAGTGAAGGACATGCATAGTGCTTATAAATCGAGTGACTGAAGGCAGATCTGGTTAAGACATTTGTATTACACCAGTAGTGCATTTACAACTCCAATTAAGTCCTTAACTCTCAGAAGACTGATTTGAAAAAACACTGGCAGGCACTTTGAGTGCTATGTATGATGGTAAGGCTTAATTAAAGTGAGCTCAAAGAGTTCCAATGAGGAGATGTTTTCGGCAGGGAGGGCAGGAACTGGGTGGAAATGGCCATAGAGATTGGCTATGGGCAGTCAACAGGTGGGCAAATAACCAAACAACACGTTCAAGCTATGTGCCCCTCCTCATATGCCATTTCTCCCTATCTGTACTCTAATGCAATCGTTTTTTTCGGCTTAGAGGTGTCATAAACCCACATAATAGCCCAAATTAAAAAGGAAATCCTGGGCACAATAGCATATCTGAATTGGGAGACGCCCCAGTAGATGTTTGTTTCCATCTACTGAGGTGCATGGTCCTTAAGTGGCCACATTTTCATGGCGGTATACATGCCTCACTCCTCTTGATGCTCGACAGAGCTGCCAGTACTCACATCATCAGGGTCAGGCTTTGATAGCTGCGATATGCCCCCTGCCATTTCATCTACTTCCTCCAAATGCTCCCGTTAAGCTGTGCACGTGCTCTGCCTCACTCCTCCTTGCACTGGATAGATCTGCGGGTTTTTTAGTCTATATCAGCTGCACCATTTAGATGTCTCGCTGCCCCATTAAGAGCACGTGACCAGCATCAGACATAAAGAGTCTGCATTTTGAGTGCCTGCTCCTCCTAGCTCTACAGGTATGCCACCATCTTATTGCCATCCTAGGCCAAACCCCCCATTAGTAACTGCTGCCATTTGGAGGGGAAATGCGTATCTTAAAAGGTCCTGCTGAATTTGTAAGGTGGTGCTGGAAAGAAATGATGAAATGAATAGTCTACGACCAATAAGCAATTGGAAAGGCATCTTTATGGTTTAACGCAAAACTGGTCAATAACAAAACACGTTCTACTGGAATGCTTGGCATCTATTTGAACTACACTGGATAGACGATTTAATAGTTGATGGGAAATTGATTCCCTTAGAATGCTTTAATTGTACAAAGAAGTCGAAAGATTTCACAAATAAATCATACAAACTGTTGAAAAAGATCATAAAAGCGATCATTCTGATGAGAAGAATTGTGTTCAGAAGGAATTCGAGCAAAGACTGGATCAAATAGGTCAACAAGGACATATAGCCTCATCAGTGGACTCTATACTACAAGGCTCAAGTGGGCCAAACCCAGTCTTACTTGGTCGAAAGTGTTGGGTCAGGAGATCTCCGAGGAGAGGTGGAGGGAATTTTGTGAACATACTGCACTGTGTTGCCTTACTGTAAGGGATAGAGCAAAGCAAGGAAAGCTATTGGACTGAGTATTTTGGAATCCGGCTCAAATGGCTGAAATGGACTTGAGTGACTCTGACCTATGTTGGGGTTGCAAACACAAGAGTGGCAAACTGGAGCACATCTTTGGGTGAATGCAGCAGGGCCAGGACATTTTGGGAGTTAGTTACAGCAACTATGAACACCATTATGTGTAAAGAAATATAACACACTTTTGAAACATTAATTTTAGGAGGTAACTCACAAGTGGGGGATTTATAATTTCCACAGAAGTGCTGCCTATCTAGAGCAGCCAAGACTGCTAAAAAAAGATTTTAAAAGGTGGAAAGGACCTGAAATCACAGACTAGGGCAGAATGGGTGCAGGAAATTTGCAGGAAACTGAATTTTGTTGAATGTGTTTCATTCAGAATGTCTTCTAAACGATGGCAATGTAATGGAGCAGGAATGGTATAATGATTCTGGGTAGAGGAGGGATTGTACATTGCATGGACACTACTACTTAATCTATTTGATAGCATGTTGGCCAACTAGTTGATTTTACTTCTCTGTAAATTAAGTACTATAATATAAAATAAACATTTCTCACTCTCTGCTTGTCTCTCAGGGAGTGCACAGGAATACAGCTCATGCCCTGATGATGCTACTTTTAAGAGCGTGGCCCTGGCCTACTCATCGTTTAATCCAGCCATGTCTGATCCCAACAGACCACCATGTCGCCAGAATGATGACGATTCTAGCTTTGTCGATGGAACTACCAATGGTGGTGCTTGGTACAACGTAGCTGGAGGTACGTTTCTGTTTGTAGGTTTGTCAATAAAATAATCTTTCAGATGTACTTAAGATGATTTTCCTGTTCTCATGAGGTCTGTGCTGTGATTTGGCATTTATAAGTCAATAGTTGTTCAAAATGTATGTTTGCTTGGGTGAGTGGGGATAAAAAACATGTGCAGACTGTGGTCAAATATTGGGCTTGTATGGGTATGACCCATATCAAGGTGTAATGGAAGGATGCATATTACTGGGTGTGGCCTTGGACCAACCAGAGTTTGTGCTAGCGAGTGCCTCTATAAAATTAGTGCTGAATGAAAAAGGGGAAACTTGAAAAATTTTCCTGAGTTTAAATCAACATTGTGGTTGGGGATAGCTACTGTGAAAAGCTCATCAATGGGCATGCCTAGAAGAGGCGAGGAAGAAGGGGACTGATGATCTTGTTGCACAACCAGTAATTCAAGGGGCAACGGAAAACCGAGGCAAACAAACTGTAGCAAAGTAAACACTTTTACAATGAAGCATGGCAATGGGAGACTCACTGCACACACAGGAATGATTGAGATAGATTAGTTCTAGTGCAGGTCCTTCCCGTAGATCCTTCTTCTTACTGTTACTGGGGTTGGCAGGCTTTGGTTTTCTGGGCAGCCAATTCTGATAGTGGTGTTGCAGATCTTCCCCCTCACTCTTCTCTGGTTCTTGGGTTTTGAAGCTGGAACAACTATCTCACAGTCTGAGGTGGGCTGTGGCACAGTTGGGGGCACAACTTAGCTGAGCCCCATAACAGGACCCCGCTACATCCAGCTTTCTCTCCCTAAATACCTCCCTGCTAGATTCCTTTGTTCCTGTAGCTCCAACCATCTGCGGATCAAACGTTTCTCCAAGTAGAGAGTGGGGGGTAGATCTCTTTCTTCAGCAGGATCCTCCCTCTGGATCGGCCTTCCTGCCACGCTCAGACATGAGCCGGATCTCCTTAAGTTCCAGAAACTTCTCAAGACCTTCCTTTTCTCCTCCTCCTTCCCTCTCTCTCTCCCTTGCTAAAGTCCCCCTGCTGCTGCAACTGGAGCCTGGTCCCTTATGTGCCTTACATGTGCCAAGCCCTACTCATCCAGTCTTCCCCAGCACTCCTTAACCACACTTGGCCTTGAGCACCCTTCCACCAACTGGCCTGCATCTAGTCCCCGTCCTCACACTAGCTTGCCTTTACCCCTGGTTCCCCTGGCACTTGCCCTCCGGGGCACCCCTCGGCACGTGCTCTGCGCCTGGGGCCCCATTCCTCCTGCACTTCTCTGCTCCATCCTTTCCCTTATCCCAGCCCTTCCTCCCTGGCCTGCTCCACCCCCCTGCACTTATTGTCACTGCACTTGCATGATCAAAATGTCACAGGGCCTAGTAGGACCATTTATTGTTGTTTTCTCCCCTGTCCACCCCCCCACCTTTTTTTGTGTTTCTTGTGGAGCCTTGAAACACTTGTGTATAGACGCCATACAAATGTTCAGTAAAATAAAAATAACAAAAAATAATCAAATCTGGGTGCACGGTAGAACAGGACTCAGGGCAAAACACCCAACAAAAAGGCAACAGGGAAAGGCATAGCTCAGAGCACAACTGGATGCAGGAACAGCCTCCCTGGAACTCTGAAAAACAACTCAATATTAATTATACGCGAACAACAGGTGGAATGAAGAGTGGTTTGCCACATTGCAATATGAAGGTTCGATTTAAGCTGACAAACAAGCCAACACAGAGCAATGCCGTGTCAGAGGAAACGTGATGGCTCCAAAGGGCTTTAGAGGAATAAAATGCAGTGCTGAGTCCCAGCCACTTGAAACACACTGCTGTCCATTCAAAGCCATGGCTGTCCATATAGTTTAATGTGCATACAAAAACACTATTTCTTCATTCTTCTAAGGAGAAAACACTGCTATTACTGCCCCCACAAATGGCTCATTGACACCTGTTCTTGGGGCAGGTGATACATCTAAGCGCTATAATTCAAACAAAGTAGAGTATCTGAGAAAGGATTTCAAAATTGCAAGGTAAGATTTATTTTGCACATATCATAAACTCAAGCAGACTTCATGTTCATCCACGACCAGTATTTCATGGAGAGTGGCGAAGTGAAGTGCCTGAATAGTATAGAGTGTCTTAATTTATACAAAAAAGAAAGCCTGCATCAGCATAGTTCATTTGTTATTCATTTGCAAAAGATAACAACACACATATGTTCACACTACATAGACAATGTTACTCTAATCATCAGAAGGCAAAACAAATTGCATATTCATATTCAACAGATGTTATGTCAAGAGTCTCCACTTTGATTATGGCTTTAATTACAAGCTGTTTCCACCAGTTCACGGATGGTGAGTTATGTTTGAGACTTTAAACACAGAATCCACTTGCCCTCCATTCCAACATTGGTCACCATATTTGCACAGCTTTTAAAAGATACCTTTTGGGCGTTTAACAAACTGGAAGGGCTGAACACTATTATTCATTGTGTTACTAACCTGTGCTTAGTTTAGCCAGTCTTTACATAACATTTAGTTAAGAGAATAGAGCATATTGGAACAGGCCTTCCTGCTTCGTAGAATAGGAGGACCTGTCCTTAATGTATTTATCCTAGGTTTATTGGTGAAGGCCAGGTGGCTGATACGTTCCCTCTGCACAGACCCAGCCTATCTTGTAATGACTGACAGAGGAAGCCATGAACACATTTTAGTTTTTACTCAATGAATGACAAATGCGACCCCATTTTGAATATTACTAAAAGAACAGGATTTGGATCGCAATAAGGGATTAGCTCAGGGCTAAGAAAGGTGCATATTATTATTATATTCCAACACAGGCTAAGCCTGACTGCAGTTCTAAACTCCCTAAACTGGCACACTGTGTTATGTTCAGCCTGTCAGGGTCTGGGGGCCAGCAGACCACTACCTCGGTGTAGCATATTTATTGTTCATACCACATTTATCGTGCTGGAGTCTACAAATGCACTGTTGACTCCTTGGCTATGGATTACGTTTCTGTATAAAAGAGCAACACTTCATTAACTACTTAACAAGCTAGACATGAATGTTCCTTCAGATCCGAAACCCCTACTGGGTCCTCCATTTGATCTTGCACACCTATGCTGAATGAGCAGCGCATGACCTCTATGTCAAAGTGAGTAGAGGCTTGCTTTTTCAGAAATCGGATGCTAGTGAAAAACCATGGAAGGATAAAATAAACAACAGTGCATTTACCTCTCCGATTGGACCGGTTGCTTCTAGACTAAGTAACAGTCAAGGAATGCTATGTATGCTGGCCTATTTGAGTAGATATGGAATCAAGTGCACGATTAGGATATTGCCAGAGCATCTTGCTCTGTATTTCCAGTTGGGCATGTGACTGACCTACGACAGTCGCTTGTCTCCTAATTTCTTTTGTTACTGTCCAATAATCAGGATCCTGGTCTATACATTTTTGGTTTTAATAGTAAGGATGATTGAGATATGTTTCCTCTATCAAGGAACACGTTCTGAATCCCCAAACCATGCAGAACCTGACCGCTAAGCTTACTCTAGACTTAAAAAGAAATGATACTTCCACCAAAGATGTTCACACACTTCATTGGCTACTGGCCCAAGACAGAGTCCACCCTAATACTCAAACATCGGCATGGACCCGATCCTTCCTACTTTTCTTCAATCATTACATTAGCCAAAACACTAACATTCACAGCTTTGATAAAACCTCCATAGAGCCAGGTGTACTATTATGTTTGCAGAGTCAGAGGCAACATACTGAGACTTTGCTGACCTGATCGAATCTTGCAATGCTGACATTTAAAAAAAAACATTATCTCTAACAATTGATTGCAAAAACCTCAGTTGATTTTCTTATGAACCACAATATTTTGGTCTTGTACTTGTATTTATTTACCGGTAATCATTTGCTTGTCATAGATTCCTTTTTAAGTGCTGCTCCTAAATCTTACTTTTCCTGTTTTGTTGTGTTCTTACGTCCTTTCAAATCTTTGAGCTTGTTGGAATGATACCCAGAGCGCACATTTCCTAATCTGATTTTTCACTCCTATGTGCTATAGTACATTTATATTTGAAAGGCTCAAGTTATCTTCCAGGGTCAAACACAATGTATGGGAATGCTCTCGCCTGTTTGCAGGGTTGAGTAGTGTTGAAGACTGGATACAGGCCATAGGTCTTTCTTATTGTATATGTATATAAATATATCCTAATTACCTGCCAAATGGCAAAGATGGAAGACACACCTGCAAACCTTTGCCCTTGTACTATCCTTCCCCTATTTTCATTGATCGATTCTGTAGTATTTTCTAAAATTGTAAATTGAGGTCCTTTCAAATTTTCTTTGGTTTTCTTTTTGGATGGAGGAGTCCCAGAAATATGCGAGTGAGCTTTAAGTTTATTTTCTGTGGAACAATAGTGTTCCTGTAAAACAACATTTGTTTTTTTATTTGATCACCAGTCTTTGTTCCTTCTCTCAACTCAAGGGCTATGATTTCTCCATTATCTCTTGTGCCCAGCAACATTTTATTTTCCCTTTCTGATCTGAAGCTTCCTCCAAATGTCTTTGTTTTGGGGCTTCCGAACTTCATTTCATGAAGGGTTTGGTGGTCCTACCCAAGGAATTTTTGAAGCCTCTTGTGCCAAATGGTGCAGTTTAAAGCACAAACAAGCAGTGAAATAAAAAACACATGACAGGATACAAATATCAATTTGTTGGGCAGTTTGGGAGCACACCAACATGGAATAATTGTGAAAGGAAAGGTAAGGTAAAGTGGTCTTGTAAAGTGCCCTTCTGCCTATAATGTTGGCCTCGCTGTATGTGGCTCTGTAAAAGAAGGGGTTAGGGGTTCATGTTAGTGGGGTAGTGGGAAAGGCGAGGGGAAGAAAGGCTGTTGTGTTGGTGAGTAGATCAGATGAACCTAAAAAGAAACTATGCAGCAACAATGTAACACCAAGGGGAGGACACAGCATATGGTCTGAGAGGCTGCCAGGGGCCCACGGGCCATATTTGGAGTATCTTTGTTCTACTGGGTCCTGTGGACACTGAGAAGATTTTGTCCAACATATTTAAACTTCCTACCACTCTGTTATGACTAGGTAGGAGGCCTCACCTTGCCTTCCTGAACCCTACACGGAGAGACTGGGTAGAGGTGAAGATGGCATACACCTGTTGATTTGAGGCAAAGGTAGTGCAGCGTCCTGAGATGGTCCGGATTATAGCGTAGTTTACTTTTTGGCCATGCTAAGTCTTACAGTGATAAATCTATCCACTGTCTCTGCCTTACATCAGGCTAGGAACAGACCAGAGAAAGAAAAGCACAGTAAACTAGTCAGGTTGTGTGAGGATTAAGACTCATGGCTTGTGACGCTTTCCACCCAAGCCTTGCCCTCTTTCAGCGGCCTAGCTGTTTCAGGCTTCTGTCCAAGGCTTTGCACAAAGCGCACCTTTCAATCTCCACCCACTGGATCCTACACGTTTTTCATTTTGATGCCCCATTGGAATTTCTTGCGCCATGGACTTTTTGTTTCCATTGAAACTACTGTTATAGGATTGTAGTCTTTTCGGCCTGTGCTTGGAGCGTTCGCTCCTGCACCAAACAGGAACTGATGCACCCGCTTTGAACGGCCATTCCTTACATGAAAGTGTTATCTCCTGTCTCCAACTGTCATCCCAGTCTCGTATTTTCACCTTACCCCTGGAGCAACACCTCCCACCTACAGCTTTCACCTCCCCACCGCAAATTTTCTGAGCTTCTCCACTGTTCTTCCTTTCCAAGTCGGTGTGTTGTTCCCTTGTCTTGGGTGCTTGTTACTGTTTCTGAACCTGCACACTGTTCCCCATTCCGATTCCCCAGCCTGTGCATTATGCCCATATTTCTGGGCCTGTGCAATGCCATTCATTCACTAGCTCTTGGGTTGCTTTCCTGTCCTTGGCTTATGTGCTTCTTCTTACCCCTGAAAGTGTGTGCCATTTCCCAATTTGGAGCCTGCATTCTATTTCTCAGATCCGAGTCTATGCACTTCTCGTCCTGTGCGCCATTCCCCATTCCCCCGGTCTGCGTCCTTTTCCCCCTTCTGGGCCAGCAGGCTCTTCCCTGATGCTCTTCTGCCAGCCATACATTCCGTGGACGGATCAGACCCTTCCTGCAACATGTCATTGCAGCAAATACTTTTCTGAACTCTTCTTGCTTTGTATTTAACTACATATGCCTTTGAAGTATGAGCCTTCCGGATACTCACTGTGAATTGTTATTGATCAATGTCTACTAGAATCCCACTAGACACTCTATCAAGTAATTTCATTGTATTTTGAACCATCTTTTTGAAAAATGGCTTGCGGAGGGTCATCAATACGCAATAATTGTGTGGAGTGAATTTAATGCCTATTGTTGTGAGTGGCACAAGCACAACAATGGGACTCATTACAAGTTTGCCGGTCCGGTAGTAACAGTGCCGGTAAGCTACCAGCACCATTGCTTTCGGACCGGAAATCTACGAGTTGTGCTTGCGGGCGCCTTTCTGCCCGCCAGGCCTGACCTGGCGGGCAGACCGGCACCCGCAAGCACAACTTGTTGGATGAACCGGCATCTTTCATGAATGGCACCGGTGCATCCAACCTCCCCATTTCCATTGAACCCTATGGGGTATTCCGGCCCTGCCAGACCCGGTAATTATGAGAAGTCAACTTAATGGGGATGGTCGTTTGCTGGCTTCCGATGCCTCTAATGTTTCAATAGCTGCAGCCGGCTTTACACAGCTTCTGGCCTATGATCCATTAGGCGTTGTGATAGTCAGCTGTCTTAGTCAACTTTGTGCTGATTCTCAGGTCTCCTCTAAGAAAATACTTCGTCCTCACTACTCTGATGTTAGAATTATGACATCTAAGTGGGAGAAGCGACAAAACATCAGGTTGCTTAAAAACGGTGACCTTCCTCTGGCCGACTACCTTCTTGCCAAGAAGCTGATTTGCCAACAGCATAGAACTGTTGTCAAATCTTTAAGATACAAGATGTCCATCACTGATAATCGAATTATGTTGAAACCTCTTGTCAAGGAGGATTGAAGACAGTTCTGGGTCTGAATTAATAACATTTCTGAACAGACTGTGGTGAACAAGTGTGATGTTTTTCAATAGGCTATTTGGGTTGACTTGTTTTACCAAGAAGTTTTCTCTGCCTTTCTTATTTTCCAATTTGCCGGGCATGTCACTTTGGGACATCAAAGACATTGAATGGGCCATTTCCAAGTTGAAACCCTCCAGGGCACCTGTGTCGGAGGGCCTTCCTCTGCTTCTGTTGAAAAAGGAACCTGTGGTACGGGCACATTATTTAACATCTTACTTTGATAACATCTGCAGTACTCGCATACTTTCCACCTCTTGGTCGCAGTCCATTATCATTCCAATCTATAAAAAGGGGGATGGGACTCTGTCCTCCAGCTACAGACCTATAGCCCATATTGACGTGGTGAGTAATGTCTTTGCCATACTCCTGTTGAGAGATCTCAACAGAAGTTTAAACCAATGGAATGTCCTTTCCCGTTTCCAGTCGGGCTTTAGGCAAAGCATGGGGACCTCGCTTAATGGCACCATTCTAGCCCTTTTGATGCATAATGTCGGGCATAGCCACGCGGGCCCGATATACATGGCTTCTCTGAACATGTCGTCCGCTTTTGACTGTATTGTTCGGGAGCGGCTTTGGCAGAAGCTATTACAGTTGGGCATTCCCCTCAACTTGGTCAAACTAATTGCGCTTTTACATCGTAACTCTACTTTGAGAGTTCGTCTGAACCAGTCAGGGGGCAGTCTCATGACCGATTCCGGTACAACTTGGTCTTTGTCAGGGATGTATCCTGGCTCCCACTCTCTTCAATCTCTATCTTAGCTACATTGAAGAGTTGTGGCAGTCTAATGACCTGATTGGGCCACCTAAGGATCCATTGGCTTGCCTTCGCTGATGTTCACACAATATATGGGCAATATACATCTGTGTTGTTAACAGCCAAGTAAGAACCAAGGGAGGTCCAGTCGGCACAACCCAAACAACTGTGGTAAGGACTACAATTTCAGCTAATATCTAGCTCGATATCGAGAAAGGTGTAAAGACAAGGCTGTGGCAGAAGACAGAAGGATAGAACAAGAAATATACTATCCCTGCCTTCAGTGCGCTCTCAACTAGGTTGCAGTGTTACAACGCCTGTCTAAAAGTGACAGAATAAGAGTCAAATTACTAACTTCTATAGTGTGTAAGACATCCAGCCTTGTAAGTCCTATACCACTTTCTTCCAGATCTAGTTCAAATTGGAAGAAACTGTAATTTAAAAGAAAAAGTGCACCAGGGGCATTGAAGAGGATATATATCCCTCCAAAAACTTGTGTGGCAGCTAATGGGGTAAACAGTCCTTTAATAACCCACAGATTTGTCACACTGACCCTGGATTGCTAGGGTTAAAAAGACACAAAAACAATTGAAAAAAGATAAAATCCTTTTTCTTTAAGCACAAAGACAATACAGTCACAATTTCCCTTCCAAGTCTCGTTTTAATTAGAGGGGAGTCAGACAATGTAAAAAGGTTTGCTCAAACGATCACAAATAGGTGTTTGCTACATCTAAAAAAGGCAGCAGTTAGCCTATTTGTGATCGTTTGAGCAAACCTTTTTACATTGCCCAACTCCCCTCTAATTAAAACGAGTCTTGGAAGGGAAGTTGTGACTGTATTGTCGTTGTGCTTAAAGAAAAAGGATTTTCTCTTTTTTCAATTGTTTTTGTGTCTTTTTGCTTGCCATGCTTGAATTCCCGATCAAAGTCCTTTTCCCATTTTCCCTTGAGGTGACAGTTCGGATTTGGGTCTTTGGTGATCAGGGTATTGTACATGCATGCGATTAGCCCTTTGTTCGTTGAGGTTGTGTCGAGGATTCTCTCAAAGGGAGTGAGTTCTCTCTGGATCTTGGTCTTCCACTCCCATCTGGATAGGACTCCCTTCAGTCGGAGGTAAAGGAAAATTGAAATAGGATGCAGTTGAAGGGCGTCTTCGAGATCTGTGATTGGGATGAATTTGTCATCTCTCCATAGCTGTCCGACCCTTTTGAGTCCTGTGTCAAACCATGTTTGGTATCTCGGGTGATCCGGGATTTCCTCTCCGACCCCAGGGGCCCATAGGTTGCTCAAGGGGGATGGCCATGTGGTCACTCCCACCATCCCTCTCCCCTCTTTTCATATATTCCATATGGTTCCCAGTATAGGGTGATTTCGCAATTTCCGTGTGAGTTGAGGTCTGGGGACCCATAGCCATTCGGATAGCGTCGCCGGTACAAGATTGTCGTTGTCCAGCTGTACCCATTGTAGATCTTTCCTTAGGTGGAGATAAGGACTCTCAACTGCATTGCCTGATAGTAGCGTTCGATGTCGGGGACGACACCCCCACTTGCTCCTTGGGTAGTAAGAGGGTCTTGTAGGGTATTCTGGGCTTCTTTCCTTCCCACAAGAATCTAGTTATTGCCCTTTTTACCTGTTTGAAAAATTCTTCTGGGATCGAGATGGGGAGGACTTGGAATGGATATAGGAAGCGTGGTAGACTGACCATCTTAATAGCATTTAGGCATCCCATCCACGAGATCGTAAGGGCTTGTCATTTTGCAAGATCTGCTTTAAGAGTGGTGAGGAGCTGAGGGAAATTGGCCTCATATATTTCTGCGATGTCTCTCGTCAGGTTGATGCCTAGGTATCGGAGCGTGGGGCCACCTACACAGAGGCCGAGTTGTTCAAGCTCCGTTCTTTGGCTGGTGGTGGGTTCTTGTAATGGGAAGAGGGTTGATTTAGCCTTGTTGATTTTAAAGCCTGACAGTGCGCCGTATTGTTCAATGAGGAGGTTTGCTTCTGGAATGGATGTCATCGGGTTCTGCACGTGGAGCAGGATGTCGTCCGCATACAAGGCCAACTTATATTCCCTCCCACATACGCGAAGCCCTTCGATGCCTTCGCTAGTTCTCAGCGTCTGTGCTAGTGGTTCCAAAGATAATGCAAATAGTATTGCGGAGAGGGGGCACCCTTGTCGCGTTCCTCTGCTTAAGTTAAACCAACGGGAGTGTTGTGAGTTCACTGCTAGAGCAGCTCGGGGTGAGGTGTATACAGCTTTGATCCCTCGTCAGAGAGTGAGGCCAAGACCTATTTTCTTTAAGGTAGCATCAAGAAACACCATTCAACTCTATCGAACGCCTTTTCAGCATCAATTGAGAATAAAGCTGGAGTGTTTGCCATCTTCTTAGCTTCATGTATAAGGTGGAGGGTCTTGCGAGTTGAGTCTGCACCCTGCCTTCCAAGTATGAACCCCACTTGGTCATTGTGGATTATAGCGGGCATGTGCGTCTCCAGTCGTGCAGTGAGGACCCTTGTGTAGATTCTGGCGTCCATGTTAAGGAGGGATATGGGGCGGTAGGAGGTGCATCGGGTGGGATCCTTTCCTTCTTCCAGGATGACCGTGATCAGAGCTTCAGAGAAGGATGTGGGGGCAGTGCCAGTTTGGAGGATCTGATTGAAGAGCTCGACCATTACTGGGAGAAGGGTGTCGCTAAAAGTTTTGTAGAATCCTGCTGTATAACCATCATTGCCGGGGGCCTTCCCTGTTGGGAGTCTTTTGATTGCATCTGTTATTTCTTCGCTCGTGATTGGGGCATCAAGGGCTTGTGCAATGTCGCGGGGTAAGCTGGGAATGGTAATCGTGTTCATATATTCATCGATTGCATTCTCGTCTGTCGGGGTGTCCGAGGTGTATAATTTCTCATAGGAGTTGGCAAATGCTTCAGAAATGTCGCAGGGGTGGTCTGTGTGGGATTCCATTTCGTCGTGTATGGCTGACACCCATCTCTCTTTGCATTGACCACGAAGTCTAGCGGCGAGGAGCACGTCGGCTTTGTCGCCTTTTCTCATATTGTTTCTGTTTTAGATATTGGAGTTTTCGGATGGTCAGGACTATTTCCAGCTGCCGCAGTTCCTCCCTCTTGCTGGCAACCTGCTCTATTTTCCGATCTCTATCAGATCCGGGGGATTGCGCGCTGCGGTCCAATTGCAATATTTCGTTCCTCAGCCTGTTTTCCATGAGTTGGCGCTCTCTCCTACGCGCTGCTCCCTCTTGGATCAGGACTCCTAACCATGTAGCTTTCCCGGCCTCCCATAGTGTGTTTATCGAGACTTTGCCTTTGTTGTTTAGGTCGAAGTATTGGGCTATTTCTTTTTCAAAATGCTCACGGAATACCGGGTCTTTCCAAAGCGTTTTGTTGCAGCGCCACCTCGAGCTTCTATGAGGGAGTGCCATACGTTCGAGCGTAACCGTAACCATATCATGATTGGACCATCGCGTTCAGTAGCTCTGGCATGAGGTAGAGGTATAGGTAGTCGATTCTCGTGTATGTGGCGTGCGGGGCTGAGTAAAATGTGAACCTCGTATCTTGTGGGTTCTCGTAGCACCAGGCATCTGTTAGTTTGTAGGTATCCATCATGCTGGCTATTAGTGAGCGGCCGGCTTCTGGTGGGGTGTTTGCCTGAGGGTTCCCGGCTTGTCTATCCAAGGTTGGGTCGGCCCACATATTGAAGTCACCACCCATGACTACTTTGCCTTGCGCTTCCAGCATTACTTTAGGGACCAGGTCTTGTAGGAACCTGGATTGGCCAGAATTGGGAGCGTATATAGAGGCTAGTGTAACTGCGGTGCCATGTATCTTTCCAACAAGCACCAGCGCTCTGCCAGACACATCTGTCCAGGTTTTCAGGACTTTGAATTGCATTCTTTTTTGCGATCAGGATGCCGGCACCGGCTTTTCTAAGCGTGCTAGAGCCCCAGTGATCAGTCCCTGTACAGGCGTTTAAAATCCTCCTTTCTTCCCCTTTCATGTATTTGGTTTCCTGTAGGAAGAGTATGTCGAGCTTTGCCCTTTTGAATTCCCTCATCACGAGTGACCGTTTGGTGGGGGAGTTAAGTCCCTTAACATTTAGTGTCCCTATTTTAATTGTGGTTGGCCTGTCGCTTACATTGATGTTATTTGCCATTGTGGTGTGTTCTTATTTTGTCTGCTGTGTCCCATCTTTTGTCATCGGGTGTCACCATAATCGGAGTGCTCCGTAGAGTATGCCAGGTCTTCATAATAGTAAATAGCTTTTCCTTTCCCCCCCCCCCACCCCATAGGGGAATACATCGCAGTATTCCCTGCCCTCGGATTGTTTAAGACATCTCTCCTCCTGACATTGAGGGCTTGCATGCTGACTTGACGGCGTCCGATTCGGACTGGATGGAAACTGCAAGTCCGGTGTCGGACCACCGGTAGGGATCATTACCGCACGGTCCTTTGCACGTATACGTCCAGAAATAACATTTTGAGTGCCCCATTTCCCCCCCTTTTTGCACTCCCCCCTCCAAACTATTACAACTCAATTAAACATTTTAACAGAACAAAAGGAAATCTATTTTGATACATGCGGTTTTTGAAGGTCATCATCAGGCGTCTATGTCCGTCCTCCCCCTGCGAGAGGCCATGCCTTCGAGTCTCGATCTGCTCCTGGCTCATGTGATTCTCTCGAGTCATGTGGAAATCTCCTTGTTATAACGCTGGGTCTTGGGCTTTTCGAGTGTAGATCGCTGAGGGACGGGGTCATTTGTCACTTTCGGGGGTGGTGTTGCCCCTTCTGTACTTCCTCGAGCCATTCACTCTTTTTCTCCTTGGGCCCTGGAGTGCCCAGGGCTGACTGTTCCGTTGGGGGGGGGCTTCGCGTTCTCCTTCCCTGGGACCCGTGCTGATGA
This sequence comes from Ambystoma mexicanum, assembly GCF_040938575.1. Lineage (NCBI taxonomy): Eukaryota > Metazoa > Chordata > Amphibia > Caudata > Ambystomatidae > Ambystoma > Ambystoma mexicanum. The sequence goes on from NC_090937.1 coordinate 856,470,972, forward strand.
GGTCAGCGATGCAGTCCCAGATCTCCTCTTCGGATCACAGCTGGATTCTTCTGCTTCCATGCTCGAAGGTGAGGGAGAAAGGGTATCCCCACCTACATTGAGTACCCTGCTCTTTGAGCCATTTCGTGAGATTACATAGACGTCTCGGCGCCAGCGTGAGCGAAGATAGGTCTTGAAAGATGGTTATCTGGGTGCCCCCAAGGGTAATGGAGCCTCCGGATCTGGCCTTTTCCAATATTCTGGTTCTGTCTTGATATCGATGGAATCTTGCCAGAACTGATCTTGGCCTGCTGGGCGGACTGCTGGCCCTGTGTATTCTCTCCGTTTTGGGTTCATCTATATCCTTGTCCGCCATCAAGAGTTTGATAACATCATGGATGGTGTGTTTGAGGTCCTCCTCCGTTTCACCTTCGTGTTCTGGAATACCGAAAAAGTGTAGATTATTTCTCTGTTCGTGATTTTCTAGGTCATCCATTTTGAGAAGACATTCAACCTCTCTCTTCTCAATCTCATATATTCTGAGGTCCATTTGGGTCTCGAGAGTGTCTATGGAAGCTTGATTGTTCTCGACCCCTTCTAACCTCTCTTCGATATTGTCCATTCTCTGTGTTATTTTATCTATTTTGCCGCCTAGATTAGCTCCCATATTTTTTATCTCATGGAGCAAAGCCACGATATCCCCTTTGGTGGCCGCTGCGCCTGTTTCTGCGGGTTCCATGGTCTCACTGTTCCCGGCGTCGGGGGTCGGTGAGAATGATGAGTAGACGAATTTGGCGAGTTTCACCCTAGGGTTCATGAGATGGGGACTTCGGCGGAGGAGGCACACGCCCCAGAATCGGGGGCCCAACCCTCCAGTTAGGGGGTGGAGTCCAGAGTCTGCGCGGCCCTTGGTGGTGGAGGGGAGGTGTGTGGAACCCGCAGGCGTAGAGTTATCACAAACTATTCCTTTACTTGTGGGGGTTGGGGCTAAGGTCCGCAGGGTCCCAACGCAAGCGTCTTTGTCCTGATGGAGATGGGGGCCGGAGATCGTGGCAGGCAGCCTCGTGCTTCTTATCAGTCAGGGCCTCACGTTGGGCCTATGTCACTTGATGTTTGGCGTGGGGAGCGAAGGGGCGGGGCACACTCCTCCGCTGTAGTTACTGAGCCTTCGGTGTTGGCACCTGTCCCAATATGTGGGTCCTGGGGGGGTGACTCTAGTTTCTCTTTTGGTCGAATACCTCGCTCAGCACGTGTTCCCACTGTAGGTGCCTTTGCTGGATCGTAGTCGATGGGTGTGGATGTTGCTCCGGCATGTACCTGTGAGACCCCAGTGGTCAAGGCATGTGTGGTTGTGGCAGTGCAGTTCTGTGGCTTCGGGATCAACTCACAGGCACACTTCAGTCCCTTAATTGTGGCATTGACAGGCTATAGGATGGGGGCCTAAGCCGTTATGGGCCTTTAATTTCACTTTCGATTGCCCAACCCTTCCTCCTGTTCTTTTTTGTCACTCTTTCCCACTGATAGGGGTTTTTTCGCCCTTTCTGCACTTGCTTCCCACTACTTCTGTCTGTGTGAGGGCTCCAGAGTCTCTTGGGGTGGGCGCGCACCTTCCTTGGTGTTGCGCGTTCTCCTCACTATGCGGGTAGCGGGCTCCGTGTCCGCAGGGTCCCCCGCGCATTAGACTGCCCCCTGAGGGGGGTGGAGGAGGCTTCGGGGTGTTGCTGGGCGTGCTGGGCGCCAGGGACCCAGCGACCGCACAGGGCGGTCGCGCACTGAGCCTGGCCTCTTGGATGGACAGAGGGGGGCGGCCGCCTACCTTGCTGTACTGGCGGACGTGATCCGTGTCCCCAACCGTTCCACTCCTCACGGCGCTGGCTGCTGTCCCTTTTTTTGCAGCGGGGCTCCGGTGAGGAAGAGGCTGCGCGCCCGACGGGGGTGGTGGCCCAGACTGCACCTCGCACTGCAGAGCCGGGGTGTGCCTCCCTATCTTGCACGGGCCTCACAGGAGTCAGATGGGCCGCGGAACTGCCAGATGCGGGCCCTTCTTACGTGACGTGTTTTTTTACTTTCCCAAGTCCGATTTTAATCGGAATTTCGCCAGCGTGGAGGGGGGATCTTCAGCCAACTTCTCTGCGATTTTGGATGTTGGGGGAGGGGGTCGTAAGGTGGGGTCTCAGATCACCTTAAGGACCCGCGCCACGGAGCTCACACAGAGATAATACTCATCCGTGCATCCCCTGGTGGCCAGTCCCACTTGGCCCTTTTTAACTGATATTTTTTCGAAAGCTTGATTTTTTAGTGTAGTCTGTTTCTAAGGAGTTTGGTCATTGTTGTTATTGTTGTTCTGGTCTCAGGAGGATAGCTCAGGGGCAACGCGCTCACCTTGGAAGCAAGACAAGATAGAGCAACACAGGTTCAATCCCCTTGTCCGCGCTTAGAAACCTCTGGGTATTAAGCATGTTTTAAATAACCTATCATATCATATCTTATTTCCCTCGCTAGTTGCTGCTATTTTATTGTTTTTGTTTTGGTTTTGTCACCTGCTATTGTATCTGTCATTTTATTGCTTTTGTGTAAGGTTTTATGTAAACCACATCACAATAAAAAAAATAAGAAACTGCCACTATTACACTGTTATCTAGTTAAGGCCATCCTCAGAATGCACCTGCATCAGTTTTCTTCCTCTGCTCATGTGTTGAAATGACCCTACATAAGTTACATATAGTAGACCCCTAAAATTTGTGCAGGGTTGCTGAAAAGCTTTCAGTGCTCAAGAGGCGAGTCTTTGTGAAATACGATGACCTTGTGTCTGGCATGCTGGCATCTACAGCGTCTATACAGTCGCTTGACTGCTAGATGCTTTGGTGTCAGTAGGATGCCCGCTGCAAAGGGCGTTTACTCATGCACAGTCATCCATCCCAAGGGCATTGTAAGTGGCCTTCAAAATGACATCAAAATGAATATGATCCACCATGCAGCGACCTAAGCTGCAGCCCAGGTGTGTTTCGCAAACAGCGTATCTGGAGATTAGCTTCAGACCGGATGCTGAATTTGGACATTATATGTTGAGGTACATTTATATCTAAATTTCACTGTTGGTTTGCACTTCCCAATAGGTGCAAGTTACTCAGTTTGCTGTCTCCTGTGCTCTTCTAGAGTTTGAATCACCAGGCCTCTTTAAAAGTTATTTTGTTTCTGTATTATGTGAGTTTCATGTAGGAATTCATTGTTTGAAACTGTCCCTTTGGGTGACATTTGTAATTATTGATTTTTGTCGCCCTGTTTCACTGGAAACACTACAGGCATGCAAGATTTCAACTATCTCAGCAGTAACTGTTTTGAGATCACTGTTGAACTCAGCTGCGAAAAGTTTCCAGCAGAGGATGCCCTGAAAAGCTACTGGAAGGACAACAAAAACTCCCTTGTCAATTACTTGCAACAGGTATGGCAAGGACAGTGTGGGCAGTACTGTTCTTTGTTACATAAAGGTAAACATGGATGACTGTGATAATGTTTGGGTTAGGGGTTAATTGATATGCTGGCTTTCAACCTCTAACGTTGCCAAATGAAGATCTAAACTGCACACTGAAAATATGGAGTTTACTCACACATAGAAAAATGTAGTGCTTGCTTGTCTAGGTGAGTAGAGTCATTCATCTAGGGCGGAGATCAATGAATAATTCTATTATTTCTATAATGTCTTACTTTTTCAATTTAAAAAAAGCTGAATATTTTAAATATATTGCAATGAGGAAAGCTCAAAATGCCTGAATGTTGAGTGGTCGTAAATGAACAGGTATGGATTGGACTTGTGCTGGTTTAGACCAAGACCCACATTTGGCTTTTCATTCTGGATTTGTAATCATTTTGTAGATGTTTCACTTTTCGAAATTACATCTTGTTCTTAAATAAATACAAACACTGCAATAGTTTCTGGAAGCAGGATCTTCCTCCGCTGCATTCACTGCATCTCCTCCATCCATTGTAGTATCCGTTGGCATGCTTATAATGATAGCAATATAAACTGTGTGGTTGAAGAGTGGAAACAGCGAGCATATGGAATAATAAGGACCACCAGACAGACCATGAAGAGTTTTTCGGTGGGGACTGGTCATTGAAGGATGGCAAACTCTTTCATTGAAGTGCCTTAAATCCTGTACTGCTCTTAGATGTTTCATTGCAGCGCCTTAGCTCCTGAACTGCTCCTAGATATTTCAATGCAGCGCCTTAGCTCCTGTACCTCTCTTAGATATTTCATTGCAGCGCCTTAGCTCCTGTACCGCTCTTAGATATTTCATTGCAGCGCCTTAGCTCATGTACCGCTCCTAGATATTTCAGTGCAGCGCCTTAGCTCCTGTACCGCTCATAGATATTTCATTGCAGCGCCTTAGCTCATGTACCGCTCCTAGATATTTCAATGCAGCACCTTAGCTCCTGTACCGCTCTTCGATATTTCATTGCAGGGCCTTAGCTCCTGTACCACTCTTAGATATTTCATTGCAGCGCCTTAGCTCATGTACCGCTCCTAGATATTTCAATGCAGTGCCTTAGCTCCTGTACCGCTCTTAGATATTTCATTGCAGCTCCTTAGCTCCTGTACCGCTCTTAGATGTTTCATTGCAGCGCCTTAGCTCCTGTACCGCTCTTAGATATTTCATTGCAGCACCTTAGCTCATGTACCGCTGCTAGATATTTCAATGCAGCGCCTTAGCTCCTGTACCGCTCTTAGATATTTCATTGCAGCACCTTCGCTCCCGTACCGCTCTTAGATATTTCATTGCAGCACCTTAGCTCATGTACCGCTGCTAGATATTTCAATGCAGCGCCTTAGCTCCTGTACCGCTCTTAGATATTTCATTGCAGCACCTTCGCTCCCGTACCGCTCTTAGATATTTCAATGCAGCGCCTTAGCTCCTGTACCGCTCTGAGATATTTCATTGCAGCGCCTTAGCTCCTGTAACGCTCCTAGATATTTCAATGCAGCGCCTTAGCTCCTGTACCGCTCTTAGATATTTCAATGCAGCGCCTTAGCTCCTGTACCGCTCTTAGATATTTCATCGCATTTCATTGCAGCGCCTTAGCTCATGTACTTCGCCTAGATATTTCAATGCAGCGCCTTAGCTCCTGTACCGCTGCTAGATATTTCAATGCAGCGCCTTAGCTCCTGTACCGCTCTTAGATATTTCATTGCAGCACCTTCGCTCCCGTACCGCTCTTAGATATTTCATTGCAGCACCTTAGCTCATGTACCGCTGCTAGATATTTCAATGCAGCGCCTTAGCTCCTGTACCGCTCTTAGATATTTCATTGCAGCACCTTCGCTCCTGTACCGCTCTTAGATATTTCATTGCAGCACCTTCGCTCCCGTACCGCTCTTAGATATTTCAATGCAGCGCCTTAGCTCCTGTACCGCTCTGAGATATTTCATTGCAGCGCCTTAGCTCCTGTAACGCTCCTAGATATTTCAATGCAGCGCCTTAGCTCCTGTACCGCTCTTAGATATTTCAATGCAGCGCCTTAGCTCCTGTACCGCTCTTAGATATTTCATCGCATTTCATTGCAGCGCCTTAGCTCATGTACTTCGCCTAGATATTTCAATGCAGCGCCTTAGCTCCTGTACTGCTGTTAGATATTTCAATGCAGCGCCTTAGCTCCTGTACTGCTCTTAGATATTTCATTGCAGCGCCTTAGCTCATGTACCGCTCCTAGATATTTCAATGCAGCACCTCAGCTCCTGTACCGCTCTTAGATATTTAATTGCAGCGCCTAAGCTCCTGTACCGCTCTTAGATATTTCATTGCAGCTGCCTCATTTCCCATGAATGTGAGGGAGGGACCGAGCAAAGTGTGGAAGTCCAATCCAGGCCAAGGGAGATTTGTGTGGTGTTCCCCATATAATTCTGGTGCCTAAAAATACAAGTGCAAACAATATTAATATCCAGATACAGATACGCTTCCCGGCTCTGCAACACTGTACAAATCTATCGATACTTCCATGGAGAGTGAGCAGGCTGTGTTATATCTTTAGAACCACCTGGAATGCCACCACACAAGTTGTTATTGAAAATCAGATCATCGATAATGGTATTACGTAATATCGACCCACCAAAATTGTGCAATGCAACATGGCTATCTGTGAAAAAACCCATGCCAAGATGTTTTCATTAAACGCATTCCCGGATGTTCCTCAGGCAACCCTTAATCTTTTGATCAATACGAGGTCAAGATGGATGGACGGGGTCATGTATCTATATGTATAAATAACCTATATGCATCCTCATAACATGACATAAACCGTTCACTCCCGAAAATTATTTATATCATTTAAAATTGGTTTTGGTGACACAATGAATAAAAACAGATGCCAAGTTACCAACAGTACACTGGAGTATTTTCTAAATCAATTGTGTTATGCATTTGTACCCAATATATTGCAGTAGTTTGCCAGTGCAGAATTACATTTTCATGCCACTATATGCCAGTTTTCCCACATAATAACACACTTGTGTTGGCTTTTCCTTTATTGCTAGTTATGCCACTGTTAGAAGATACATCCATGCTGGCTGTGCCACTTTATGGCAATATACAAATATATTCTGGTATTCCCATGTAAGAAAACAACAGTAAAAAAAGCCCATTGTTCTTGTGCCAATATAGGACAGTACAACACTCATGTTGGCTTTGCCCATTATGCCAGTAATATTGCCATGTCACTGTATAAAACCATTTCCATGCAGGCTGTGTCACTATAAACCAGCACCCCCATGTTAAAACGTTGTTCTATGTTCTCTATGTGGCTTAGCCCCTCATTCTAGTAATATCGCTATGCCACAGTATGAACACATGCCAAAGCAGGCTGTGCCACTATAGGCCAATAACCGCACGTAAATACACTTATTTTGCCTTTGCCCAAAATGCCAGTAATATTGCCAGTGGCATACCTAATTAAGAAAACCTATCCATGCTGGTGTTTCACAATCACCTCTCTTCTCGCCAGATATATTGCTATGCCTGTTTATTATAACATGACAATGGAGGCGCTGCCCCTACATGACACTGTACGAACACTTTTATTGTCTTTATTGTCTTTACCCATAACGCCAGCAATAGTGCCATGCAACGTGAGGAAAACGTGCCCCTGCACTATAGGCCACTAACCCACGTAAGAACACTCATGTTGTCTTTGCCCATAATTCCAGTCAAATTGTCACACACCTATATGAAAACATGCCCCTGCAGGTCATGCCACTATAGTTGAGTACCTCCAAATAAACGCACCTTCCTTTTGCCCATAATGTCAGAAGTATTGTCATGCCACTGCCTGAAAGCGTCCTTACAGACTGTGCCGGTATAGGCCAGTATCATCACGTAAAAACAATCTTACCCAATCTGTTGTCTTTGCCAATAATGCCAGTGATATTGCCAGTCCCTTAACACATCAAGAAAACCCAGTGGCGGCTGGTGAGTTTGAAAGTTGGTGGGCCATACATTATCCAGGGCGAATTTAGTAGCGAGCGCACGCAGCGCGCGAGACCACCCCCCCCAAAGGGGGTTGCGGGGAGGGTTCTCCCCCCGTGAAAATTTTGGAAAAATGGCCTACAAAATGTCCAATTTACTGTCCAAAAAACCCACCGAAATATGAAAAAAAGCATTCGGTTTTACATATTAATGGTGGTACACTATTCTTACGTGTGCAAGTGTGATGGTGTATTTTACAGCAGCTTGTATTGAGAATAGCTGGTACTATGGTGTATGCATAAAGAAATTCATTATATAGTCAGTAATGATGGAAACATGTTTGTCATGCAGCTGTTACTGGCATTCACATGCGCTCATCCTCTTACTAAGGTGGGATTTTAGGCATTCCTCTACTTTTTACAACCATATTCCACATTCTATACAGAGGATGTGTCCATTCATGTCCTCGTGCCAGTGTAAAGTTGTAATAGGAGCCTTAGTTACTAGTCACTTAGAATATTTCAATGCCCTGGCAGCAAGACCTTAACACATTTTGCACTATGCTTCCGCCTACCCTCTCCCCTGCCCAGACCACAGTTCCACTACTTTTTTCAGCTCGTACTGCAGGCCGAATTGCTTGCTTTTTACCTCTTTCCTGTGAATGTTAACTGTTGGGCATGGTTCCCTCTTCACAGACAAGTGAAATACATGATAATATAGCGTTTCATAGGTGGTTGGCACAGAGGCGTTGCTAGGGGGAGGGGTATCTGAGGGGGCTATAGTCCCTGGTCTTTTGGTTGTAGTCCCGGATAGCAACTCAAGGACTACAACCAAAAGCATAGCTAGCTTCGTGTCCTGACAGTCCCGATATTAGCATAGCCCCAGATCTTTTCCAGACCAAGCAACACCCCTGATCGGCAGTGTAACCCTGGGTCTTGGTCTTGGAGAGTGCTATGCAGAAATCTGGGTAGGAGGCACGAAGGCATTTGATTAAGCATATGATTATCTTCTGAAAATGCAGGATGGTAGAGTCATCTATGATGAGCCAGCAATCATCTTTGTAATGTTTTCCCATTTAAAAGTGATGATTACCAGCTTGTCATTTTCTCATTTTTATTTGGTGCTAACACAGTACTTGTGGAGTAATCTCAGAATGTATCCCCAGTCCCTCCTCAATTATTCCTGCCTGAGGTAAACGCCAGGACGTTATGTAGATCTCGCTTGCTTCCTGCAGGTTGGGCTATGGCAGTCTTGCAGTGGGCCCTGGAGCAGTTAATGCACATGTGTAAGGACGTGTTCTTGTTCTGCAGGGTGCATTGTGCTCCTAGAGGTTTTTGAAATTACACCAAGATTTCAATGCTATTTTTTCATCAAGCTTTTCCCGATTGTAATACTCAGTCATCCCGTTAGGAAGTACCACTGTATCCTTTTGGCCGTGCGGAAAAAATGCTTTGAATGCGGTATGAAGCGATTTTACTGCTTCGAGTATTTTGCTGCCATATGATGTTGAAGCGCTTAAGGGCTGCACCAACTTTACATGCCAGGTTCTTACTCAAATGGGAGATCGCGCGGCTACAGTGAGGCAGTCGGCGGCCTCCCGCAGCTGTGGGAAGTGGGTTGCTTCCACTGGCTCCTCTGTTCCTGCAGACACTTTGTGAGCATTGGCGCAGCCTGTCTGGAGTGAGCGGGTGCTTCACCCCTCCAACACCTGCCGTGGATAGCGGAGGCTTCCCCTGCTGCTGTCTCCTGGCCGTAGCTGAGGAGGCGAGGAAAGTGAAAGTGGATTGCCGGCATGTATCGAGAGGGCCACCCTGGGGCCTCCCTTCCCCTTGGGCCCAAAGCATCCAGTGGGGTCGGGCTCCGGTGAGGACTAATGCAGGCTGTATCCTGCTGCGCCAGCTTCCCCAGCACTCGTGGCACTTCCCAAATAAATGCTCTGGCTGAGGTGATTGCTGTTACTTTAGCTAGCAGCCTACAATAGTATTCAACTTCTGCCGTTGATTGGTGAGTTTCCTGTAATCAGTTATCAAAGTAAACCATGCACTCCAGTTTCTAAGCTGAAAAACGGGTGTTATTACCCTATTCTATAGTACTCCATTTATCAACCTATAAATGATGAAACTAATCTGGCTGGCCCTGCCACAAGTTACGAACTTTTAAATTGAGACTGCCCTCATGTCAGAGGCAATCGGTGGTGAGGTTACCATAACGTGCAAATGTTTTACATAATGAATCACCGTACATCACCAGATGCTTGTGACATTAACAAACCAACGTAACTTCCCAAACACCTAATTCACGATCATTTCACCAGAACCACTCCTTGGAATTATACGGCACCTTTTATGTGTATGGTCCACTCGATTGAAAACCACCACTCATAACGTAATAGTACATCAAGCACATACCGCCCACTCCCCTGGGAAAATGTTGTATTGCACTGCCTACCGATGCGTGAATCATAATGCCCTGCTCGGTCGAAAACAGTATGCAAAAGATTTGTAGCCAGGATTTGTCTCAACGTCAGCAAGAAGGGCCCCGTTTTCTCTCACGTTATAGCCTCAATATTGGAACACACCCACACATTAAACCAAAAATGCATTTAACAAAAATACTGCAGACAAAATGGTCACTTTCTCCCCAACAAGCAGAATTTGGTACTGCTTCTTAAATGTTGTGATTCCGACACCCACAGCCTACCTAACTCTGCAGAGCCCGGGGGGCAGCCGCCTCCTTGCATTCTCCATCCTCTCCCCCGCTGCCGATTTCGCACCGCCCTTGTCCCCAACACATTCACACCAGCTGCGGCCCGCGACCACTCCCGGCGCATCTGCTAATTGTGCCGCCACAAGTCACTAGGGAGAGCCCTGGCAGCAAGAGCCTCTCCCTGCCAGGGCTCTCCCTGGTGACTTGTGGCGTTTTATATTTTCAGCATTTTTTGTCGAAAAATGCTGAAAATATAAAACGGCACAATTAGCAGATGCGGGCGGGAGTGGCCGCGGGCCGCTGTATGGGCAGCCACAGCAGAAGCCCACGCCTGCCTGTCTGCCCTGGGCTTTGCGTACCGGTCCGGCGTGGCCCAAGGCAAGGCCCTTGGGCCACGCACGGACCGGGGGTAAACAAAAGTAGGCTAGGCCCAGGCCGCAGGCGGCCCCCGCCGAGTTGACTGCCGTCTACTTGGTAGCTCGCCCCAAGCTGACGGCAGTCAGCTCGGCACTCGGCAGCAACACTGAACGACGTGTAGGCCCTGGCCTACACGTCGTTCAGTGTTGACTGGGCCTTGGCCCTGGCTGGGCCATGTGGTGGAGCACATAGTTTGGGCTCGGGGAGGGGAGTGTAAGTAACACTCCCAGTCCCCGGGCCAGAGAAGAAAGGAAAGGGGGTACTTACAGCGGCCGCGGCGCCTGGTCACTGGGCAGCAGCACACTCGTTGTATGAGCTCCACGCACTCTACTATAGAAAAAAAATATACTAAATTGGGACGCGCCCTGCGGCCCCACTGTGAAAGCCAGGCCGGCCTATTTCCTTGCCACAGCGACCCCACGCTGTTGGCAAAGGAAATGCAGCAGCACTAAAGCTAAAAGAGATTCAATCAGAGAAGTTCTCTGACTGAATCTCTTTTAGCTTCTCTCTTTTTTTTGGGGGGGGTGGCGCCCGGCCGCCCGATCATAGCAGCCGCCACTGAGAAAACCTATCCATGCTGGTGACCCCACTACGCGCGCGACACACACACACACGCACACGCACACACACACACACACACACACACACACTATATGCAGGTCGGGGGGCAGGCCCCTCACTTCAAACCTCCCTTTCCTTGCTCTGAATAAGGCCGTGCCAGAGTGAGCAGTCTGCCTCTGCGACCTGAGACAGGCAGTGGGACGGAGGGGTGAAGCGCCATTTTGTTTCCCTGCATGGGCTTGATTTCCATTGTACAGACAGCTTCCGGCCCTGGCCCATATGCAGCCCTGTGAAAGACACTGGGAAGATGACAAGTCTTTGCATTTGCAACTAACGTAATATTTTTCGATTGTTTGCAAATGGAAAGACTACATTTGTATTATCTAATGCAACTTTGTGGGACCAAGAGGGCCCTGGACATTAGGGAGGCTGCGCCCTAGCACACTTTATGGGTGAGCTACATATGGGACAGGTGTATAGAGGCATAGGAGGAGGATGGGCGTGATGGTGGATCTCGTAGTGAGCATAGTGAGTGACTGAAGAGGGACAGCATACAGGCTCAGAGGAGGACACCCATCATCAGACTAATGCCTGTGGATTTTCTCAGATTATATCATGCAGTGATGCTTGTGTTCTGATTAAGGGTAGATATGTGTTGTGTTCTGTGAGTGGATGGAAGGGGGTGGTTGTGGGACGTATCCATTGTGTGGGGTATCTCTGTGAATGAACCATTGTTTTTTCTTACTGTATCTTGTCGGAGCATTTATATTTCGCTGACTAGTTGGATGAATACAGACAATGGATGTTTGTAGAAGACCTTAGTGAGAGAGTTTGCAAATGACTTCTGAGTGCATTTCACAAATGCAAGCAGGGGTGGACTGGGGGCCAAAAGTGTCCCCGGAAATAATTTTCAAAGTGGCCCCATATTACATATTTTCAGCAAACCCAACCCTTTTCCTATGGGTAAATTTGGAAATACCACACAAAAGAGGCCCACGGTGCAGAGGCCTACTGGGAAGTCTCCAGAGTTCCATATAGCCCAGTCCACCCCTGAATGCAAGACTATAAGTTCTGCAGCAGATTTTCTATGGAGACATTTCCAGTGAACCTATTAAAGCATGCTTCAGCAGGATTTAAGAGGAGATGCAGAGGAGGAGGGCCACTGGCAGTTCAAGTGTATAGCGTGATGAAAAGAGGTTTTAAAAAAAAACATATATTTTTCAAAATGTATAGTACCAGATGATGATACATTTTTAGTGGACACAAAATGGTTTAAATAACCTTATTATGATTTTCCAGATTGTATCTAACATTTCCCCATATTTAGATAAACTCATCACGGAACAATGCATTTTGGATGCAATATTATATTACATTATTGACATTGGAAACTCATCAGTCGATCTGCAGCACACCATCGAGGAGGGCAGGAGCCCAGCCTCCAGAGAGCCCTGAGCGGCCCCCATCACCCACAGCCCAGCCACACCTCGGATTGCCTCGGCACCCTGGACACGAAAAGGGTGAGGCAATCACTAGCTGGATTGGTCCAGCAATATCTTCGGTATGCGCATTAAGCATACTTTGCTTTGATCCCCATCGTCGCTCCGAACCGCACCGTGTTGCAGGCACTGCCTGACCTTGTCCACCTCTTCCGCCTGACTTCAAGATGGCGGGCGCATCGCGGCACCAGAGCGAGGCTCTGGCCGCGCGGCTTCGCAGCTAGGCAACTGAAGCCTTTTATCCTTCGCCTTCCGCCGGCAGGCGGAAACGCCGGCCACCGACAAAGGCCCACACCAAGGCCCCTGTTTGCCCCCTGCATCTTCAGTCGATCCGCAGCACACCATCGAGGAGGGCAGGAGCCCAGCCTCCAGAGAGCCCTGAGCGGCCCCCATCACCCAGAGCCCAGCCGCACCTCGGATTGCCTCGGCACCCTGGACACCAAAAGGGTGAGGCAACCACTAGCTGGATTGGTCCAGCAATATCTTCGGTATGCGCATTAAGCATACTTTGCTTTGATCCCCATCGTCGCTCCGAACCGCACCGTGTTGCAGGCACTGCCTGACCTTGTCCACCTCTTCCGCCTGACTTCAAGATGGCGGGCGCATCGCGGCACCAGAGCGAGGCTCTGGCCGCGCGGCTTCGCAGCTAGGCAACTGAAGCCTTTTATCCTTCTCCTTCCGCCGGCAGGCGGAAACGCCGGCCACCGACAAAGGCCCACACCAAGGCCCCTGTTTGCCCCCTGTTCGCTCCATGGCACTTCAAGTGGTAGACTAAGAGTAACGACCATTCGCTCAGCACCCACGGACACACTAGTGCAAGGCCCTATAACTCATAAGGTAACTTCGAAAATAATGGTCACTCTCTAACTCACTGTGAATACAACAACTGCAAAGCCTCGCCCTAACCAATGTACAATATCCACCGAATCTACATCATGTGCCTAACATGTGTCAGATATGACATGCTGCTAATCTGTTTCCTTGCATGAGTACTGAATCTGTATTAGAGCTACACTATGTTCTCTTGCTATCCAGTCAGATTTACACCAATTGTCGTATTGCTCGAATAGCATCTGATATCTCGAATTTATATGTATCTAGACATGTTGCCAGCTCTCGAATCTAGTCATATTTAGACATACTGTTCAAAGATTTATACAAGATGTATTCAGCCAACCTGCGCTATCTCTAACTCTGAGATACTTAGACCTACTGCCTTGTCAAACAGAGAAGCACTCAGCCTGCTGGCACGAGGTGACCTTAGTTAGCAACCTTGTGCCTAATTCAATTCATTGTGCAGCCTCTCTCCCAAGCTCAAAGGGCTTACACACGTTGCCTTACTAGCACCTATTCAGTTAAGACCTCACCTCCAACTCTATTTAGAATGCGTCTACCTACCATAAGTTTACACGCCTCCGTCCTCATCCTCCTGAACCTCGCTACTTATTGTAAGATGGCACCACAATCGTCCACATTGCCCCCTCCTTCTAGCCTCAACAACCTGACTCCACCCCTTACAGAGCCAGCCAACTTTCAGCTACTACCTAGTCTCCCCCGTACTACCGTAGACAGAAACCTAACACTTAGAGCTAGACTAGCCAAAATGTATGAGCCACTGGCCCGATCGCTGCCTACCTTACATAAATCCTCAAAGCAGTCGCCCCAACTCAGCCCCAATATTAAAACTGCTAACTTACATCACAACCTCACCTCCAGCCCCATACTCATACACCCCTGCCAGAGTACACCTGGACCAACTCAAGATAAACGACACACAAGTACTACTGAGAACACAACTACCATTACAAATACAGTCAGCCCTAAAATCAAAGGAGCCTTGATCAATGCTAGATCCTTAGTAGCACATGCTATAGAAATAGCAGACTTGATCCTCAAAGACGACCTAGACTTCCTGGCTATCACCGAGACCTGGTTACACCCTGCAGCAGGCCCCATGATCATGCTAGCAGTCCCAGATAAGTACACCATCCTGAGGCAAGATCGCCCTAATTCCAGAGGAGGGGGTGTCGCTATTATACATAAACTCAGCCTACCCATGAGACTTGCTACACCCAACACTGTCCAATCCTGCGAAAACCTGTCAGTCAAAGTCCCACTCAACAACACCCAAACACTTACCATACACCTAATCTACCGTCCGCCAGGACCCATCATTACCTTCGATGAAGACCTTAACGCCATCCTAACTAGTAATCTTAAAACCTCATCTCAAGTCCTCACCTTGGGGGACTTCAACCTAATCTACAACGACCCAGCAGACCCTATATCTAATTCTATTGCCACCACCCTTGCTGAACTAGGCTTCGCGCAAAGAAGCATGGCCCCCACTCACTCGAAAGGTAGAATACTTGATTGGGTGGCCGATTACAACTGTGTAGCAAACATCACCAATATCTCACCGTTAATCTGGTCCGACCATCACCTAGTCTCGTTCTGGCTAACTACCGATAGACCGACACCCACGCCTATCACAACAGCCCCACCTATTCTCACCAGAAACAAGAAAAACATTACTGCAGAAAGACTCATCCCGAACCTTCTCCCCATTCTTGATTCACTTCCGGACAACACAGACCCAGAGATCCTAGTTGGGGAATATAATAAAGCCATGGCCACAGCACTGGACCTCATCGCCCCTCTCAAACTCAGACCCAGCAAACAGAAATCACACCTCAACAAATGATATACACCATTCCTCAAAAATTTGAGGCAACAAAAGAGAAATTGCGAGACTACATGGAAAAAATGTCCCTCAGCTGCTAACAAACTCAATCTATCTAAAATAACTGCACTCTACAAAAAAGAAATATACATGGCCAAACGAACTTCCTTTGACTCTCGTATATCATCTGCCAAGTCCAATATGAAAGAACTCTTTTCCATTCTCAAAGAAGTTGAAACCCCCATACTACCCCTTGACACCTGCACCAAAGATAAAAACTGGTGCTCAGAAATTCAGAATGCCCTGGCCAATAAGATCAAGACCCTCCAAACTAAAATCTCTAGCAAAAAAGCGACCTTAAAAGACTTGCCCCCCTCCAGAAGACCAGACAAGTGCGTAACCACAGACCCCACCCGTTTCAAATTTTCAAAAGTCAATACTCTCGACGTAGAAAAAATGATCTTGTCCTTGAAACCCTCTAACTGCCAGGGAGACCTTTGCCCAGCACAGCTTATCAAAGACGCTGCTCGCGATCTTTCACCCTTCATTACGAAACTCATCAACGCCTCTTTCACCACTGGCTCCATCCCCACGAATCTAAAACAATCCTGGGTACTTCCATTACTAAAAAAACCTACTCTTGACCCAGCCATACCTACCAATTACCGACCTATAACAACTGTTCCCTTTTTACTAAAAATCCTAGACAAGGTTGCCTACGTTCAAATACAGAGGCACCTGGAAGAACACCACCTCCTAGGATCCAGACAATCAGGATTCCGCCCTCAACATGGGACTGAGACTGCACTCATCGACCTGAAAGCTCAGATTGACACACTCAGGGACAAAGGACAAGTTGCCTTGCTCCTCCTCCTTGACCTTTCTGCTGCTTTCGATCTGGTCGACCACTCTGTCCTATGCTCACATCTCCACACAGCAGCACACTTCTCGCCTGAGGCCATCTCTTGGATCACCTCATTCCTTAACGGTAGAACTATGAGGGTCTTCTCGCCCACAGCTGCAGCAGATCCCATACCCATCACCTGTGGTGTACCACAGGGCTCCTGCGTCTCCCCTACACTGTACAACATATTTACCAAGCCCCTTTTCGATGATCTGGATCATCTTGGTATCACCTACACTAATTATGCAGATGATACTCAGATCTTCCTTCCGCTTTCTGGAGATTATGGAAAGGATTTGGCCTTGCTAAATAGGGTGTACATCATCATCCAGGCATGGATGGCCACCCACGGACTATGCCTGAATGATGAGAAAACAGAGCTTATAATCATGGGCACAACACACAGTCTAAGGAAACTTAGCCCGGCCTACAACTCTTTCAAGATAGATGGGAACAACATTAAAGTTGGACAGGAAGTTAAAACTTTGGGCTTCTACTTAGACTCTAACCTCTCCTTCAAAAGACAACTGAGTTCACTGGCATCCTCATCTGCATACACGTGCAAACTTATCCGCTCAGCTAAACCATTTCTGTCAGATACCAGCTGTCTTACAATCGCCAGAGCCCTTATACTATCCCGCCTTGACTACTGTAATGCCCTTTACCTAGGATCCTCCAAGGCTACCACTAGCAAGATACACACTCTCCAGAATAACGCCCTGAGAGCAGCCCTAGGGATCCCCAGAAGAGAGCATATATCAGGACTCGGTCAACAGAACAATTGGCTCTCCACCAGAGATAAAATTCTCCTAAAAACGGCTTCACTCACCTACAAATCCCTTAACAATGCCGCCCCGATCTACCTGATTAACAGGTTCCATAGACAAGTTTCCGCGAGACCCCTCAGAACGGCTTACAAAGACTGCCTCTCTGTCCCAAATTACAAACTCGCCACCATAGGAGGTAACAGCTTCCCGGTAAAAGCAGCCAAACTCTGGAACTCTTTGCCCCCTAACCTTAGAGCAGACATGCCCTACCTGAATTTCCACTCTAAGGTCATCTCTTGGCTGAAACTGAAGGACCTCCCAGACAATTAAATGCCAAGGTTATTCCTCATGTGATCCGTACTAGTATGCATGCCACCTCTATTGTGTATATTTTGTATATATTGCTTGCTTTCTCTGCTGTTCTGTACATTCTCCCTACGCCAATTCGTACTTTTACACCTTGTAACCAAGTTTCCCATATTCTTGTACATGCTGCGCCCTGATACCCCTGGGTATAACTGCGCATTATAAATAATAAACTACTACTACTACTACTACTACTATAGCAACTCCTGGAGAATCAGGCTTCCCTCTGAGCCAGACCAGCTGTGCTCCCTCCCTCCTAGTTGTTATTAGAGTAAATAGACCAATATTTCCGGGAGCCCATGTATGAATCCTGTCCCTTGGTCCTAGGTCCTTGCTTTTCATGCTCTACAGCTCATCATTCAGGTTCTCCTTCCGCGTCTTTGCCGGTGATAACTGAACTTTCTTCTGCATCACCGCCTTCCCCTGAAGCCTCCGTCTGAGGATCTACAACTGCCTGTGCCATCTGTCACTGGATGCCTCTTCTCTGCCTTAAGCTCATCTTTTCCAAAACCAAATTCATCCATCTTCTAGTCGCTAACACCCCTGATCCTCTCCACACCCACATTTTTTGTTCT
Organism: Ambystoma mexicanum; assembly: GCF_040938575.1. Taxonomy (NCBI): domain Eukaryota; kingdom Metazoa; phylum Chordata; class Amphibia; order Caudata; family Ambystomatidae; genus Ambystoma; species Ambystoma mexicanum. The sequence goes on from NC_090937.1 coordinate 856,488,886, forward strand.
CTTTGACAGTGATCTTAAGCACCAGCATTTCATCATCTCTAATGACACTTCCACCAGCATCAGCTATCTCAACATCAACGCTATGTTCCCCACCTTATCTATCACTTTCAAAAAATCTTATATTCACCCTTTTCTCTCCGCTTGCCTGACTGCTTCTTGCATCTGCCTCCCCTGGACAAAGGCCTGCAACCTCTACAATCTCCCCAGCTCCTCCCGCCCCTCTTCCCATCACTTCCATGCCTCTATAGCTTTCCATGCTTAGCCTGTCCCTCTGCAAACCTCTTTTCCTCACCCTCAGATCTATTCACAGCGCTGGTCCCACCTAACTTGCATCCTCAATCACCTGCGACCCTCCTCATTGAACAGTATGGTCTGGCACTCACCTCTGCCTGTCCCTCACTCATAGCGTGCCCTCTCTTACCTTACTTCCCTCACTCATAGCGTGCCCTCTCTTACCTTACTTCCACCCGTACTCCAGAACTCCCTTCCCCATTACCTTAAAAACAACACCAACATTCACTTATTCAAGTCAGCACCCAAGTACCACCTGCACTTTGAAGTATAACCCACCCCCTTGCAGAACTTAATTCCTCTCCTAAATCCTTTCTTCAATGCTGTACTTACTGTAACCGTGCCAATCATCTCACCCTTAACGTCCATGGAGATGCACTACTCCATATTGTTCCTTGGTCTCTATTGCTCTGATCCCCCCACCATAAACTGGTCAAGCACTGACTACTGAATGCTTCTTAATTCTTTTGAAAGACACTTAACCACAGAACTGCTCAACCTACTGCTTGATATGATATGATAGGTTATTTATAACGCGCTTAATACCCATATGTTTCTAAGCCCGGACCCAGGAATTGAACCTGTATTGCTGCGTGTCGTCTAGCTTCCAAGGCGAGCACCTTGCCCCTGAGCTATCCTCCCAAGACATTCTAGATACTCTATAAATATTTCTGTTCTAGGCACATTACCGCCTTAATACATACAACAAAGTACAACCCCTACACCCCCCTCCCCTGTTTTTCTCAGAAAGCATCCCCCTTGAAGTGTGTGCAAACTCCTCTCAAATTTCAGAAATGTTCTGTAGATTTTCATCCCGAGCCTAAATAGACATCCCATGCTGCCTAACTCTGGCAAGATCCACTTCAATTCTGTGTTAATTATGCAATATACTCTGCGTGTTACCATACCAGTGAAGAATACATTAGCTGAGCTTGTTAAAACGTATTAAATGTGCATGCATGTTTGTCACAATTTGTAATAGCTGATGATCACACAAGTCAATAGATTAGCCATTTGTTTCAATCACTATCATTACATGTAATTCCCTCGTGAAGCATGATCTCTTGATTTACTGAAATAAACTCCGTTGATCTGTAGATTGTTGACATCAAAGGTGCACTGTTCAGTCTACTGTGTAATTTTCCAGAAACACTGGAATAAAGCTACTTTTCCTAGAACCAAAACAGAGATGCAGAATGTTCAACAGCAGCATTTGTTCGAGAAATCCATCTGCTAGATCAAACTCTAATACTTAACCCAAAAAAGAGACCAATGGCAACCCTACGTGGAACATAGCTAAGACTGGTTGGGCACATGCAGTGCAGATCTGCTGGGGCGGATCTGAATGCCTTAAATGTTAGTGCAGTGCCACTGGAAGTGTACTTCAAGATGCATCAAGGCAACTTGCTGGCTGCTCACTCTTGACAGTGGCAGCCCAGAAGAAACGTCCCATTCGCGAACATGGAGTGGGTTAGTTAACCGCAGTTAGCAGAATTCAATGTGGGCAGTAACATGTTAGTACAATCACAAGTGCAATTTGTTTATTACAATAGAAATAACAACCAGGGAGCAAATGTTATACTTTTGTAGGCTAATGCATATTTTTTTTATAATACTTTTAAAGATTTCACATTGTCAAATATGAGCAAGGAAGTGGCAGGTGGAAGGTATTTAATTAATCGTAACCACTGGCATTGCTTTAGGCAACGTTCCACACTACTGTTATTTAACAGACCTGCACCACTGCAAAAGGGAGCCGGCCGTACGCAATGGGAGTAGTTTATCCCGAACTGCTTGCCAATGTCCCCTCTGCACGGACTCACAAGCAACCCCAGACATGTTAGTCTTTTTGGGCCTCATAAGTGAGGTGCAGCTTGGTTCCCTATGGTGCAGCGAGCAAGGGGCTCACATAAGGGCATACCCTCTCTCACATATGGGGAGGCAACTAAAAACAAAACAGTGAAAGGTGAGGTGGAAGGTTTGAATTAATTTTAACCACGGGCATTGCTCTGGGCAACCTTCCACACAACTATTTTTGAGCCTTTCTGTGCCATTGCAAATTAGTCTGGTACTGCCACCATGGGAGCAGTCCAGCCTGAACTGCTAGACCACTTCCCCTCTGCAGGAAACACAATCAATCCCACACATGTGTCAGCCTTTTACGTTTTGGTGGTTTGGTCTAAATCTGTGCAGTATTGTTTTCTTTTTATTTGATGGAGAAGGAGGTGCCCCTGGTGCAAAAAAGTGTATTTATCTGCAATGGTGCATTGCTGTAAGGAGGCTTTACAGGAATCAAAATCTGGCATGTTCTTTTTTTTGCTCGGTGCAAGCCACCCCCTTGCTCATACTGAGGGAATGGTAAAAAGGAAAACATGCAAAATAATATTATGAGGGAAAGGGGAGATATGAAGTAAGAGAGAATGTGGGGAGGGTGAAAATTGACTAAATGAGGAGTTTGACACTTTGTGGAGGCATAGACATGCGTTTTTTTCAGTCAGTTTATTTTCATCTTTCTGCGTGAATAAAAAGGGTGTGGTTAATAGCAGAATTGAATTTTGTCACAGGAAGAAATGGGGAGGAAATTAGATCAGTAGAGGGCCAGGGGGACACTTTGGCTGTAGGCCGAAGGCAGCTAGACTAGAAAAAGATGAGAGGTGCACATGAAGACTTGGAGCAGGGCTGGGAAGAGATTTTAATTTTGAGGAGTTTCATCTTAACTCAGCAATGAAAAGACAAAAGTCTTTCGTGGTTATCTACCCGTATGAAATTATCAGGCTACAATCTCGTGGGAATGAAAGAGGGGCAAAAAAAGGAAGGGTACCCCCTGGCCAGGAGGCCATAGTGTTTGACTCTTAACAGCGGAAAAGGGGCAAGTATCACAGATGGCCTCAAGAACACCTTCACCTCTCCTCTGTAGCCTTTGTGAATCACTCCTATCCCCACATCTAAGGAGTGCTTGTGGGCCAGTCTGGATTTAGGTGACGTCAAAGGGTCTTTATTATTTTATTTTCAACTGGCCTAGTGGCCATCCCTCTCTCTTTAACCTAGGGATGGGTGTTCCCATCCTTCCCTAGGTCACCCTCAATCCCAGAGTGGTTCTAGTGATCAGTAACCCCTGTTATCTTAGATCAGTAGATCATCTTGTGAGGGCCTTAAAGCAAATGCTGTATCTCTCTAACACCCCCCCCCCTCAGGGAACAATCTAGGGTTCCCAGCCAGGATTTCCCCCGGAAAGAGTTATGATTAGTCTCTTCCAGATGCTCAGATCTTCATCTTCCTTGTTCCATTTTCAATCTTTCTTTCCTCTTCCTCAATCTAATTTGTAGCCTATTTTTATGTTTCTTAAAAGTATCTGATTGCTGAGCAGGAACTCTTTGTTGGGGAGCAGAAACACAGGCAGTGTCCACTGGGGAATGGCTGCTGCTGGAATCACAAATACATCATTGAATTAAATAACTATTTGTTGCTGTCTTTTTCAGATACATCGAGGAGTTAAAGGATTCGTTCGGGATCTGCAAGGAAATCCACTTTCTAATGCTACGATATATGTGGATGGTATTAACCATGACATCACTTCGGGTAGGTAACACAGGGCCAACTGTTATCAAATTGTGTTTAACTGCTTAGTTCAGGAGAATTAAAGTCTTTTAACAAAGTCTAAAATTAAACATAATTTTATTTATCCATGTATTTGGCTTTGTTGCACGACATTCGAGTTAGCATTTTTCTTTGTTTGAGATGTGCGAAAGTTGGACCATTTCCTGAGTGAAACTACATGCTAGGTTGTGTTACCCTTCTGGAAAATTGTCTGTTTGTGTTCCATTCTTTGAATCCCCAAAATACATTAAGAAAACCTCTGAATTCTGCGAGGGTAGGAATGTTCATAGTAATGAGTTGGAGAACACACATGCTCTCAAGTGCTCTTGTCATAAAGTCTAGGGATCTGTTTATTTCAATCACTGTTTTGAGAATTGGTGCTTGTGCATATTTTAAAATAGACATGTCTAAAGCTCCATAGAGTCCAAATACTTAGTTGGCCTACTTCAGATGCTCGGAAATGTAACCGATTTATGATATGCGTGTACAGTCCTGGTTCTGGATGATAAATATAATATCATAATACAACTGTCAGAATCAACTGACTTCTTCAAAATTGTATTATATCCAAACAAGGCAAGAAGTGAAATATTATATTTCTTCTTTTGCATTCATTCAAATATATATATCTAAACATGTGTGTATATCACCATCAATCTTTTGTGTACATAAAAGCCTTAGAGATTATAAAGGTGCTGCAGCTTTCATTCTCTTCTACAACACCCTGTCTGTAAATACCTGATGATATCAGATTTTGGGAATACCTTAAGAAGAGGGTGCAGCACACTTCTTTGGGGGTAATCCAAGGAGGAGGAAACCCTTCAATCCCAAGCACATCCCCTAAAGACTCAGGTTATGTGCCAAAACTTATTATATCTACACAATGGATATATTGTAATAGCCCTATTGTAACAGCCAATTGTTGGGAATTCCTTCCAAACAGATTCACTGACTCCAAAAAGCACAAAATGCAACAGTCAGGATGATTTTTAAGCTGAGGAGAACTGCCACGTGTCATCTTATCGTCAAGAGCTACACTGGCTGCGGATTGAGGATCATATTAAATTTAAGGCAGCCTGCCTTATCTTTAAATGTGTTAATGGCATTGCCCCTCAATATTTAAGGGACTTGATCCATCCATATCCACCTGTAAGATCGCTGCATTCTAGCGTTCTTCATCTCCTCTCTATCTCGTCCTCAGCATATAAGTCTCAAGGAGACAGATGGTTTTTGGTGTTTGGTCCAAAGCTGTGGAACTCCCTACCACTTGAATTGAGGACACTTAACTCACTCTACCAATTTCGCAGAGCACCAAAAACATTTCTCTATAAATAGGGTTCTATCGGATCTTTGGCTGTCAGTGGTTGGGTTTAGCTATGTTCTACATGCATCATGTTTTTGTCATCTGCGCCATTATATGGTTTGGCCCGTTCTGTGCCTACTATAAATGTAAAAATACAAATACATTATACAATTGTGTTTCACCAATACTGAATCTTCTGCTTTCTTCAGGATGAAACAGTTTTAGACACTTCCCAATGCATTATTATGTCAGCCTATTCACTACCTATACCCTTGTAGAGCTTTTATTCAATTTGAAATGACTCATCATGAAAAAAGCAGTGTAGGGAACATCCAAAGAGATGACCACATTGATCCCTCGCTCTATCACACAATCTGAATCCTATGCTACCCACACTCGTTTCATTCCATTGCTTTTGTAGCACTGTAGGAAGATCATCATCTATGGCCCGGCTCTCATTCCTTCATGGATTGAGTGTTTTGACATCTCTCTCCCTTCCTAAAGTCTGATACTTAGTGCTTTACAACTAGGTTTAGCTAGAAGTCATGTGGCCTCCTCACTGACCTAATAAGACAGCATCTACACCAACTAGCAGAGCATCAACACCCATCATCATCATCTCCCATTTACTCCAGCCAGTAGAACCCGCCAATGTCTAGATGGGAGGGTTCCAACTAAGTGCGTATGGCCCAACCAAGCTTCATTTGGAGCTCGCCATTCTCCATGGTGTAATAAACCTCCTGTTGTTATGTGACATGGCTTCCTAGACTGCAAGTTGCCTTCAAGCAACCCTTTGTTACCCTGCCACATATAATTGTCTTAGATGGAGTTCACTAGGCTCATCCTCCTAAACACCTCACTCCACCCTGATGGGAAAGCCATATTTTTGAGTGACGTGACTTAATTTAGTGTTTGGAGCCATTTTAGAGGTACCAAAACCACTTTAGTTGGAGTGGATAAGTGGAAAGAGTTTCCAGTTTTGTGTTTGATATTGGAGCTTGAGTGAAAGGAAGGCTACTTCAAGAGATGTTAAATTCATTAATATGAAGTATGAAAGCCATAAACGGCAGAATAGAAAAGAAGTATATTTTAGGGGTTGAGAAAGATGAACTATACATAAACCAGTAACATGAGGATAAACACGATTTTAGCCTATTTGACATAAAACATTTGACCTAATGACCAAATTGACCTCTTTTTAATGGTCCAAATTGACCTTTTTTTGGAATCTTGTCAAATTGACCTTTTTTTCTATTTTGTTTTTAATGAACATCACTTACATGGATTTATTTCTACTTACCCGGATTTCACTGTTTTCTTTGCTTCTTAATGTGTTAACTCATAATTGCTTTCACATGCAAATCAACCATCAGTTCTTTCACATTGCAACAAAGTTCACTGAGAAGGACAGGCTTGACAAGTGGTCTGAAAGGGTCAATGTTTCATATATTCAGCTATTTCTCTCAGACTTTTTATATTTTGTATGCTTTTGGTTTTGTGTTTCTGTAGATTGTAACCACTCCATTTTTGAATAATCGAGTTTTATTGCAACCCTTATTCTGTTTGCAGTACGGTAAAAAATGTCCACCTTGTTGGTTTACCATGATTCATGGCCACATTTAGGCCATGATGCCAACCCTCCAGTTTATTGTTCGTTTTTGAGGATCCAGTTAATATTGTGGAAAAACAATTCCAATATTCAGTTTTAATGTTTGGATGTTTTCTGCCTAAACCTGTCTGTCCACCAATACAAATTTCCTCATAGTAATTAAAAAATGGTCTCATTTCAGTCTCATTTCGCATATAACACGGTTCTTTAATGATCGACATGTATATGTCTACCACATTCTCTGTAGGAATAAAGGCTAATGCACATCGTTTTTTTTATATGATGCTGAAACTCACTATCCTCACTATATCTAGTTGCAGGGCATGTTTTTGTAGGTTTTGCCACATGGCTTGACTATAGTGAAAGTAGCAACCTTGTATCGTATTCAGCGGAAATATATGTTTTATCGCCTTAATTGCTGGTAGTTCGCAATCCATTGAGCAAATTTTACTTTCTATTTCTGTGTTTGGCATAGCTTCTCTCAGTTTGCTAAATACTTCTTTGTAGTTTTTCCCCTTTTTCCCGCATTAATATGTACACTAGGGAAAAAAAATATATTATCAATCTCACCATGCACACTGTGCATTTGTATGAAAGCTTTTGGACAGCATTTGAATGTTCCATCCAGCATCCAGTTATTCCTTAAACGAGACAAATATTGATTGGTTGCAAAAATAATTAATCTGTTTTCTAATGTTGTGCTATCATAGTACAAGAACATTTCTCCCTGCAGAGTTATCTGGAGATTTTCTGGTGTTTCCACTTCAGTAACCTTTTTTGGGACGATTGGCAATTTACATTCTACATTTCTTTGGTACAGTACTCTTTCTTTAAGCAAGATTTGCAGGGCATTTTGCCAGCCAGCTGTGGAGGGATCTCTCCTGATATACGTCTTACTTATTGTCCACTTGTACATTCCTCAGATTTCGCCTTTCTTTTTAATTCAAGAATCTTTTCTTTTACTTTAATTTTTGCAATGTTTGGCTCATGGTTATGTTCTCTTGAGTTTTCAATATGTTCTCCAATTGTTATGGCTCTGCCTCTACAATTTATCTTCCTGTATTCAGTGCATTTCCACAATTTCTTATCTCCCTTAAATCTTTCCAGATTGTAAATAAAGCCATTTCTTGACAGCTGTTCTTTTCCTCTTGTAGATACAATGTAAACTGCCTTTTCCACACTGTTCGTCACCTAAATAAATCAATTAACACATTGTAGGTTGTTATTATATATACCCTTCATGTTTGTTCTCTCCTCTAAATCTACATTGCTTCTTCATACTGTTTTCAGTTCATTATTTCTCATTTTTAAATTGCACATAATCAAAATTCCCTTTCCTTTATATCAAAATGCCTATTACAGGCTAATGTGGTAAAATTATAAATAAGATCCTATGTTCTAACATATGAATAAAACCAAATGTATCTTGCCACAGTTACATTGCCTACACTGAATGGTGCCCTTCCCAGACATTTAAATAACACATTTTAGTGTGTAATTTATTTGCACCTATTTATGTTTTATTGTTTTAAATTGTCTGTTTATAATCTCACTTTTATTTCGGCCTCAAACGTTGCACTTACCTTGCTGGGTTCTCTGCTGCTAGTTTACTTTGCTATGACTAATACGTAAATACGCTGGAAATAGGATTTCTCCTTTAAATAAGCACGATCAATCTCTCCTCAGCTGTGTTTTAGTACGATTTCAATGAACAGGATTGACCGTTTGTTGTTGTGCGTAATCTCGTGAGATCTTTCTTATATGCCCTTTCCTCTAACATTTCACATATTTCCTACTGTTACACTGCACATTTCAATGCTTTACCTTAATTGTCTCTGCAAGCGCTTTCATTTTCTGTGACAATACCGAGCATATTTCAACAAATAAGTACACATTATGATTTTAACTTCGAACAATGCTTTCCAAACATTGCGCAACATGTTTTCATTCTTTTCCCACTCATGCAACCTGTAATATACGATCTAGACGTTTCTGCGTGCAATTCTTTTTCTGTCAAATTGCTGCACCCGATTTTCATACAACCTATTATACCTAAACCGGACAAACAAGGGTGCAAGAAGTGACTGATACATTTATTATTGGGGAAAGGCCTGGGATCGTCTGGTAACAAAATACAAAAGCAATTTGGAGCCAAGTGGAATAGTCAAGCAATGCTAAATGTGTGGCAGCAGAGCTAACAGATAAGATGCAGCAACTTCTCAGACTTCCTGGTAAGCAAGGAAAAATCTTTACTGTTCCCACTGGCAGCCTTACGAGAACGACCGAGGGGAACGCTTCCTCATTGGGAGGTCAGATGGCAATTTGAATCCTTCCGCTACCTAGGCATCACAATCTTTCATCAGATGGAAGAAACCTTTGTTTATAACACGGACCGGGCGTTATCTAGAATAGGAGATTCAATGGAATTTTGGAAAGCTTTACCATTGCCCTTAATGGGGAGAGGATTGCCTTACGTAAGATGGTAGTATTGCCGAGACTGCTATACTAATTTGCTAACGTACCACACAAGAGAAAAAGGGCCCTTTTTTTAAACTGCTGGATGCAAAAATAGAGGAACTGGTTTGGGGGTCGGGTCGCAGACAAGTGGCCCTAGACACATTGTGCCACCCTGATCTTGATGGGAGGGCTCTCACTCACAAATTTCGAAGCCTACTTCATTGCAGCTCAACTGCAGACAGTAAACCACTGGAATGCCTCGCCAGAAGGGGATCAGTCGAGGCTTCTACAGAGATTCCCGAGAAATAGGGAACAAATTCAGTTATTATGGGTTCTGATGGGTACAGTGGGTGAGAGCCAGATATACGAGGTGACATGGGATACAAGATTCTGGAAGACAAATGGACCCACATATGGGAACAGGTGAAAAAGACATCTAGGAATGCAACATTTCATTTAATTCAATATAACTTCTTACATGAAGTTTACATGACTCCATCCAGACTTCATGCGATTAACCTACACATTTCTCATTTCTATCCAAGATGCTGGGGTGCGTTGGAAAGATTTTGGCATTTGACCTAGTTATTAAAACGTATTGGATGGAGGTTTGGCAAAATTGAATGTTTGAACACATACCACATACAACTGTACAACTGAAATCTGCTAATGGGGGCTTGTACCTGGGGAGAAATGTGCCAAACAAAATACAAAGGTGAGATTTCTGTTGATATTGGCCAAACGGTGGATCGCAATATCACAGAAATGCCCAGGGGTCCATTGGTGCAATCCTGGGTGGGGGACGTACATCGCTGGGGAACAGCAGAGGTAGAGGTCTTGAGGAGACAGAGGGACCTTGGGGAGGGGGAGGTGGAGGTGGAGGGTTGAGACTTGCGACAAATGCTTAATGAAGTGATGACGACACCAGATTTACGTCCAATCTGAAGTGTGGGTTTGATGAGCAAAAATAGACCTAACTATTGGCTGAGAGATTACTAGGGGGAGGCGGGAAGCACAAGGGGAAAGCTGGTTTGGTACCCACTTGAAATGTATTTTGTCCAAGCTGTAGTATTGATTTTGAGTAGAATGTCATCAGGGATGTACATAGAAGAGCTGTATAAGGCTGCTTTGTACAACAGTTAAGAATTCAAATGTTTGAATGCATTAATATACAGTTTATTGTTTCATGCAGAAAACTAATAAAGACAATATTTAAAATATACCGTAAACATGGACAATGATAAACATCACAAAATAAAATCAACAATATTTTTTGTTTAAATTAGCTGACACAATTTGTATGAGCTTTTGTAGAAAGAGTTTGTGAAAGTGAATAGCAAGATACATTTGAGAACGTCTGATAGCATGTTCTCTGATGCTCACTATGACTGGAACGGCAGCTACATTGATGGAAAACGAGTGTGATGATTTAAAGCACTCTGAACTAGGCACTACATGATGGCAAACAACATTGCCAACTAATTATACAATGTTGATCATGATTCTAGAACCAGTAGCTGAATCTGATGGCTGATTGAGGAACCATCTCCTGCCCTAGAGATCCTGTTTTTAAATAATGGCAGATTTGACTTGAGTTTAGATGGCCGACCCCCCCTAACTCAAGAATGTCCAGGCAAGGGGATGAAGCTGCTGAAGTCCTGGGAGATGACTCTTAGCCTTCGAAGAGAGTTAATAAAGATGGATTGGTTCCCAACCGAGTTGAAGGCCAATCTGTTGAGGATTATCTGACCGAGATCATGGATGGTGGTGTGCTGTCTATAGGCAAGATTAAGCAGACAGTTTTGGAAATCAAGAATGACCAGGATTTGGTCAAGAAGTGGACAGAGAGGCTGGAGTCTAGGGTCTCTGACTCTGAAGAAAATCTCTGCGCAGGAAAATTACTCCAGATGCTCCAATATTAGGGTCACCTGCTTTCCTGAGGGGGATCAGAACGGGCACCCTGTTGATTCCCTAAAGAAGGTTTTGCCTAAACTGCTGAATCTCCCCCAGGTGACTTACTTGAGATTGAGAGGGTTCATCGGACACTGGACCCTAAACCTGCACTTGTCCAGCCCCCTCCCCCAAACCCCCCGGCCTTTCTGGTGAAAATGCTGAGGTTTGCATTGAAGGAACTACTGATGAGGAAGGAAATGGGGTGAAAAGCATATGATTATGCTTTTTAATGACTGCAAATCTGTTTGTGTATTCAAAGTGGATGGCAAGGAAAAATCACCTCTCTTATTATGTGGTTTATCCTGCAATTTGTAAAGTCGTGGAGGATGGCTCCACTCACTCTTTTATGGATCACCTTAAAGCCTTGGACTTTCTAGCTGGTGTGCGCTCAGAAGGGGCAGAGAAATCTCATTAGAGGAAATCTAGATATTAATGCTCTAATTTCAATTTAGTTGTGTTCTATCACAATTGAATATGGTGTTTTATTTTATTTTACTTTGGATGCCTATAAAGTGATTGTATATGTTTATTTATGCTTGAATTTCCTCTCAGTTTGAAATTGACGGTTTGGGGTGCTTGAGCACTTGCCTGCACTGTGCACAGAATTTCCGATAGATCCTTTCCTCTATCTGGTTGCGGCACGGATGTCTCAACCCGATGCAGAAGTGGTGGACCGTGGAACTCCTGAAAGGTCACCCGCCATGCCTCCCGCATGGTTTTTAAGAGCGTGGAGGTCTTGCGTTACTGTTGCAGGCCAAAATAGAAACTCTGGGGAGCTTGTATCCACAATGCATTGTTCAGTTTCTCTTCTTTGGTCCATGGAGGTGTCTCTGCATGAGCTTGGAAGCTCGGAGGCCCTGTACCTTTACTGTGGCCTGGACCAGAGCTTTCCATCTTCAGCAGAGCCTTCCCACAGGATGCAGTAACTTGCAGCTGGACTTTTACATTTTTCTGCCTGTCTCCCGTGGTCACGTAGCAGCCCAGGAACTGTTTTGACTTTCACTTCCTGCATGCTGTGTAGTGGCATTTGTGTTACTTTGTTTAATTTGTGACTGAACTGTCCTACAGTATATCTATGTGCTACTACTAATCCTAATTCTGGTTCACACTTGATTTTTGGTCCAGCTTTGTTTGTGTGTGGATTGAATGCTTTTAACTTGTGGGTAGGAGCTGATGTTGATGGTATTGTCCATGTTGTGACTGCCCTTGAGGGATATGCGCTTATATTTGTAGGGAAGACAACATCGATATCAGTGACAAGTTTTAGCATTATGCAGATAATGCAAGGCTCTTTACAGTATGTAGTGACTCTTCAAGCCTGGCTGCACGTTATTAGCTTCTTTAACAGAGACTTGTAGATAAACTGAATGATCATAGCTGGTTGAACTGTTTGTGTTGTTGAGTACTTCTTTAAGGTTTCTGTTTCTGCTCTGTCGAGCCAATGTAGTTGTGGGGCAGTTGTAGGTTAAATTCTTCTGCCATGTTCTGGTTTTGGAAAAGTTTTGCGTATTTTCTTTTTTTCCACTCTTTATTTTTTCCCCCTTTTGTTTCTAATTTTGTTGGTCTTTGCTTGTTCCTTTTTTCTTTTTTTCTTGCTATTTTGGGGGTTAGATCTTTTGTATTTTCCTTAATTGACATGAGTCTAGAGTTTGGGGTGGCATGGAGCTTGCTGGATGTGTACTTGGCCTTATGGGCTACGTGTTTGCTGTTGTGTGTGTGTTTGGAAGAGGTGAAGGAGATGCATGTTTAGGGTGGTGCCGAACTGCATGCATTTTTCAAGTTGGAATGTGAAAGGTGTGAATATCCCTGTTAAGAGGAGGAAGGTACTTAACCTTCTGAGTAAGAAAAAGCCTGATATTGTCTTGCTTCATGAAACGCATTTGCAATTTGAGAGGGCGGATTATATTTTGAATAAAATGTATGTGAAGGAATTCTCCAGCACTCTTGCCAGCAATTCAAGGGGGTAGCCATTCTTCTGAAAAAGGATTTGCAGTTCACTGTGCACAGAGTAGAACTTGATCCAGATGACAGGTAAATTGTGGTAAAATTACAGGTTGAGAATAGGGTCTAATTCTTGTGAATGTTTATGCCCCTAAAGTGGCACGGATAGATTTTTAAAAAATCTATAGAGTACCTTGTAAAGCATGGATGATGGGGAGATTATAATTGGTGGTGATTTTAAGAATATATTGTATGTGAACATGGAGAAATCGGAGTTCTTGCATTCTTATGCAGAGGTTAGGGCCAGGAAAGGTCTTCTGAGACTTATGTGTGTGTGGGACCTGCATGATGTCAAGCGTGACCTGAACCTGATGAAGAGGCAGTATACCTTTCACTCGGTTCTTTAGAGGACTTTCTCTCAAACTGATTTTTTTCTTGCTGAGTAGGAGCCTTTGTGGTGATGTGTGTGCTACTAGTGTGGGCAGTGTTGTGCTTTCAGATCATGCTTACCTGGAGTTGTGGATAGGTCGATGAGGGGGTGGTGGAGAATATAGAGGTTCAGCACCTATTTGTTGTCAGAAGTATATTGAGTGTGAGATCTGGCTGTTTTTCCGAGAGAACATAAATTCAGTTGACAGGTTGTTCATTGTCTGGGATGCTTTGAAAGCTTTTTTGAGGGGCAACATTATTAGTTTTGCGTCCTATAAAAGGCTAAAAAGTTCAGGTGGAGATTGTGCATTTGAAATCTGCTTGCAAGTTGTCAGAGTAACAATATAATTGTTCCCTGTCTGTATTTAGCATGTCTGCAATGCTGAGTGCTAAGCACGCGCTTGATGGTGTGCTGCACTCTAGAGCATATAGGGATTTGTTTTAAACTCCACAAGCTTTCTGGGGGTGGGGCAAGCGGCCTTGTGCACCGTTGGCTAGTTGGTTGAAGGTGAGAGAGAAAGGGAAGCAGGTGATTCTTATAGCAGGTGATAATGGGTCACCTTTGAGGAGAAGGGAGGATATTTGTGGTGCTTTCCTGAGGTTTTCTGCATCCTGCTATAGTCATGATGCGCATATTAAATATGTAAGTAAGGGGTGTCTGGTTTTCTGAAACAGGTTAATATTCCTAGGTTGGATGACTTTGATAGGCTCTGCCTTGACAGGGATGTTAACGCTCAGGAAGTTGTGTACTCGATGGGATTGATGTCAACTGGGAAATGTCTTGGGCAGACAGGTTCCCTATTGAATTTGATACTAATTTTAGTTACTCTCTTGCTCCCTTCTTGGCAAAGCTCTATGCAGTGATTGTTGGCTGTGAAGCGGTGGCTGACTCTATGCTGATGGCTGTGATTACGGTGATCCCTAAACCTGGGAAGGATCATTCCATTTGTGGGAATTTCCGTTAGATATCATTGTTAAATGTGGATTTTAAGCTCTTGGCTAAAGGTTATGCTATGCGACTTAATTGTTTGTTTCCTAAACAGGTTCACAGGAATCAGACAGGGTTTGTTTATGGCAGATGCTGCTATGAAAATTTAAGGGAGCTACTGGATGTTATTCATCTCAAGGGAAATTCGTCTGAGGCTTACAATGCGGTTAGTACTGATGCTGAGAAGGCTTTTTATAGGATGAGTTGGACGTTTCACCGTCCGGTTTTGATCAAGGTGAATTGTGGCCTGCGGTTCTTGCAGCTTTTTAGTGCTCTATATAATTTTGCTGAGGCTGTGGTTATGGTTAATGGCTGCACGTCTGAGCGATTTCCTATTCATAGGCGTACACTTCAGGATTGCCCCTAGTCACCCTCGTTGTTTGGTCGTTCCATAGAGCCCTTGACCATTGTGATCAGCGAAAATGAAGGTATCGAAGGAATTTCATTTGGGGAGTGTGTCGCCAACATCCATTTATATTTAGTTGATGTTATGGTTTTGCTTTCAAACCCCAAAATATCATTTAGGGAATTGCTTTCAACTTTGTGATTGTTTGGTCAAGTTTCTGATTATAGGGATAATGTTTCCAAAACATTGGTTTTCCTGATCTCGACTTCGTGCCATAGCGGCGTACTTGGTATTGGACGGGATGTTTGGGCAGATGGTGCGCTCAAGTATATGGGTATTCAAATCACCAGATAGATTGGCTCATCACTTGCTTTGAATGTTCAGCTAAAAATTGCAGAGATTGCAGTGTTGTGTCTTAAATGGGAATGGTTAAACTTGACAATTTGGGGTAAAGTTAATGTGCTTAAAATGTCCTTGCTTCCAAAGTTACTTTATGTCTTTAGTATGCTTTCTCTTTCGCTCTTGGGTGAGCTGCTTTGGGATGTTAACAAAGTTTTTCATACTTTCCTTTGGGGAGAGGGTGTGACGTCAAGGATCCCGAATGACATCCTTATGAAACCCAATACTGGCTCAGAAATGATTGTGGAGACTGTCCAAACTGGGTTTTTATTGAAAGAGAATCTGTCCGACCAACTCCCTTGATGGCTTGCTTTGTATGGAGAAGAAACTTGTCTTTGGTCTAACCCCACCATTTATCAACCATGTCGTGAAGGAATTGAAGAAAAGTTGTGAGGGTTGTGTTGTGAGATTCCTGCTATGTTTAAACTCCTCTTTTTGGAAGAATCTGACATTGCAAATCAACAATCTCACACTCATTGGTTTCATGGCAAACGGCAGGCATCTGGAGACTGGGGCACGTTTATGATGGTGTTTGACATGCTTGACTTTTAGTTTTTACAGTTTAAATATAATTCTTCAAAGGCTCCCTGCTATCAGGCATTGTGTAGCCTTTATGGAATTTTGTTTTCGCCCTTGAATGCTTCTTTGCATGGCTTTCTTGAGGATCTGCATTTGGCTAAGAACATGTCACTTTCCGCGTCCTTACTTGTTAAAAACTCCTTGCACTGAAAGAGCTTGGAACTGCACACGAGCATGGTAGGGCTACTTGGTGCTCCGATTTGGGATGTATGTTTTCTGATGTGGTTGTATATGTGCAGGTCCTTACAGGTTCAGGGTTGATTTGGACTTCAGAGATACCCAACAGAGGATCTCTCATTGTATTTACTGATGACCTTGTAAAATGAAACATTGTAGGCTTAGCCAGGATGACGCTTGTTGGAACTGCAAGAGGGAGGTGGGTACCTTTCTGCATATGTTTTGGTTGTGCAGGAAAGTCCAGTCTTTTTGGAGTGATGTCCTTCCGCATGTGGATCTTGTGTTGTGCCTTTCTTTCCCTAGTGCTCTCATGATATGCATGCAGGGCTTGTTCCCGGATGATATTAAGCTGTCAGTTGGATTACTCTTTTGAGTTTACAGAGCACTCTTAGTGACCAAAAAACAAATTTTGAAATTTTGGAAATGTGATTTCAAGACGACTGGTTGCATGACTTGTCAGTTCTTTCAAAGAGGGAGACTGTGTCTTTGCAGGTTAAGGAAAACCTGGATAAATATTCTGATATCTGGGACTCTTTTAATGAACCGAATTCTTAATGTCAAACGCCCAATTTTTTCTTTATCTCCTTTTCCTTTCCATGTATATGGGGGTTGTTTACTGTTGATGACATGTTGTTATGTTTCTACTTGCTTGCTTGTTGTTCCTAATTCACTATTTGTATCTTTTTGAAAAATGAATAAACAAAGATTAAAAAAACAAAATAATGTTGATCATCTGCATAGATGAATAACTGGAAACCTACAATACCCTGGCATATAAACAGAAACTGAAAGTCCCTAGGTGCACATAATCCTTAGTCTAGATTGGGGTATTGTGCTGATGTAAGAAAACTATACTTGTCACGATTCTTAGGGAGCAGGAACTCATTGAAGTATTTGGGAACTGTTAATGAATCTTCACTAAAAATGGGAACCTTAATATTTAAGCAACAACACCATCATTAATTTAGGATTAGGTCAAAGTAATTAGGGTCATCATTAAATGTTACTTTCTGTCTACTAAAACATGCATGAGCGTCTATTAATGTGTAAAATATATGTACCTATAGACCAATCATAAGGACATCAATGAGAATGAGATGGCGGAACTACAAAGTTTAAGAAATGTCTCAAAATGTTTTTTTTTAAAAAGTAATCATGTGTTTATGTATATTATGGCCTCTCTGAAGTCGCACAGTGTTTTTCAGGTTGCAGTTGCCCTATGCTTTGAATCACCACCAAAATTCATATACAAGAGGGGCATGCATGTGACTCACTCCTGCAGTGGACATTAATGCTCTGATTGCCTGGGTTAATTTGCTCATGGCTTCACATTTTTATTCTCATTATCATTATTTTGTTTTACTCTACACTAGCTAAGGATGGCGATTACTGGAGATTATTAGCACCTGGAAATTATAAAGTCACTGCATCTGCACCAGGATACCTTGCAGTGACAAAGAAGGTGGCTGTTCCTGTGAGCCCTGCCGTTAAGGTAGGTTTAGTCCCACTACTTGTCTGTCAGACTATGTTAATTTTTTACTCAACACTTGCGCAATAGCAATAAACACTGATGGGCAGGGCCATTATCGGGTCAGGTAATGCACCAGTGCTGAGTTATAGGCCCCAGCAAAGCAAATGCATTAATGTTAGCCACGGCGCATTACAAGACTCCGTAATTCCCCCGACCGGAGTGGTTTATTACTCCCAGAATACTTTTTTATGGGATGTGTGAGAAACCTGAGACCTTCCTCACTTTCTTCTCCCCGATATCCTTTGCTTAGATGGCCAGGGAAAGGCCATTGCTTTTGGATCCTGACCCTGGGGGTGGATATGTGAGGGAGGATCACCTTGGTGGAGGAGATTTGGGGAATGGAAAGAGGATGTCCTTAGGTGAGACACAGTGTACCCGTTTGCATTTCACAATGAATCTTCAGTCCCTAAAGCCTTTGTGAGGTACTGTCAAACCCCTTCCCTTTCTTTCTTTCAAAATAACCCTCGGGTAAATTATCAGTCCAGAGGGACTGGGAGAACAATAATAAGAACACCTTCTTATATAGGCAGGCTAGACTCACAATCACCTCTTCTGGTTATATCAAGAAATTGTCAAAATACGTTCTACCCTGTCCCTACCAATGTAGGTTATTACCAGTCTTCCCCACTATCAAACGCACCAACTGTCACACATTCATATCCCTTTAAGACTGTGACGAGGAAGAGGCAACTAGGAGAAATGCACACTCCCATCTCTTCCTGGGTAGAAGGATTCAGCAATCCAACATGGAGAAGGCTGGAGAAGGGCTGGTGAAAAGGATGCTGAGTGCTGCAAGAAAGATGCCAAGGCCAGAATGGGCTGCGAGAGGGTCACAAGCACTGCAGATGCCTGAGCTGTGTGTCCCCCGCTGGAGCTGGGGGACACAGTAGTCTCGAACACGCTGCAGACAGCAACAAGAAGGTTCGGAAGAGGCGAGTGCTGCTCACTGGAGCTCCCGATGAGAGAGAGGGGAACGAGTGAGAGCCGAGAGGAGCGAGAGCCGAGAGGAAAGCGAAAAGCACCAAAGGGAGCGGCTGTACACTGGTGAGTGACGGAGAGGGAACACATATGCAGAAAAGCTCCGGGGGCTTGGTGTGGGCAAACGAAGATGCAGGAAGAGTGAAAACTTGTCATTAATGGGTCTGGCGACCGAGTGGAAAATATTGAATGCCTAACAAGCTGGCAAGTACTTAATGAGTTGTTGGATACCGAATTAACCTTTTAACTGCCATGGGTTTCCCCCCCCTGTGCCAAGGCCTTTTTTGGTTATTTCAGTATTTCACCATGCAAAGCCTTCTAACATTTTCTCCTTAAGTGCCAAGGATGAGCTATCTCGTCTTTGGCACTGGGGAGGTAATCCCAAGGACGAGATACCCAGTCCTTGGCACTTAAAGGGTTAAAGACAAGAAAGTAATGTGCATTTACGATCGAAGTGAAAACAAGTAAAAAGCATTATGAACACTGTGAAAAAAGTAATGTGCATTTACGAACGAAATCAAAACAAGTAAAAAGCATTTATGAACATTCTGAAAGTACAAGCTAAGTGAAAGCCAGCAATGAGAGCTTGTGCAGCAAGTGAAAAGCAAAAAATAAGCACCAGTGGATTGTGTGAAAGAAAGGTGGTGACCAGGAACAAACACCACAAATTGAGTTCTGTGGAAGTCACGCTTTGGCAGAGTCAAGAGACTGTCAAAGTGAAACACCAATACATATGAACTACTGACACAGAGGCAGAGAGGAAGCCTGTGTTGGCAAGGAAGTCCAATGAATTACAAAGTGCCAAGGGTTATGGGTTGTGTGACCTGTGATGGGTGGACTGTGTAGTCTGACAACTGCGCCTAGGCCGAGTGACCCCTACTTGGACTGTACCCAGGAATGTCAAGAGACTGAAGCTTTTTTGCTAACAAGTGTTAAAGTAACCAAAGAGGAAAGCAAGCTAAGTGAATTGTTGCAAAGCCTGAAAGGTTACAAAGCGAAGTTGGAATCCATAATGAAAGCTGATACAGATGAATTGACTGTGAATTTAAAACCAGGAAAGCTGCCTTCTTGGGGAACTGTGTTGAACTTGGGGAAGGGAACCCTGAGGCCCTTTGGAATGGTGTTGAACTTGGAGAAGAGAAAACAAGGCCTTTTGGTACTGTGTTGAACTTGGTCTTTTTGTAGAACTATTTTGAAGTTGGGGAAAGGGAGCAGAAAAGAAAGCTAGGAGCTGGAAGAAGCTCAGAACTTTATTTCAAACACTGTTCCTTTGATTGCTGACATCCATCCCTATACATTGTATATCTTTAGTTGTGATGGCATGTTTAGGCATGTATAGGTTTTGGACACAGACGGACTTTTGAGTTGAACTTTATGACACCGGGCCTCATTACGAGGTGGGCGGTAAGGGATTACTGGTACCGGTAAGGGCATTGGTACCGGTAATCCCTTACCGCCCTATTACGAGTTCCCTTTGCAGGTCCTCCCTTAATGCCTGGTTTTACCAGGCATTAAGGACGGGACCCGCAAAGGGACTTTGGTGCTAATAACGGTACCGCAATTTGCGGTACCATTATTAGCACCTTCCCCATTCCCATTGAGCCCTATGGGGGCAAAAATGGGAATGGGGAAGGGCCCTGGTGAATGGGGAATTACCGCCCCCGCCATTCTTGGAATGGGCCGGTAATAGCTCCATTCACCAGGGCGGAGTCGGTAAGGATTTGGAGGCAGCCATGGCGCTGATAGCGCCATGGTTACCTCCAAACTCCTAATGAGGCCCACAGACTATCATTAGTTTTTTTAGGTAGGGAAATCCCAGTTTAGCACAGGGCAAGTTAGGCCTTGCTCTATCCTGACATTTGAGAAATAAACCATTTATTTTAGAGACATGAATCTATTGTCTGTGTCTTACTTCATGATGCCTTCACAGATGCTAATAGGTTTTTTTCAAGTTAAGAAACTGTGTGTTTGCTATTTCTCAACTTGAAAAAACTACAAACCAAGATAGCCAGGAGGCTTGGAGTGGGGGGTTTACCAGGTGGTAAAGCCCCGGTTCTGAGACCTCTGATTGACTGGGAAGTGACCACACACGCCTGGGGTGGTAATATGTTGCTTGAACAACTTCAATAGAAAATGTAAAAAAGTATATTCTCTGAATATGTTGTAGGTTGTGTAAATGAAGACAATTGTGCTTCGCACAAGCAGACTCATAATTCCAAATGGCACCAATCTTCCCTAATGCTTGATTTATGATGGTGAGCAGGATTTATGAGGGTATTTCTTCTGTTTGCATTGCCTGCAAGAAATTGATGCTTGTTCCCAAACCCCTTCTAGAAATCCTATGCAATATTGAGTTAGCTTCTCAGTAATTCAACTATTTTATTTGCAAGATTTATTGAAACTGAACCACTCAGTCAAGAAAGAGACACATGTCCGAAACAACTAAGGAATAAATCACCCTGAATACAAATGAAGAAAAAAGATTTATTGGAGATAAACAATTACTTTAGAGGATGTTTTGCCCTTGACTTTAGTGCACAAATGCAATTACAATAGCAAACATTAAATGGAAATTAGGGTTAGCTGTTTCATATTAGGGATATGAACAGCTACGTTGATGAGTTTAGACAAATTCTGAAACTGGACAATGAGGGATGTGAAACACAGTATTGACTGACCCATTCTTGACACTTTCAACATTACTATGGTCTACTATAGCACAACACATTTTAAACCTTTGGCAGTCACACAGGCTGCTTCTTCAGCTGACGGTAGCATCTTCATTGGGGTGAAGGGAATCTTTGTACGCTGCAACCTTCCTGATACAGAGGACAGAAAACCCACTATGGCCCCCTTCTGATCACCTTCTCGCCTCCTGGCATGCAGAGTACCCAAGGTCTCCAGCCTATTACTGCTTCACTTCAACATATACATGGTCAACCCCCCCTTCCTGGACCTTATCAGTAATGCAGGGTTCACATACCTCAACTGCTCAGATAACACACACATTATTTATAAATTGATCAAAGACCCAACAATGGATATACCGGACCTCAACACATGCCTTGCAACATGGACTCTTGGATGACTTCTAACAAACCTAATCTCAGCAAGTCCAAAACAGAACTCCTGATCTGTTGTGCATTCCCACCAACTCTGCAGCAATTCTGTGGTTCTGTGAAAGGGGCCTTTAGCCACTGCCTACTTCCACCTTGAGGAACCTTGGAATCAAAGTGGATAGCGGCGACCCATTCAAATTACAGGTTAAAGCCATTCTAACGATTGGCTTCTTCCAACTCCACACCTTATGACACATCATGGCCTACCTGGCCTTCAGGCACAGGACCATGTCTGTTATCTCAGGATTACGATTAAAGATAATGTGCCAACATCCATACATTTGGATTCAATAAACTACAAAAACACCAAGCGCATAAATCTGCACAGTTGAAGTGCGAAACAGCTCCACAAGCATCACACGTAGAGAAGTCTTTTGGCGGCATAGTTTAGAACTGCTTGAACCAATTTTCTAAAAAATTTGGTTTATGGGAAGATTGTTGGTGAAGGGTCCTGGCTAACTATCATAGTTAATGGTACTCTGACTGTACCTTTTCCAATATCTAGGGTACTAAACATGGGTGGCCACCAGTCCCATTGCTCTTTGCCCTGAAAATGGTGCCTTTACTGCAAAGAAAGAGTGAATAAACACATATATGGAGTGCCTTGGGTGAAAGATATCCAAAAGATCTGCCTATTTGCTTATGATGTGCCCTCTTGGTCCAGGGCCCTCAGGCTAATCTCCTCCTTTTTGATAGATGCTTCCCACGTCTTATCAACTTGCTCTCTTCTCTTGCTACTCTGATCTACCCTTCTCTGGCTCCTGTGCTGCCTCCTTCCTCCACCACCTCTCTGGCACCGTACGCTGCTTCTTTGGCCGTTCTGCCGCCTCCTTCCTTCGCCACCTCTCTGGCACCCACCGCTGCTTCTCTGGCTGTTCTGCCTTCTTCACCCTCCCCCACCTCACTGGCACCCTCCCCCACTTCTCTGGCCGCTGTGCCTTCTCCTCCCTCCACCACCTCTCAGGCACCCTCTTCTTCCTTTCTGATTACCCTGTCAGATCCTCCTTCCTCCTTTGCCCATTCTCGGGCACCTCTAACACTCTAACACTTCCGCAGGGTGTATCTCATGCCTGTACCCCTCTATGGAAGTCTTGCAAAATTGGCATTCTGTTCCACATCGCTACTCTCGCTCCGCTGTCAAACACTCCTCAGACTTCTGCCGTCTCCTACAAGAGCCTGTATCTACTTATCTCATCAGACCTCCCCCTCTTTTAACCCTCTCACAACTCCTCTCTCTTGGACCGACCACTTTCTTCTCACCTCTCACCTGTTACTCTCTGCCCCACAGCTTAAGCCGATCCCAGCACTGCCACCAACCTTCTCAGTCATCCAGCCCATGTTGCTTTCACCGCTATTTTTTCTCCTCCTCCTACACCTTTGGCTGACTCAGACTCTGACACAGCCCTTTCCAACCTTTATCTCTCTATCTCTAACACTCTTCATAGCCTTGCCACTGTCATAAGGATCGGTTTGAAGCCTGCATCCAAGTGCAACTCCTGGTAT
Source organism: Ambystoma mexicanum (assembly GCF_040938575.1). Classification (NCBI taxonomy): domain Eukaryota; kingdom Metazoa; phylum Chordata; class Amphibia; order Caudata; family Ambystomatidae; genus Ambystoma; species Ambystoma mexicanum. The sequence continues at coordinate 856,512,086 of NC_090937.1, forward strand.
GATTCTGACCTCGCCACCCTTAAGCACAAGTGTAGGGTGGCTGAGAGGTAGTGGAGGGCATCATGCACATCCTCTGAGAAACTGGCCTGCCCCTACTCCAAAGGCAATACAGACTCTCTGTCCTCTCTAAGAACACTGCCTAAATCCAAGTCTGCATCTCGGCGGCCTCGAGCCACTTAGCCGAACGTTTCAAAATCTGCAAGAAGTTGGCCAATCCTGCTGAAGTCTCTACCTCTCCTGTTCCCTCCTAGGCCCTTTGCACAGCTTTGGCACCACATTTCACCACAGAAACACAGGACGTCCTATTCTATCGCTCTTCCTCCTGTTCCTCTCCCTCTACCATTCCAGGTCCCTATCTGGCCGTATCTCCTCTTCCTTTCTCCTCCTTCCCCCTGTTCACTCCCTACGATGTTTCTAGACAAGTCCGATCTATGAAAGTCTTGTCAAAGCAGATGCTTCCCTGCTCCTTCAGAACCATTAAGGACCACATCGACACCCTTGCTACAGCCCTGGCCGATTTCTACAATCAGTCTTTTGCCACTGGAACCTTCTGCTCCCCCCTTAAGCACTCCCTTGTGCACCCCCTTCTTAAGTAGTCCTCTGCCGATCCTTCCTCTCTGGCAATCTATCACCATATTTCCATCACTCCTTTCCTGGGCAAACTGCTGGAAAAACTGGCCATCTCCCAGCTTAATCTACATACTGAATCTGTTGGTTGTCTCCATGACCACGAGTCTGGCTTCAGAGCAGCCAGAAGCACGGAAACTGCTCCCCTGAACACCTGTGAAAATTTGATCTCTAATCTTGACTCTAACCTTCCTTCTGTATTCATTGCCCTTCATCTATCCTCTGCTTTTGACATGAAAAAACACGCCATCCTTCTCAATCGTATCCGAGACAACCATGGTGTCTCAGGTCAGGCGCTAGAATCGTTGATCTCCTTTCTCACTGATCGACCTCCCCAGTTCCAACTTGGGTCTTTCCTCTCTTCTATCTCTCTCTCGACTTGTGGTGTTCCCCAGGGGTCTAACCTCTCTCCCTGGCTCTTTAACCACTACCTGGCACCTCCGGCCCACCACACCTCTAGCTTGTGCTCTAACTTTCAGTGTTATGTGGCTGACACTCAGCTCTCCTTCAGGCTCCCCTCAGCCTCCTCTGCCCCTTCTCTCATACCAGACTGTCGGTCTGCAAATTCAGGAATGGTGTACCTCCAACGATCTCTGCCTTAATGCCAGTAAGAGTGAGATCCTCCTCATTGGGACACCTGCTCCTGCTGTCCCTTTCTCATTCTGCTGCTCACCCAGGGCCCTCTACTTGCTCCTTCCTATGAGGGTAAGAAGCTTGGTGTCATCTTCGACTCCACCCTCTCCTCTCTCCTCACATCTCTGACGTCTCTCAGAAGTCACACTACCAGCTGCACCTCCTCAGAGGTTTTCTTACTTTTCTCACTTTCCCCCAGAAGCTCCCTGTCCCCAGAGACGTGGTCCTCTCTAAACTGGACTACTGCAACAGCCTCTTTCTAAATCTGCCTGCCTCTACTCTTTGTCCTTTTAAACTAATCAAGAACAGGACTGCAAGACTTGTTCTTGGCCTCAAGCCCAGCGATTGTATCTCTCCAGCCCTGAAATCTCTCCATTGGCTCCCTGTGGCTATGAGGATCAAGTTCAATCAAGTTCAAGACCGTCTGCATCGTCCACAAGACATTCTGGGGCCGGGGGCCACACTACACCCAACTTTATTTTCCTAAGCATCTTCCTTCTCGAGCCCTTCGGTCATCCACTTCCAACTCTCTGAGGGTCAGATGCTTCTCCAGGCGGAGTGTGGGGGGTGGGGGCAGTTCTGGGGGGTAGATCTCTGTCCTCGGCTGGGGCCTCCCTCTAGAACAGCCTCACTGCCTCTCTCAAACATGAGCAGGACCATCTAAGGTTCCAGAAGCAACTCAGGACCTTCCTTTTTGCTTCCGCTTTCTCTCTCTCCCTTGCTGATGTCCCTGTCTTCTGCGCATACTGGTTACTTGGACACCCATTGAATTTACGGGACCGGGCTCCTGCATGACCAGTTGCCCTTGCACTGCCTCCGACCCTCCCAACCACTTAAGGAACTGTATCTGCAACCCTACAGTCCCCTGACACTTGTGTACAGGCGTGATATAAATGACTTATCATATCATATCATATGATGTGATCCTGGCAATGACAAGTCTTTCAGAATCGCTGATGTGTGTCACTAGGGAAATCGATGCATATTTGAGGATCTTATGCTTCAAAATCAGCAAAGGCAAATCAGAAAGTCCTAATATCTCAGTGCCACCAAAGACAGTGAAAGATATACAGGAGAAACATACTTATAAATGGGAATTGAAATCTTTTAAATACTGGGCTGTGACCTTAATACCTAAGTATAAATCCTTTTATAGAGCGAAATACATCAGATGATTGGCTCCCATTATAAAGAATTTGGACACATGGAGAGGACTCTCCTGGTTAGGCTGCACTGACTCTATCAGAATGAACCTCCTCCTCTGCTTACTTTACCTTTTTCAGGCTCTTCCCAGTTCGCTACCGCACAAAGATCTGTAGCTTGTACAAAATATTATATTTAACTTTATTTGGAAAGGAACAAGGCTCAGAGTAAGTACGGAAGGGTTGATGTGTTCTAAAACACAATGGTGAGTGTATACCCAAATATCAGCAAGTACTATAAAACACCCCAGTTGTGGGTGATTATAAAATGGAAGAATTTGAAATTGGAACAGCCCTGGCTCCTCACAAAGAAATCTGTGACAGATAAAAGGATCTGGGCACAACCCTGGATAGAATGTCATAAAAGGGGTTCACTCCTTATCACTGAACCCATTCACTGGATGTACTCTCTTGCTGTGGGATAATACTTCTGTGAGACAAACCTTCATGTTTGTTTATTTGTTTGTTTATTTTATTAATTGTATTGCGCACCAGACCCGTGGGCATTAGGGGGCATTGCATAAGATCACTCGCAGCTTAGTTACACATAAAAATGTACATTTACATAATGCAATATAGTTACACACAGGCAAATTATATACATACAGGATATATACAAACATGAGATTCAGACTATGGACTGAGAGCAGGCATGTGGGATCTTAGGAGAGTCATGGTTCATAAGGTAGTAGTCTGTAGAGTGTAGGAAATAGTCAGTAGTCAGTAGGTGACCAGTACTGGAGTATATACAGGGTAGTGGGCCAGTTAGTCTAGGTGTCATAGGTCGACCTAAAAGTCAGCGTCTTTAAGCCACTTTATTAGGCTCCGGCAGAATTTTTGGTACGAATGCTCTACTCTTAGTGGGGAAGGTAGCGAGTTCCATAGTTGGGCTGCCTTGACCTGGAAACTGCTGCCTCCAACTCTGGCCAACTTAAATCTGGGAATCAAAAGGCAGTTCGTATTAGAGAGTCTAGTTGTTCTTGTCGCAGGTTTCGTAATAATTCTATCTGATAGGTAACGTGGTGTTGCCTTGTTCATACATTTATGTGTGAGAGAGGCAGCTTTTAGTTTAATTTTATCGTGTGTGGACAGCCAGTTGTTGGCTTCTCTCGTCTCAGAGATATGTTCTCTCCTTGCAATTCCAAGTGCTGCTCTAAGAGCATTGTTTTGCAAGAATTGGATTTTCTTGATAATTTGTTTGTTAGCCCCTATGTACAAGGCGTTACAATAGTCGAGCATTGATAAGGCAAGTGCTCTGGCAAGGGTGATGCAACTAGTAATTGACAGGAAAGCTTTGCCTGCTCTAATCAGTTTGCAGGTATATGCCGAGGCCATGGCGTTGACCTGTTTGTTGAAGGAAAGAGTAGAATGCAGGTAGAACCCCAAGGTTTTTTCCTCCTTTGTGACGGTAATGATATTATGGTCTATGTTAAAGGCTCAAATTTTTGAGGGTCGATGGATTGCCCAGGCTGATGATCTCTGTCTTGTCATCATTCAGGCATAGTCCAGGGGTGGCCATCCATGCCTGAATGATGAGATATACCCTGTTCACCAAGGCCAAATCCTTGTTGTAATCACCAGTAAGAGGTCAGAGGATCTGAGTATCATCTGCATAATTAGTGTAGGTGATACCCAGATGATCCAGATCATTGAAAAGGGGCTTAGTGAAGATGTTGTATAGGGTGGGTGAGACACAGGATCCTTGGGGCACTCTGCAAGTGATAGGGATGGGGTCAGCTGCAGCCATAGGTGAGAAGACTCTCATGGTCCGATTACTTAGAAAAGATTGTATCCATGCTATGGCTTCTGTTGAAAAGTATGCCGCCGAATCCAAATGACTGCATAAGACCCGGTGATTGACCAGGTCAAAAGCGGTTGATAAATCCAGGAGGAGAAGAAGGGCTGATTCCCCTTTGTCCCTAAGTTCATTGATCTGGGCCTTCAAGTCTATTAGCTCTGTTTCGTTCCCATGCTGAGGCCGAAAACCTGATTGCCTTGCTCCTAGTAAGGAGTTAAATGCCAAGTGTTTTTGTATTTGTGAGTAGGCCATTTTGTCTAAGATTTTCAAGAGAAATGACACTGTAGTAATTGGTCGGTAGTTAGTAGGAATCAAAGGGTCTAGAGTCTGTTTTTTTAATAATGGGAGCAACCATGATTCCTTAAGGTCATATGGGATGGTATTGGACGCGAATGACGCGTTGATGAGTTTTTTTATTAAAGGAGGCCAGGTCTCTGGCTGCATCCTTTATAACTTGACCGGGGCATTGGTCACCCTGTCAATTAGAAGGTTTGAGTGATAATATAGTCTTTTCAGTTCCAATTATGGTGACTTTAGAGAACTTAAAGCAGGAAGGTTTGACAGTGTTATTGGATGATGGATCTAGGGTGGTTCTATTAACTGCTGCTGTTTAATTAAGCTTTTTTCTTAGCAATTTTTACTTGTAGAGTCGTAACTTTGTTGGCTAGTGATTGCTGTATGTTCGAGCACCAGAGTTTATCCTTTATACAGTTGTCTGGCACTGGGATGGGAGCTTCTAACTCTTTGAGGATGACAAAGAGTTCCTTCATACTTGAGTTAGCTTGGGATATTCTAGCATTATAGGTTTCACGTTTGGAGTATTTCATTTTTCTATAGGGCTGTGATGGAGCTGAGATTAGTCTTATTTTCTTCAGACGGTTGTGCTTTCCCAGATACCTCGCATTGCCTTTTTTTGGTACGTAATGTTTTTAGATGTGGTGTGTACCAAGAGTTGAGATGGGCCTTGGGTTTGCTTTGTCTTAATTTGAGTGGCGCTATTGAGTCTAGGGAGGGGGTCATGATATGATTATATTCCCTGACCAATGCGTCAGGTCCCAAATTTTCCGGGATTGCATTAAGTGTCAGGAGGATAAGAAGGAGTACGTTGTCGCAGGTAATATTCTTTTTATTCCTGGTGGGAATAGGTGTAGCTGGCGATACAGGCATGGAGATGGGTTTTTTCGGTGGCTACGGTAAAGGTTATAAGGTAGAGGTCCGACCATATCTGAGGGGATATGGAGGAGATTGTAGCATTGTAGTTATGGTCTGCTACCCAATCAAATGTTCTTCCTTTAGTATGTGAAGGGTGGAGCACTTTCTGGGTAAAGCCTTGTTCTATTAGGATATTTGCCACACTTGATGTGTGTGCATCTTTCGGGTCGTTATAGCCTAGGTTTAGGTCCCCTAGTAGTAAGACTTGAGATGAGTTTTTTAAGTTATTGGATACAATATTAGATATGTCATCCTCAAATGTACTGATAGGGCCTGGAGGTCTATATAGCAGATGGATCGTGAGAGTCAGGGAGATGTTTATGTTGAGCTTGGCTGTCAAATCCTCACATGATTTGGTATCCAGGGATGGCACTAGTCTAATCGGTAGATTGTCTTCGCTATAAGTGCGAAGCCTCCTCCACGAGTATCAACTCTGTCTGATCTTAAGATAGTATATCCCTTAGGAATAGCTAATGAAAGAGCGGGTCCTGCGGCGGCATGAAGCCAGGATTCAGTGATCGCTAGGAAGTCAAGGTGTTCTACCTGGATGATATCTGCTATTCCAGTCGCATTTATTAGAACGCCCTTAAGACTATTGTTAGCTGAGGCTGTTAGCAGAGATGTAATTCCCATCTCCAATCGCATTGCTCTTTGCCAATACTAGCTTAATGCCAAAAATGTATCCAATGACATTTGATTCTTGGGAGAAGGTTGGCTGCGTACATATATGAGACATGTTCCAGGAAACGCAGATTAAATAATTTGAAGTAGATTGAATTTGGGCTGAGAGAAAAGGATAGATTTTGGATATTTCCAAAAAGAGCATTGGGTGCTACACAAGACCATAGCGGATGTAGCAATGAGGCTGCTTGCAGAATTTGAGAAACTGGCTGCTAGTTGTGGCAGGCGTCATGGCATGGGCCAAATATCCAAAATCTATAAACTATTGATAGATACCAAACCCCAGAAATGAATAAACACAGGCAACAATGGGGAAATGACCTAGGATCATCGGTTAATTTAGAGATGTGCTAAAGGGCTTGCACAGCCATTAATAAATAATTAGCTATTGTACATCTTGTGGAAATCCATTCTAAGATTCTTTATCGATGGCATTAAACGCCAATAAGTTTGCATGCTATGGATAAAAGCAGGCCTCAAATGTGTTGGAATAAGCGTGGGGGCAGGTGCTAAATATAGCCACATTTTCTGGGGATGCCCGCATTCATGTGACTTTTTGCAAGCGGTTAGGTCTATGATCGCCAAAATTATAGGCGTAACAACTCCCAGTGACTCAATAATGTAAATATAGGAGTTGCCGATGAGCATCATGAGGTAAATATATAATAGTTGCTTTTTATTCGGTTGTTGGCAGCTAGATGGTGTATAAGCATTCTATGGGGGAAAGAGGGATCTTCCCAAAATTGACTTGTGGCTGGCAAAAGTGTGCCAAATATTAGTGATGGAAAAGATATCCAAAAAAATAGCTGGGTTGGATTCTAGATTCTGAGCAGCGTGGAGTCCATTTCTGCACTTTGTGGCAGCTGACTGGATGCAACTGAGATTTCCCCTGTGGCTCTAAGCCCTGGGTTTTGCTGACTAAGACCAAAAAGGGAATAGAATGTATACAAATAAATAAGTGATGGAGGGATGAAGAGGTTGAAAAAAGAGTAATCGTGGTTAAAGGGAGCCTACAGCTCAGAGCTATTCTGAAGCTTTTACAGAAGAACATGGATAAGATTGACAGTGGGCTATCATGAAGGACACTGAGGGTGGCGGGTATAAAAGGAGAAGAGTTGAGGGAAAAACAGTTGGGATTTAAATGCTTATTGGTGGTTATAGGGTTTGTTTTGTGAAGTTGTATCACAACATTGCACTCTATTGGTGCCAATCAATATATGTTATTAAGCCACTGTATTTAGAATGCAAAACACTCTGGGAAAGCTTCTCACTTCTCTCCTTCCCCAGAGGCTGGGGTATACCTCCAAGGGTTAGGGAGGGATCAGTGCTTAAGAGGAAAGCCATGCCAGGTCACAAGAGACCTCACACCAGGGTGGTAAGCACTGGTGTCTATTTGATAAGGATGAAGGAGATGTTAGGGTAGCCCATGACAGATATTAAAGTGCAGAGAATGGTCCCACATCTTTTAATATCTTAGGCCACTCCCACCTCTGTGCCCCGCCCTCTCCCCACTTCCTGCAGACAAAGCACAGTGGAGCTGATATCACCAGCAAAAGACGCTTGCCACAACCAGGACTTGACCAATTCTCTGTGGAAAAACGAGTATTTAAGTGGTGAGATCACCACTTCAGTGGGACATCAGAAGAAGAAGGTTTCAAATGGAACTTTGATAGGGTACAGCCTACCTGAAGTTCTCTGCCATAGAGGTAAATCTAGAGACTCCAAAGAGGGGACAAGGCACTCCACTCACCCATCAAAGAGGACCATTTGAGATGAACTGTTGTTTGATACTACAGTGATATTTTTGTTTGGAAGTTTCTTTGCAAGCTTACTCCCTTCTTCCAGACTATATGCTTACCTCGTTCCATGTTACCACACAAGACAAAGCAGGTATCCTCCTTGGGTTCCGCATGTTTCACATTTATGATTGTGATTGCTGATGGGTTAGTAGTAGTATAGAGATGAATAGGAGTCATATCCACTAATTATCCCAGTCATCTTGCAGAGCAGTAGTCATTTTGTCACAGGAATGTTGTTCAATTAAATATGTAAGTGACCGTTCCAACATCCTAGAGGACATTAGTGATCTACTGGCTGGCGGCCGAGCTGGACTGCCTCTAATTGCTAGTGCCTTTAAAGGAGTATTGACAGTTCACTAGATAGGCTACTTCAAAGACCACACCCAGGTAAGAAGCACTACGGATTGGCTACCTTTGCTAATGCTATGTGCAGGGGTGGACTGGCCCTCAGGTAACTCTGGAGATTTCCCAGTAGGCCTCTGCACCCTGGGCCTCTCTTGTGTGGTAATCTAATTTATTTTCAAATGTTGTCATATTAAAAGGGTTGGACTTGCTGTAAATGTGCAATATGGGCATACTTAGAAATTCTTTTCTAGGGCCTCTTTTGGTTCCCAGCCCACCCCTGCTTAAGTGGCTGGGCAATGCCTAGGATACTACAAACCAATGTCCAGGTTATTTCTCCTTTTACAGCAGATTATCCAAGCATTACAAACAAAAGCCTATCCAAATAACTGATGAAAACTGATATCTAATGAACGCATGATATGTTAAATGAATATCCAATAAATGGGATATGTTCCCATATACCATGATTGCAATATAACATGTACAACACAGTACCATCTGTACGTTGATAACATATATAACACATATATGAGACTTTGGCTCTATATATAAATCCAGCTTTCGTAGAGCTAAACCATTTATGTTTGTCTTCTGTTTATTAATACACTTGGTAGTATAGCGCTATGTCTTTCACTGCAGTAAATGTTCAATTAATACAAATGTAAACGGGCAGCGCTGAGGGTGACCCACTTAATCTCTTTATTGGAGGACAATTGTACTACTCTTATTTACTAAAACACGTTGTGTCAGTGTAGGCCTGGGCACATGTGAGCAGCCCAAAGGCATATTAGTTGCAATACATATCAAATCCAACACAATGCAAGGCTCAAACAAAATGCTTATCATGGATCTGTGAAATTTTCTTTTTGTTTTTGGGGTAAGATTTCACCACTCTGAAATATGAAGGGAGGGTGGACAACGCGCAATTTAGGATTGATCTCAGGCTCCATTGTGGCCCTCAGTGGAGCCACAGATGCAACAGATATCTTAGGTTGGCCACGTTCATGAATGTGTGTGCTCAAAAGAGCTGCCGCTTTCAAGCATGTGCACTGGCACAGGTGGAGGTTTCAAAGTCATGACGTGCTGTGCTCCTAGTGACTCAGCCTGCACGCCTATATGCCCACATTCTGATTCAGAGTAGCTTTCAGCTCTTGTTTTTGTTGAAACATTAATGGATGGATTGATTTAACAGAGCCAATTCCCGTTTCAGAAGTTAAACAATGTTTAAACTGTGCCCAAACCCCCAATGTCTGTGTGGGCAAAAGGATTGAGAAAATGACTGAAAAAAACTGAACAGGGCTGGACGTTGGACAAATGTTGCCTGGTTCACGAACAAAATAACAATTCCCTTGTTCCTGTTTTCTTTTTCTCAGGTGGATTTTGAGCTTGAATCCTTAACGGAAAGGAAAGAAGAGGAGAAGGAAGAATTGATTGAGTGGTGGAAGATGATGTCACAAACATTAAACTTTTAGCTTAAGCCCTTGAATGTACTGCTCTTATATTCCATAAATGTTAGACTAGGGAGTACATTGTGATGTGAACCGTGCATATCCACGTGTGTGTGTTATATTATACAGGTTTGTAATATACACACTCATGTGTTTTAATTTGTGATTTACAAGATATACTTATTTTTTGTGTGATCTTTTAATGAGTAAAATGCACTACAACAGCAATTTAGGATTTTAGAAACCTAGGACAAAGAAAACTGTGACATCATATAAATATCAAACAGGAAAACAATTATATGTCAGCAATTCAAATGAAAATGAAATGCAATATTTAAATTGTTGTCTACCAGTGATGACCATGTATTGTAGATTATTTATTTTCAAGATGGCAGTTAAGTGCAGTTTTTACCATAATACAGTTGGACGTTCTTGTGTACTGTTGGCAATGTTTCGAGATCAGCTGCCAGAACAGTTTGCTGTAGTGAGCTGTTGCCTTTGGAAGGCGTGTATTTGTTAAAGACTTGTAAGATTGTGAACCTTCTGGACAAGAAAGAGCGAAGGGCATCGGGAGTCTACTAGCGGCCTCTTGGTCCTTCCATACACTGGAGCTTCGATGCAGATGTCTTTGTAAACGGCTAACTTTTTTGATCTTCGAAGATGGTGAAAAAACGTGTTTGTTATCACTCCTGGAAGTTTTTAGCTTTTATGTCAACTTAGGTTAATGTGTAACCTTAACACTTTCAGGTAAGTATAAAGGAGACCATACATACTTGGGTAATATTTTATTAACAATGTAAGGAACAAAAATGTTTTGCATTCACAAGTCAACTTGACAGTCTCTACTTTGGTTTGTCTCATTTGAACCGACACGTGGACCTGCCAGAAAGTGGTGGGGAGACTGACTCGGACTGATGACACATTTTACCATCAGTGTTTATTGTCTTCAACACTAGCACATTTTTTCTTTAAAAGAATAGTTTTTAATGTTGTGGACAAGGAAAAAAGCACATAATTTCTAAACATGGGTCTTGCTGTAGATGCATGGATGAATGTCATGTAATTCATGACCGTACTCTAGCTGTGTTCTTATACCAGCCTGTTCAAAATGTATAATTCTGAACATGTAAGCAAGCATACATTCATCATCTCCATAATAAAGAAAATCATGTGTCAGTACTAAAAACACTCAATTGATGAATGCACATGTCTTGAAATGGAGATCATGTACTCTTTTGTCTGTGTCTGCTACTGAGATCTGGTATCATGGGGGTACACCGCAAAGATGTAATTTCTTCAACTGGTTTTAGGTTGATTTTGGATACTATCCTCCATTCTTAATATAAAAATGCACATTTCTTCCCATCAAGGAACACGTTCATCTACATTACTAGGGAGGTCACCGGACCTTTGCACAGCTGGTCAGATCCCTGTCCAGTGCAATGTGTGGACTGAACACATGAGTAGTTGGAGTCTGTAGGTCATGATTTGGGATGCCTTGTTTCCTTAATAAGGGATTTGTGGCTCAATTTAATGACCAAGATTTCAAATGACTTTCTAACACTCATTAAATTTGCAAACACTTTCCAGGCTGGTTCAGAATTGCTTCTTTAACCGTTACCTAACAGAAGCACTTAGAAAACGCATCCTGAAATCGGACTTGCCCTGAGCAAAGGATTCCCTGTTACTAGAAACCTTCATTGAGTGTTTTATACAGGCTTATTAATCTACATTTCGGAAGAATATTTCTGTGACTGTGGTGAACATGCCAGGGTGGGATCCTGCTGAGTTCTCATCCTCCTCCGATCTGGACAATAATGAGCATGCATGGCTTGATGTTCAGGGACTGAATGTAGAAGGTTATCAAATGAATGCTTTGTTTCGACTTAATTGAACATTCCTTCTTCGTCAGTGGAAACCAGGCCAGGTGGAACGCAATGACAAGAAACTAGCATTTGTATTGTATGCTATTAACTTGTTAGGAAGACACCATGATTTATTGAAGCAAGCTGCTATAGATGATAAAAGAAATGGCACTTCCGGATCCCTAAAGTAGATCCCCCTCAAGTAAATTCCACATTTGACTCAAAATAACTTCACAGAGAGGAGAACATGTTCAAATTGGTTGTGCTGGATGTTGTTTAGTCTTCTGTCCACTTGACCCTATTACCAGGCCAATTGTAATGTGAAATGGGAACACAAGAAGTGAATGCACTTATTGACGTACACTTTGCTCTGTTTCTACTATATTTATGAAGATATGGGACAGAGCCTCACCTGAGGGTTGTTTATAACAGAAACTAGACCAGGACCTCATCAGGTTCCATCGGGAGGGAACAGGCATGTCTTGGACACAAAGAAATGGAATAACAATCATCAACCACTTTGACCACGTCCCAACATTTATAATTACTCCGTACTGGATACAGCAGAATGGAGTCATCTATGTGTCATGACTTCAGAGGATAGACCATGGAACATATGAGATGTACCAAACTAAAACTTGTTGCTGGTGATAGTTGTGCTATTTATTGAGTGTCGTCCATCTTACTGTAGGACCAGTCTCTCATTTACTTCTACATATGCTTACTGAGGTTTTATGTCTCACAACAAAGGAGATTGTCCTTCTTTACATGTGTGCCTGGTAGTAGGTATACTGAAAAGGCTACGTTATTAAATAGTTAACAAACTGGACAACTCTGTCTCTTCTTCATTCAGTAATGCAATCATAATACTGTGTTCCTATATAGTGCTTCATGACAGATGTCTATAGCTTCTAAGCACTGTGTTAAACGTTGTTATTATAACCCTATTTTTAATGGTACTTGATTTATAGACCTTGGAAAGACGGAAAGCTAAGTCGGCCCTAATGTGTGACAAGAACATGCAAACTGCATGTAGCCCTCATGTCAGACACCAATGGGCTACCCATGAGCTATTCATCCATGGCAATATACCGTTCAATTAACAACATTACTAGATCATTTTTAGTGTACATTATACGCTGCCAGTAGTTTGTAATTCTATAGAGTACATCATGTTTTCATTGCAGACCTTTGAACAAAGGATAACATAAGTGACGCGGTATCCTGAAAAGGCACCTTTTTTAATTTGCGATGGTTGGAAGCCATAAAGTTGAGTGCAGATGAGTAATGCCATGTCCCAGGAACCTCACTGCCGAATGAAGGCGGCCATTACCTGCAGACTAAATGCAGTCTAACGTTTGGACTTAACCAAGAACTTCTTGGGGCTAAAGGGCGACGCTGCGCCTTATCTTCATTTTCAGGGTGGAGTAGACAGAACACCGTGTCTCTGGTGCGAGATCATTTTGTCATCAAAAGATCTGTCAACCAATGTGTTGTCCACACTGAAAAATGTTCCCGCAAATTTCAGATAAAGAAAAAATCCCATATATTGACTTTACCAACTCCAAGTTAAGTACTCTTTTGACTCTAATTTAAGAACAGTTTAGCGCTGAACAGTACTAAGAGCCACACAGGTATTCCTCATTTTAATGCATGCTGCTTCCATTCTTATCATCAGTTTTCTCTGCAGATGGGGGTAGAGACATGTTGGTAATCACTGAGCGAGGGGGGTTCAGCAGGCTACAAGCCATTTGATACTGACCACCCCGTTCTATGTGGCTTTATCGAAGTAAGTTACATTGTGGTAATTTACTTTGACAAAATCACTTCAACATTTTCTTTTTTTTCAATGGGGTGAAACGTCCCCCATACTTCCTCCACCCTCCCACACTGCCCTCTATGCCCTGAACCCTAAAAACATATATCAATGTACTTCCCCACAAAGTGATTTTGTCCAAGTAAATTACCACAGAGTAATATACTTCTATAACACCATCGTACAACGTCCAATAGGGTAGGAAGACCAGTGCAATGAGAACATCTGAAAGAACCAGAATGAACCACGTAGAAGACATTTTTAAGCAACACATGAGGTGGGGGGGTCAGAGAACAAGTGTGTTTTTGGCTTGTTGGAATCATTCAGAGAAGAAGAAATAACAGAGTTGGCAACCACTCCTTGGCTAAACAATGGCTTGATGACCAAGTGCTATCAAGAATAGAAAGAATATAGGAAAAGAGAGTGAAACAAAAGGCACAAAGTCTGCAGAAATTAGCATTTTTGATGAAAATAGTTTAGGAGTGGATAGACATGTACAAGGGGACAGTGATGAAAGCTGGGTAAAGTCACTCTTTTGCAATTTCAGGAAAGCTTCACAATAAGGTCATTGGCTTCGTTGTATGGTCACATCTGTAACTCCAGGTACTTAGAGAAACCATATGGATAGCAGGTGCTCTGTGCCTTGAAGCCAAACCCAATACTGGAGGCCAGAGAAGTGTCAGGGGAGACTCTTCCCCATCCTTCTTCACTTAAAGTTGGGCAGTATTCCGGCAGTAAATCCGCTGGACTACCACCCAACTGAATAACAGTTCACCACTTGGTCTGGCCAAATTACCGCCGGATTTCAAGTGGCAGTGGTGGTGTAAATCCTCTATAGGAATCTATGGGGCTTTTTGGCAGAATTACCATAGCGATAATTCCACCAGAGTAATTCTGCAGATTTTGCAGATTTATCAGCAGAGAGTTGGAGGATTACCAGCATGATGGCCATACTCATAGTACGGCAGAGCAGGAATATTGGCAGTAATTCCATTCTCCAGCATGGTGTCTGGCATGGATTCACATGCTCATGAATATTCCCCGTCGTCAGGCTGGGAATACTTGGTAAAGAAAAAACAGTTTTACTTTAGCTTGAAAACTGTATTTCTCCCCTAAACCGATCACTGTCCTTTGGTTCATACTGCCCCGTCTAATGACAGTCCTCTCCCTAAGCTCCACCCCTGGTGGCCATCTTCAGACTTTTGCTGCACGCTTCACTGTTGGGAGTTCTCTTAGTGCTCTAAGTTTTTTGCAAATTTTAGTAAATGTTTTGACCAATTTTTGGCTATTCGTTCGACCAGAGGTTCACTACCGGCAGCTGGGAGCCTCTGTCAGCAAAGATCACTACATCGCAGATCTTTCATCAAGTTTCGAGGAATGCCCAGGCTTGGGTCTACTTTTCCACCATGACCGAGGAGTAGAGCTGCTTCTTCAAACTCTGCACCAAATGTGGATTAAGGAACGTGTATGTCGAAAATTGACACCATAAATTTCTATATTGCCGGTATCCAGACCATGATGAGGAGAGATGCAAGTTCTAAAAAGACAAAGAAGGATTGCTACAGCAGGCTGGCAGCGTGGCTCAAATCAGCCAAGGCCTCTGACTCTGCTTCCCGGCAGGGTCATGCGTCGCACAGGACTGACCGTTACCACCAACTAACTCCCTCAGAAAAGTGGTCGAGATCCATTGAGGATGCCCCACCCTCGGGGTCTAAAAGAAGGCAGGGCCAAATGTCGTTGATCCCGCTGGGTTTGCTTCTGTTGCGGGTCCCAGCTCGGGAAAGACTAGGTTGCCGTCACCAACCCCTTTTAGAGCAAGTGTGCCAGTGAGGGGCGATCCCTCCAAGAAAAAGTCCTTGAATCCTTCAAAGCTCTGTTTACTGTCGGCGGACAAGGTAACAAAGGAGAAATCCAAAGGTGGCCCTTTGCTGCCCCTCTAGGCAATGCCATCTGCATCGGCAGCTCAACTGGCCAAAACATCTTCATCATCAACGGTCACAACCATGTCGACGCATGCTCCTGCTACCAGCCCGTCGATGACTCTGTCCGCCTCGTCGACGACCACTACTTCGTCAAAAGAGGGGCTGGCCACAAAGGTGGTGTCCACAGTCACGGCAATGGCCGCCCAGTGGGTATCCCTACCACCACATCATGAAGCAGCTGTTGCGGCTCTGGAGAAAGACCCTGGAATGGGCACAGCAGCTGCTCCTTCCCAGAAGCCAGAGAAGGAAAAGGGTAAAACTCCTATGACACTAAGAAGGGTACTGAACCACGGCTCCACCGGTGAGACCGGTACAGATTTATATGAGCTCCGATGAGGACGACTACAATCTGCTCAAAGACTATTATTCGGAGTCAGGGACCTTTGTCTGTAGATGGGTCACCAAGAGACAAGCCCCGTCCTCCACCTCACCGGAAGAGGCGCACCAGTCTGGAGCCTCCACCTCTCACTGCTTCCAAACCTCAGCTCAGTCTTTGGAACATTCTAACCATGCTGTACATGCTTGAATCAGAAATTCAATAGAGACTGCTGCCCACACTGAGGCCTGCTCTGTCTAGGAGCCCCTCAATAACGCTTTGGCACAAGCACAGGTCAAAGGACCCTGCTCGTCCAAGATACCACTAACACCGCCTCCACCTCGGGATGTAACCCTGACTGGGGATCCTGTCATGCATACGGACATGGGTACGGATACTGCGGCTATGGCGACGGACACCAACAAAGCTGATGACTTCGTACCAACTGACGGGGAGCCAGTGGGTGCAGATGACCAACACCATCATGTCTGTTCCCTTGCTAGACGATGTCCGAGATGAGCTCTTGGCCTTAATGAAGAATCTGAGCACCGCTGCACCCAAGCGAGTGGGCTTTTGAAGAAATACAGAGTTCTGGACTCTGCCACCAAGTGCCTGAAGTCCCAGCCTTCATCCGACTCTGTGGTCTCAGCCGCAGCTAGGAAACGCTTGTTGAACCCATCGTCCTTGTCCATGGTGCCCCCAGACCAGGAGGGGAAGAAGCTGGACGCGATGGGGTTAAAGGATCATCTATATCTATATTGCTGCAAACACCATTAAGGCCACTAACGCCCTGGCTATTTTGTCCCGCTATAATCGGGAACTATGGTATAAATTGGGCCCTATTTTAGATTTCTTACTTGAGGACAAGAAGGTTGAAGCTCTGGCCCTGTTCAGAGAGGGGGAAGTGCCCTCGGACCACCCATTACAGTGGCGGTGGACATCGTGGACACCATTTTCCATCAAATGGGCGACAGAGTCTCTCTTCCTTGGCAGGTATGGCTGAAAGCCACCAATTTCAGACCGTACCATCAGTCCAAGGTGTTGGACATGCCATTTGATGGAGAGGTACCTCTTTGGCAAGACAGTCAACTAGTCTCTGCAAATTATCAAGACAAACACAGAGGTGGCACGTTCGCTGGGTACCACACAGCAACGTTGGTTGTCGTTCTTTCATTCCTCAAAGGAAAGTCTGGCAGGTCCTCCAAGTGATACCACCCCTTATCGACAGCCCTCCCACTCCACGACTCAAGAAGCCTACAGAGGTCACTCACAGGTGTTAGGGAGAATTCTCAAGAATGTGCTTATTTCCCGTACCTTTTGAGAACCTCATCAACTTTGCTGGTTTTCTTGAATTTAAATTTTTGCCTGGAAAGATTGTGAGCCTTTTTTCCCACTCTTTCATGTATTTTTATGTGTGTTTTACTTTTGTGTTCTTTGGATATGGAGTTTTAAAACAACTCCATAGGCATCATCTTTTTCGTGTGTGTCACACAGCACCTTCAGTGCAGTGACACAAGGATGTCTTTCAGACTTCCCAAGGTTTAAACACCTTCCTTGGACTGACTACCATCTCCCAAAGCATGTAAAGTTAAATTGACTTTACTAGTCTTCTTAAATTTACAGACCCAACACGCACTATCTTCCTATAAAGTGCTAGAGGGGTTGCCTAGCATCCCCTGAGTCTAAACACTCATGTACCAGTCAAATGTTACCCTTTCCCTCTTGAAATGGCTGGTGGCAGTGGTTTAGAACCGACCGCGAACAACGGTAGCTAAAAATCGGGGCAGCCATGTTTTTCAATATGGCGCCCCAGACCTATCTGTAAAAGCAGACTCCGGTCAACTTTTTTGCCGTTTCTTTTAGGAAAGGTCCTTCTTGTGTTTAACTCTGCATGCCAAACCAGGTTTGGTCCCTTTTGTTCACTGGCCTTTGGCGGGCTTCAGTGCTGAAGCCCTCCTCTGGCACCTGAGTGTCTGGGGTGGACAGGATGTGAGAGAGGTGCCCGAATCTCCCTGTGCTTAATCTCCTAGGAGACCTGAATGCACTCTGGCGTGATTGGCCAGCTGACTGTCCGGCCAGGACAAACACCCTATTGGGTGAGTGACAGCTAGGTTGGAATGAATGGAGGAAAACTGTTTAAAAGCAGGCCTCTAGGACTTGGAAAGCAGAGTCGACCACCGGAACGAGAGAACCGAAGACGAGCTGAAGTAAGATGATTGCTGCAACTCCTTAAACCAATGTTTTGCCAAGCTTGTGGCCTCTTCCTTGGGCAGTGCAGGAACCTCCCGACGTCCTCCTTCTTGTCCCCACGACTGAAACTCAGGAACAGCGAGATCTGCAGGAACTGATAGGAACAACTGTCTCAGCTGCAGCTCTTCCTCATTTAAAAGGTACTGTGCAAGTGCGGTCAGGAAATTATCTCTGCCGCGGTGAAAGTTTGTGAAACTTCCCCAACTTTGAAGGCTTGTCCTTCCCTAAACCGACATATAACTTTTCGTCTGACCAACTACTTCTAAAAACCATGGCAAAGACTTAACCGTTTACTACCAGAACTGTGCTATCCTATCCAAGAATCTGAACCATTGACTTTGGCCTAGGCCTATTGAATTGCTGGTTGTAGTGAACTGAAACTATTTTCCCAACCTCTGAAAGTATTTGTGCTTTAATTCTTTGAACCTTGTCTTTTTACCCATTTTTAACGTAACTGAAGTGCCATTTTGTTCCCACTTCAGGGGAGCGGAACTTGTTCAGAAATTGATTGGTTGTGTATTGCACTATATTAGATTGTGATTTGAGCTGCTCTTACTAGTGGAATGTTTTCCAACTGGCTGTGTAATTAAATGTGTATTCTTTTACCAAGGAACCTTTAGTAAGTGTTTGTTTGAACCACCTTGATTGCTGCCCCTTTGTGTAACTTCTTGTACTGCTCACTTTACTCTTGAGATAAGTCTGGCTGCTCAGGCACTGCTACCACATTACTGTGTAGTACGGGCTTGTACCAAAGGTGAAATTGTACTTACACTTGTAGACTTAATTGTATGTAGTGTTCCCAAAGGGCACTGCATGTGATTATGCCTAACACCAGGCAGTGGAGGACAGCATCAGTGCCGCCTGCAGGGCAGAACCCTGACCCCAAAACAGGTCTGACCCGGTTGTGGACTCAGACCCCCACTTTTGAATCCCTGTGGGAGTTTTGCTGGTGAGGTTCGTCAGCGCGTGGAAGACCATCGCCACCGATAGATGGATGCTGGACACTCCCGAACAGGGGCACACCCTGGAGTTCCAATGCATGTGTCCTTGAATTCCCCCGGTGGCTCAACAAGAACAACACGTGGCACAGCTGCTGCAGGAGGTCCACACCATGTTAAAGAAGGGGGTGGTAGAACACATCCCTCAGTGCCTGTGGTGCTCCGGCGTGTACACCAGTTACGTTTTGGTCCAAAGAAAGACAGGAGGGTGAAGGCCGATCCCGGACCTGAGACCCCTCAACAAGTAGTTGAAGTCCCAAAAATTCAGGATGGTCACGTTGCAGGATGCGCTCACCCAACTGGAGGATGGCAACTTCCTGGCATCTCTGGATCTGGAGGACACTTACTTCCACGTCCCTATCCACTTTAAGCAGCAGAAGTTCCTGCTGTCTGTGGTCCAGGGGTGACACTATCAGTTCAAGGTGCTCCCATTCGGGCCGAAATCAGCCCCAAGGGTCTTTAAAAAGTGCATGGCTCTGGTGGCAGCACATCTTCGTCTCAAGGGCATCCACATTTACCCTTATCTGTATGATTGGCTTGTCAGATCCCGCTCCCACACTCTGGCGAGTCAGCACACGGTGAAGACTGTGCATCTGCTGAAGAATCTAGGATTCTCCATAAATTATCTGAAGTCCTGCCTGGAGCCATTGCAGAACTCTCTGTTTTGGGGAACCCAACTCAACACAGTAACTTGTCTGCAGTCTCCCTCGGAAGAAAGGGTGATAGCTATCCTAGGGAAAGTGCAGCAGCTGTTGTCAGCACGGTCGCCAACTGTGCGAATCATCAAGTCACTGCTGGGCGTGATGTCCTCCTGCATCAACCTTGTCCTCCTTAACAGACTACAAATGAGGCCTCGCCTGGAGTTTCTGGATGCGAGGTGGCTGCAAGTCTCGGCATTGTGGATGGACAAGATCACCTTCAATGAGGAGTTCCGATGAGCAATACAGTGGTGGGCTGTGCACTCTCATCTCTCGGAAGGGGACCCTCCTTACAAGGAGACAGTCACCACGGATGCTTCTCTGGAAGGGTGGGGAGTACACACCGGACAGTTGCACGCCAGAGGTCTCTGGCTGCCAGAAGAAAAGACCCTCCACATCAACGTCCTGGAGCTTCGGTCATCTTCTGTGCCCTCAAGTCCTTCCTGCAGTCGCTGACGGCCGAGGTGGTGAGGATCTTCACAGACACCACCACCATGTTCTACATCTGGAAGAGCGGCGGGACGCAATATCCGACTCTCTCCAGGGAGGACCAAGATCTGTTGCATGGGGCCATTTGTCAGGGTATGTTTCTCATCCCTTTTCACCTGGCGGGCACCAAGAACACCATTGCAGACTTACTCAGCAGTGAGCTACGTTCTTGCCACGAATGTGAGCTTCCCCAGGACCAAGTGCATCTTCTATTTCACGAATGGGGCCAACCCCAGATCAACCTTTTTGCGACAGCGAGGAATTCCAAGTGTCAGAAGCTCACCAGCATGTTCCCGCTTCCGAAGAGCATGGGGGATGCATACTCATTCCCGTGGGAGGGACTCTTCCTATACTCTTTTCGTCCATTCACACTCCTTCTTTGAGTGATCATCACACTCAGACAGTGGGCCTCATTACGAGGTTGGCGGAATGGGTTTACCGGCACCAATAATGGTGCTGGTGCCGGTAAACCCATTCTGCCCTATTACGAGGTTCCCTTGGGGGACCTGCTCAGAATGTCTGGTCAGACCAGACGTCCTTTGCGGGCCCCGCAAGGGGACCATGGAGCTAATAACTCTATGGGGTCTCAACTGGGAATGGGGATTGGTTTTTTGAATGAGGAATTATGGGGTCCTCCAAGGTTGGAATGACCCGGTAATTCCTCATTCAAGGAACCCGGACCCGGATACAATTTTGGAGGCAGCCATGGCGCTACTAGCACCATGGCTACCTCCAAACTCGTAATGAGGCCCAGTGTCACTGCAAGAAGTTACTTGTCGCCCTGGCGTGGCCACGACAAATCTGGTATACAGGCCTGCTATGTCTGTCACCATTCTGTGGTGAACAAGATCAGGCCCCTTCCTAAGGGCTCCTCGGCATCGGCCTAAGTTTGGAGCAAATGAGATGAGACACAGACTGGTGGTAAACCAAGCTTCTTTTATCTGATAGCAAATACGCAGCATACAGAGACATTATATGTGGAGAAGCAGCAAAATGCAGGAGGACAAGTGTCCAGGCAGTCATCCACAGAGCTCTCCCAGGACCACCCATAGAGCACAGGTCATATAGCATATCATAAGCAATCACTAATATATTATAGCACTTTCACAATGGGGTGGTGTTACTTGGCACGATATTGCAGTCACTTGGCAAGAACTGTCGACATTTAGTTGTGACCTTGTGAGGCAACCTTGCAGGGACATTGTGTTGCATTATGGATAAGCAGCATTTGCAGAAACCCTACTGTTATCTCCCATATATGGTGCTAATGCTAGACTTGTAGAAAATAAACCAAAGAGAAGGTCTGACATGTCGTGGGCATGTCTGGGTGCTATGTGCAGATTATATCTGAGGCCTAAATGTATGGTAGAGAGCCTTATGTAGTATACCATAGCATAGCATAATATTGGATAACAATCCTACATAGCATAGCATAGTATTGCATAACAACCCTGCATAACATAGCATAGCATAATAATCCAAGCATAACATAGCATTGCATAACAATCTTGCATAACATAGCATAATAATCGTAGCATAACCCAGCATCACATAACAATCCTGCCACATCACCCAGTTTGACCTTTTTGACGAAGGCCACTAATTCCAAGTGCCTAAAGTTCGCCAGCAGGGTCCCGCAGATGAGGAGCATGGGGGATGCTTTTTCGTTCCTGTGGGAGGGACTCTTGCTAAACGCTTTTCCTCCATTCCAACTTCTGCTATGAGTGATCAACACACTCACAGTGTCACTGCAAGATGATACTTGTCGCCCCAGCTTGGCTGCAACAAATTTGGTATCCAGACCTGCTATGTCTGTCTGTGGCTCCATCCATTAGTCTGCCACTATTTCCCGATCTTCTCTCCAGGCAGGGAGGGACAAATCTGCTCCACAACCCTGTGTTGCTAAACCTCAGGGCATAGCTCTTGCAGTCATAGAATTTGGGCATTATTCTTTACCTGCAGAGTGTAAGGACAGAGCCAGAGCCTCTTCTATGATGATGTGCTACGGCCACAAGTGGAAGCATTTCTCTGTGTTGTGCCAGGCTCAGAAGATAACGCCTGCGTGTGTAACAGCCCTGCAGCTCCTACCATACCTTCTTTCCTTAGCCAAGGCAGGACTGGCTTACGCCTCTATCGAGGTGCACCTGGCTGCCATATCCTGTTACACCAGGACACTGGGCAATACTTCCCTGTGGTCGTACAGACTCGTCAAGGAGTTCCTCAAAGGCCTCTTCAGGACTTTCCCACCAGTGAAGGCTCCTGCCCCAGCTTGGGAACTCAATGTGGTCTTGACTAAACTCATGGGGGTGCCCTTTGAGCCAACGCATCAAGCCCCATTCAAGTTTCTCTTGTGGAAGACGGCTTTCCTTGTGGCGATCACCTTGGCCAGGCGGGTGAGGGAGATTCAGGCCCTGCCTTGCAAACAGCCGTAATTGTCCTTCATGCTTCAAGGGTGGTACTGCATACACACCCCACCTTCATGCTGAAGGTACTGTTGCAGTTCCACCTCAATGAGCCTTTGATGTTGCCTGTCTTCTTCCCAAATCCGTCATCGCCAACAGAGAGGGCATTGCATTTGCTGGCTTTTGATATTTTACGTGGCACACACAAGGAGTTTCCAGAAGACTTCTCAGTTTGTCAGTTTCAGACCTGTGAATCACGGAAACGTCTTGTTGAAGGCTTCCATCTCCAGGTGGCTCTCCGGCTGCATCATGCACTGTCATTGTCTGGCTAACAGACCTCTTCCAGGCCAGCCACAAGCCCACTGCACCAGAGCCATGGCAGCAACGACAGCGTTTCTCTCTGGTGTGCCACTGCTCAACATTTGCAGGGCTGCTACGTGGAGGTCCACACACACTGGAGGCTCCACTGGAGGTTCCACTGCATTCAACAGGTATTCCAGGGAGGAGTCCAGAGTCAGCCAAGTGGTGCTACACTACCTGTTCACTTGAGGTGAGTGTTCCAGGGAGGAGTGTTTTTACTTCTGTTGAACCTTGCCACCTTCCGTGGTTGTGTATATGTACTTCTGTCCAATTGTTATTCATGAGCAAGTGACTTCATGCTAGACCCCATGCTGGAAAAGGTTTAAGTTCCTTACCTGTCACTCTTATTCTCCAGTATGGGTATGGGATAGATTCACATGCGAACCCTCCCTCCTTCCCATCTGTGGCTCTTCTTGCATCATACTGCCTTTTTACGTGCTTTATAGTCTGTAGATGGCCTCCAGGGGTGGAGCTTAGGGAGCGGACTGTAATTTCAAAGGGGCAGTATGACCCAAAGGACAGTGATTGGTTTAAAAGAGAAATACGGTGTTAAAGCTAAAGTGAAACTGTTTTATCTTTACAGAGGATTCCCAGTCTGACTATGGGGAATATTCATGAGCATGTGAAGCCACGTCAGACCCATGCTGGATAACAAGAGTTACAGGTAAGTAGCTTAAACCTGACCGCCAATTTTTTCCTGCTCCACCATACTTGTAATGAGGCTAATGGTCTTGATGAAAATGGCATCAAAAGCTGGTAAAAAGAAACCAGGACATAAACTAGATACATTTAATGCAGGAACATTTAAGGCAAAAGAAGTAACAAAGAAGAAAGGAGGTGAACTTATCATGTTAAAAATCGACTAGGTCAATTAGTCTGAACATCAGAAGCATAATAGTGAAATTGCCAATATAGGGAAGCACAATGAAGCTTTTGAGGATAGGCAAGAAAATAAAACATAAAAAGGGTTTGGTATCTCATTTGTAAGAATATTGAGAGGATGTATCCACATGAATCTTTGTCAAAACGCAGGCTGTCAAATGTAGGATAGAACGACAGCCAACACAATGACATGCAGGCCATAATTTTTTTCAGTGGCCCTGGAGCTGTACCTGTTCTAGATGAATAGGTGGGACAAGGCAGCACAGGGGAAAGAGCACTGTGGATGAGGAGGTAGGTAGGGTCCAGTGAGGGGTTGAGGTATGAGTGGGTCTCAGGGAGGCTGTGGAAAGGGGGCAGTGCTAGAGACTCGGCTGGGTAGGTGGAAGGCTGAAGCCAAATATGAAGTGAATAGTTTTTCTTTTAAGTAATTCTTCCAAACTGGAAAACACTTTTTTAAAACATTTTTAAATGTTCTCTATTTGAAATGTGGTACTATGTTTCCTTTATTTCTTTTTATTTGAATCAATAGAACATTCGCTTTTAAGGTATACAAGCAGAAAAGAACAGATTAGCATAAAAATGGGGACCAAAGGTACAGAAAGATGTTGCATTTGCCAAACCAGCGCTAGTCTAAGAGGCAGGCTTCAAAAATGCTAAATTGCTCGGATGCAATGAACAAATTGGATATTGCAATTTGCAATTGCCATTGCGAATCATGTGCATTGCAATCTCTTGCAACTTTTATTTTTATTGGCATATGTGAGGCAGGTACACGTTCTGAGCACTTAAGGAGGCAACATAACATTACAGACATGCATGATAGACTATAAAACTTGCCAATTACAGGCAACTTTCACTCTGAGCAGATGGCATTCAATCATAGCGACAGTGTACAGCTTATTCATGCGGAGGGAGCCATAGTGGAGGACAGGATCTCATCGGGCTCTTTGTTAAGATAGCTACAAAAGGCAGTCCAGATATTCCTGGGGCAAGACTGTGCAGGTAAGGTAGCTATGTATTCCTCTTCACAAGTTTGTGTCCACGTGAGGGCAGCAAGCCACATCTTAAAAGTAGGGGGGGGGTAGACCTCTTCCAACATTGCAATATGCATTTTTTGGCCACCATGCTCCCCACATTCAAAAATCTGGCCATTTTCCTTAACTCATCACCCCTCCAGATCCCAAACAGCAACGCCATTGTATCTGGATCGATTAGAGCACCTGCAATCTCAGATAGTGCAACCAGTACATCCCTCCAGAATGCATACAGAGCAGAGTACGACCAGAACATATGTGTATGATCAGCGTCCTCGGCCCGGCATCTCGGGCAGGTCTGTAAACTGCCCCCAGCGAACTTAGTCAGTCTATGTGGGGTGTAATACACTCTATTTAATATTTTGTACTGTATGCAGCGATATCTAGCACTCAGGGACACCTTTCTTGTATGGGAGCACATTTCCTTCCACAATGCATCTGTGATGTCCAAGCCAAGTTCTTCGGCCCAGGCATTCCGGACTATAGGAGTCAAATTGGGGAGTTTCATTAGTAAGATTTTATATAGAGAGGAAACTATACTCCTATTATTGCCGGAGTTAGCAATGTATTGTAATTCTGGGTTATCTGGAGGCTCCTCTGGGAATGATGACCACATATCGCGGAATGCAGTATGGAGTTTATAATACTGCAGCATTTCCAGGTCCGAGCCTGTGTGGCTGTGCCGCCACATCTGAGGGGCGATGAACCGCCCTTCCGGAGAAAAGTCTGTCAACGCACGGTAGCCGAGGGCTGACCATTGTTGTGAAAGTAGTTTGTCATGGGTAGGTTTTAGCCCGGGGAAGCTCCATATGGGGGGCCATTTGGGAGGTCAAGGAGGCGCCGCCACACCAATAGTGTGGATGCAATAGGGTCAGCCGGGGCTTCGGTTATATATTTGTGGTGAAGGATCAGGGTCATGGAGTCGACCTCGGTGTGGCCAGTTTTTCCAGCCTGGCGTGGGGGGGGGGAGTAGAGTATTTATACCAATATGTGGCAAATTGTTCCTGGGCCGCTGTCCAGTATAAGACCAAGTCAGGAGCGGCAAAGCCCCCTTTTTCATAAGGCAGGGCCATGTGTTGCCACTCCTTAGAAACCGCACCCGTATGCCATAGGAATTGAGAGCCCATTGCATGTAGTTCCTCACAGTATTTCTTCCCCGGTCAAATCGGTACATTTCCGAATATGTATAGTAGTTTGGGGACCAGGACCATTTTAATCAGGGAGAGCCTGCCAGCCAAGGAGAGTGGTAGGGTGCGCCATTGAGTCACCTTAGATTCAAAGTATTATGCGTCAGCGGTGTAATTACCAGTAATAAGAGCAGATCTGGACAATGCCACATGAACGCCCAGATATCTAACACCGTCAGGGGACCAGCGAAGAGGATATTCAGAGTTTGGCTGCTGGGTTGCCGAGGTGGGGGGAAAGATCTCAGATTTCGTGTAGTTGATGGTTAAGCCCGAGAAGATGCCTACCTTGATTATGTCTCCCAAAATGGAGTCAAGATGTGTAGATGGGTCTCTAACATACAGTAGGACATTCTCCGCGGGAATGTCTTGCCCTGACATAGTCCGCCATTGGCTCGATAACTAGAGCAAAAAGAATGGGTGAAAAGGGGCAGCCTGGCGTGTACCTCTCTGCAGCTCAAAGGAGTGCAAGGTCAATGAGTTGATCAGAACTCTAGCGGTAGGGCAAGTGTAAAGTAGCTTGATATATTGGATCATTTTAGGGCCAATCCCCATTTTCTCCAGGACCGCCCACATAAATTGCCATGAGACCATGTCGAAGGCCTTTTGTGCATCTAATGCGACCAACTCAGTATCTTCGTCTATCCTCGAGAGGACATTGAAGAGCCTTCTTATATTGAGAGACGTGGAGCGCCCAGGGACGAAACCACTTTGATCATCATGGAAGGAATCTATAAGCTAGGGTCTTGGCAAGTATCTTCGTATCTAAGTTCATGATCGAGAGGGGTCTATAGGATCCGCATTCATCACTAGGTTTACCTGGTTTGTGGAGAACTGTTATAATTGAATTGCGCATTGATGGGGAAGGATGGATAAACAGATTGCTTCGTCCCATACCTCTAGCAATCTAGGAGCGAGGATGGCGACGTGTTCTTGGTAGAACTCTGAGGTGAGTCCATCTAGGCCAGGAGCATTACCACAAGGGAGGTCTGTGATGGCCTTGACTATCTCGTCTAGCAGTATGGGTGAGTCTAGCTGATCGCGAGTGGATTGGTACACCAGAGTCATGGGGATTTGATCTAGCAGATCTAGGATATCCTGTGTATTGTGTACCTGTCGTTGTACAAGTCAGTTTAGAACGGTGAGAATGTCGAGAGTAATTGTTGGTCAGACCACTGTGGAGCCCCTTGTATCCTTGATGCATTCAGTATGGGACCTGCCCTCCTCCGCTCTAAAGTGTCTAGCCAGCGTTCTCCCAGACCTTTCCCATCACCATATTTCCTTGCTGTAATTAGTCACGTGAGAAACCTTATCTCTCGCATGGCGTGAGATTCAAATGTCTCCAGTTCCTCTCTGATTTGCACCAATTTGGACAGGTTAGCATCTGGCACACTTTCCAATCCATACCCTTAAGTTTAGTCTCAGAGCGTTGTAGGTCATTCCTGATAGTTTTTAAGACACCCGCCTCCCGGGAGATAGCCATGCCCCTGATGTAAACCTTGAAAGCCTCCCATCAAACCCCAAGGGTAGTGTCTTGCTGTGAGTTGGTTTTAAAGAAGATCCTTATGTCCGACAGGATCTCTGCTTTGAACACCACATCAAGTAGAGCCTTGGATTTGAAGCGCCAGGCGCTGCAAGGGGGGATGGAGGGCCTGAGTTCCAAACAGAGTGTAACAGGTGCATGGTCTAAAAGGGTGCGGGTCAGGATACTGGCATCTTTAACTTTGCCAAGTAGGTCACCAGTGCTGATGAACTGGTCTATTCTGGAGGAACTGTCATGAACAGAGGAATAGAAGGCGTATTCACGTGATTGAGGATGCAACGTCCTCCAAACATCCCGCAGTTCTAGGGATAACATATGGGAAAGCAGGCTTCTAGCAGCTCATGAATGAGTTCTAGCTGTTGCGCCTGTCCCGTCCAGGTCACTATCAAGTATAAGATTCATGTCCCTTCCCCAGATTATAGGGACCCCAACATATCTCTTCAGGATAGAGGACACCTCATCATAAAATTCAGGGGCATCAACATTGGGAGCATATGTGTTCACGAGGAGGCACTCACGGCCTGATAATATGCAATGAAGGATGACATACCTCCCCCCCGGGGTCAATGAGGCTTTTTTTTCAATTGCAAATTTCACAGATCGATGCAGCAATGTCAGCACTCCCCTAGACTGTGTGGAATATGTAGTGTAGAACCTATTTGGACCCCAAGAGGGTGCCAGGCAGGATGCAAGATGACTGCGGGCACGTGTCTCTTGTAATAGGAGGACCTTCACCCCATGTCACTGTGCATATGCAATCATTTTATGGGCCTTAGTGAAGTTGTTTATTCCCCGAACATTCCACAACATCATTTGAATAGACATGCTGGAGTCTCAGTGGACATCCCAGTACGTGCGCACGTCTACCTGCCAATGGTTGTCGATATAAAGACAGCTCCAAGTACTCATCGCGTGCAGCACCACACACTCTTTGCCTTTTTGTGAAATTCCCGCATCTCACCATTCCCCCCTCACTGCGCATCACAACCTGCCAGTGTGACTGTCCCTCCCCCCGCCCCTCTCAAGGGCGAACCATCCCCAACTCGGTCCAACCCTCACATCAGCCCAACAGGGACCGATGAGCATCAGGAGACAACAATAAACATTGCAGTCGCAGCAAGGTGTGCCATTACCGTGCAGCCAACTTGTTTGGGAACCATAGGTTTCCATTACATTTCAAACTGGTTTTGCAGCAATCAGCCATCATTCCACCTTACACAATTAAGGAGCTGGAGGGCCCCATCTTTGAGTTGCGTATCCAGAAGGAGCTAGGCACATGTGTAAGGTGGCATTGGTATAGGGCCCTGAGATGGAATCGGCAGCCACCCACATTATGTGCACGATAAACGGGTACCACAGTGAAGGCAGTATGATCTAACACAATTTAGATGGCCAGGCAGAGTAGCCGATCAGAAGCAATAACATGTTAGAGGAAAATATGACAGAGGTGCTTAATACACATAGGATGTGCGGACTTCAATCTGAAGGATCGCATTCATCACCAGAGGAGCCCCGACCAGTTCAGTCATTCTTCATTAGATCATCGGCAGGGGCATGCAATGGGATATGTGCTTCAACGAACTTCATCGCCTCAGCAGGTACAGTAAAGAAGTACAGTTTATTATTAAAGGTAAATTTCAAGCGAGCTGGGAACAGTATGGCGTAAGCGATGTTTCTTTCTCTAAGCATTTTCTTTACGCCGAGGAATTGTCGGCACTCCTGTTGCACACCCATGGAGAAATCAGGGAATATTCTGGTGATCTGCACCTCCAGTTTGAGTTTGCCCTTTTCTCATGCCAATCGGAGAATTTGATATCTGTCCCTATAGCTTAGGAGTTTAGCTATGATCGGTCTCGGGAAGTCACCAGGTTTAGGACGAGGGGTCAGCACTCTATGGGTTTGTTCGACTGCGAAGAAGGGGGATAGATCCAGGCTGCCCAATTGGTCCTTGAGCAGTTTTTCAGTTGCCAATTCAAGCCAGCCCTTGAGCGCATTCTCCGGGACCCCTATGATACGTATATTTTTTCTTCGAGATCTTGACTCCAAGTCATCACACTTGGCTTTGACTAACTTCATGTCACAGCCTAAGGTAGATATGGTGTCTTGCAGCGTGGCGATGCCATCCTCATTAGCGCTGATCCTGGTTTCCGCCTCAGCGATCCTAGAGCCGTGTTGGTCTAGCTTGGATCTGAGCGATGCAACATTAGCATTAATGTCATCCAATTTTTCATGAAAGGAGGCAAAGTTCTTGCCCATGGTTTCCATCATAGTCGCTAGGTCAGGGCCTGGGGGATCCATTTGGACATCTGTGTTGCCCTGGCCGGTAGCAAGTGGTCCTTGTTCAGGCCTAGTAGTAGCCTTCGCAAATTTGTCCATGGTGCCGGTTTTACTTTTGCCGCGGGATCTATTGGACATCTTGAATTTGGGTGAATACCGCAGCAGTGGGCAGGAGCTGAGTACTCCTTAAGAATGATGCAAATGTGGAGACTTACAGTATTGTGGCTTAGACGGCGGTGTTAGCAGGTGTGGCAGCCTAAATCCGGTTTGGGGAGAGCTTTAAATCCGAGCTAGGGATGTGGCTAGATATGTAGCATATAGAGCCAGCGTGATGCGAACAGTCCGAGCTCTATGCGCGGGATGGTGAGAGCTGGTGGTCGCTGGGCAGTCGCTCGACGTGTCCTCTTCATGGTTGCTATGGAGTACCGTCCTGCCTGATGTTGAAGTGGGTGAGGCTCAGACGAAGAGTACAGGGTGAGGCAGCTGGATGGACAGTCAATAGATTAGGAACCCTCACAGTGGTGCTCCCGGCCTAGCTAGCCATTCTACAGGCCAAGACTGTCAAGGGTGGGCACGCTGGAGGGGATGAGGTGCAGGTGGACTAGCCACAGGAGAGCGCCTAACAGAACTGATCACAGTGTAAGCAACGCACAGGGCCACAAGGCAGTCTGATGAGGACGGACTGTGCCAATGCACTTCGGTGTAGATCCTCAGGACCTGGTTAACTCAGCAAGTGTAGGATCATATGAGTTTGATGGGTCCAAGCAGGTTTGGGGATCGCTCCAGCCCTAACCAGTGGTGAGCCAAAGGGGGGGTGTGTAGTAGCTGACAATGTTGCACACCCAAGAGGACGGCCAGATCTCAGTGTTGATCCAGGCCATGTAGGGGAGCAGAGTTTTGGGGCTCACAGATCGGAGTAATCAAAGGTCTTACCGTGGTAATACATGTGGTGGCTGCTCCTTGTGCCGGTATTGGTAGTGCAGCCGCAGCAATCTCAGCAAGTGGGCTCTCTCACCAGAGCCGGTGATCCTCATAGGGATCCAGTCATGGGCCAGCCCCTCCACACCCGGGGAGGGGCAGAGGTGAGCGGCGAGTGCCCCAGCACAGGCCGAGCTGGGAACGCTGAAGAGAACCTGCCACTGGCCCAGCAGGAGGAGGCTTTCAGGGAGCGCACAGTGCAAGAAGGAGAGAGCTCAGGGGTGGCCTGGAGTGCGGCCCCGGATCACAGATGGAGATGGGGGCCTGGGGATCGGCCCGTGCCCCAGTGTACGTTCCCTTGGGGGAGGGGCGGCAGCCAGCTGAAGTCGCAAGCCGGGTTGTTGTCCAAGCGCGCTCTGCGCCAGTACAGCAGAAGCGGGTCCTCCAGCAGCAGACCAGCGTAGTGGCTCATAGGATCTGAGCCGGACCAGGGGCAGACGGTAGACCACGCGTCCCGGTCCCACACCACAGATGGAGATGAGGGAGGCCAGGGGCACCAAGCACACACCAGCACGGGTCCACCAGGGGGACAGGCCGGAGACCGGACCACAGTTGCAGATCAGAGGGTAGGTGTCCCAGGGTGAGAGCATTGTCCCTGGCCATAGGCAGTTCGTGTAGATTGCAGCGTCAGTGCCCAGCCACCCAAGGTGGGTAGTATGACGCGCCCAGCACTACGCAGTGTCTCGGATGTCTCCAGTCTCCGAGGGCCCCCAGTAGCGTGGACGTACTGAAGCAGTATGGATGCTTCGTTCTGTCCAAGTTTCAGTCAGCCGACGCCTGGTGTTGTTGCCTTCTCATGTGTCAAATCTCTGGGCAGTAGAGCCTCAGGAGCCACATCTTCACACGGATCTTCGTTGGCTGTACACAGAGCTGTGAAGCTAAGCGGCCATCTTGGGCTGCTCAACAGCGCCACCTCCTCAGATGGAAAGCTCACATGGAACTGTATAAATTATTTCTTCCCCGCCCACCCCGAACATTATACAAGTCGTTAATATATGTGATGTGAGTGAACTACGTGCACAATTGCCCAAATGAAGGAGAGGTCTCTTCGCTGAACAACTGATAGAGTTGTAGAAGGGTTAATCACGCATAGGAAGGCATGTGCCTGCTGGACAGTTGGTCATTTCCACCAAATCACAATTCAAGTCCAATTACCCCACCTCCTTCCGACCAGTCTGAAGGATGCAAAGCTGTCTGTTTTTTTTGTTCTCTGTTTCTCACTCTTCAACACTTCACTCCACAACACCAGCAGTTGCAGTGCTCTCTATCTCTCTGTCCACTCAAAAAAAGTGCTTCCGTCTCTCACACCTTTTCCAGTTGTAACAGATTGGCCGGTAATGTATCCAGTTGGTTTTCCAGTAAGTTCTCCCAAGATTCCAATTTTGGTTGGAAAATGCCAACAACTTCTTGTACTGCCTGACATATAACTGACTTCCGATTTTCAACTAATTTAGAACATAGCTCTCTGAACATTTCCAATACAATCAGTCCTCGCGCACCGATCTCTCTCTATTCCCTTTGGCATACTGGCCCACAGATGAACTGGCTGCCAGATTACTGATTACCCCAGCCTTACTCGTCTCTGCAACCTACTGTGATTTCTTAAAGTTTCTCTTTTGCAATCTGCACTCCAGATTAGGATCTTTAAGGTGTTACATGTCATTCAAGTAAGAAGACCGAGTATTCAGCGGGAGCCAAATAGCTTTTTTCAGCCAGAATTCACCTGAATACTTTCATGAAGCCGGAGTTTAGTACACCACTAGTCACAAGCCAGTTCTCCAGTAATGGACAAACAGCAGATGTCATTCAAATTCAGGGTGTTTCAGTTGTATAATGTTTGGGTGGTGCATGCTACTCAATATTGACTACGCAGTAGTGGATTGTGGGGGCTGACTGGCTAAGAACAGCTTTCATTATCTTGTCATTATTAATTTCGGTAATCAGTGTCTTTTATCACCTGGTGGCTGTTCTGTTCACCAGCTCCCCTGAAACTCTTTCAACCATACCCCTTACAGGACAGGACCAATGAGCCTGTTTTGCATAGGGCCTGTGGGCTCATCAGTGCTGCTTATGCTGCTTAAGAACGAGTTTATAAACTGCGTCACTGCACTGCAGCCTCATACTGGTACTGTAGTTAATTGAATATGCATACAGAGGACTTCTTTCCTTTTCGCTGGCCCCACTGTATCTTTTCAACACAAAGTGATGATGCAATACAATAAACTAAGTGTAATGTTTCACCACAGTAGGGATGTCGTTCTTTCATGCGTGTATAGCTGTGACATACAGTGTGCAGCATTGTACTCAATACTTAACATGCACAGATAAAAATAGTACTGTTGGCACAATTCATGAAATTGTGGTCCCTATCTGTGACAGAATGCCATCTAGTATGGGTAGGGTTTTCATTCAGCAATATCTCAGTTCTGACGGAGGCATCAGGGCCTATCCACATTGATAATGATCAGATGACTAGTGCAAAAGTGGGCGATTTATGGTGCAAACCATTTTGAGATACATCAGCACGAGGTAAATCAGAAATAGCCTAGACATGCCACAAGTCTGTGCCTGTAATAGTGGAAGTCCAGCGAAGACTGGACCAGCAAGCTGGGTGCACATTGTACGTGCTGACAAACATCCATTTGCATCATCAAGGGATGCCACAGGTGGAGTATGTGATAGGGGAGATAAAACGGCCCAGTTGAACCTGGGAAGGGTGGTCAGAGAGGAATGAGGTCAACCAGTCAAATGCCAGGCCCTTGATGCCAAGAGTGTCATGGAGTCGATTTGGCAGAGTGGCATGATGGACCGTGTCGAAGGCAGAGGAGAGATCCAGGAGGATAAGAACAGATTGAGAGTTATAAAAGATATTTGAGAGCAAGTCTTCATGGCTGTTCAGTAAAGCAGTTTTCGTGCCTATGGCTGCTCTGAAGCCAGACTTGTGGTGGTGGAGACAAACAACAGATTCAGTGTGTTGGATCAGTTGGCAGATGACCAGCTTCTCCAGGAGTTTGCCCAGGAAGGGGGTAATGGAGTTAGGGAGGTAGTTAGCCGGGCAAGAGGGGCCGGCAGAGGGCTTATTGTGGAGAGGATGCACAAGGGAGTTCTTGAGGGGTAGCAGGAAGGAGCCAAGGGCAAAGGAATGATTACAGAAATCAGCCAAGGCTGGCGTAAGGGAGGCAATGTTGTCCTTGATAGTTTTGGAGGAGCAGGGGAGCACCTGTTTGGAGGAAAAGTTCATAGAGAGGGCATGTCTAGAGATCTCATCCGGTGCTATGGGCGAGAAAGAGGTGAGTAGGAGGGAACAAGAGAGGCGGCCAAGGGAGGCTTGAGAGCTGGGGAGGGAGGAGAGAGGGGAGGAGTAGAGGAGAGTGAGGACAGGGTGTCCTGACTCTTGGATAAGAAGTGGGAGGTCATTGAAGTACAGAGGGTCAGTGATGTGTGGGATGTATTTACCCATGCATCCGAGCCCTACCTCAAAACTGTGCAGTACTGACATGGAAAACATCATGATGGCCAGAGCTTCCCAGAAAATGCCCAGGGAAGTGCATGAAGAATAGGCTGCCACCCATTTTTGCCGATGTTATGGGCACAGAAGGGCACTGCCTAAAACCACCATTGGACTACCCGCACAGTAGTCTGAAACCATTGGGAATGGAAATGCTGATTGCCAAAAGCCACCCATAACTGTTGGGAATTCATTTCTTAAATCCCAAAAATGGGTGCAGTACCAGTACTCACCACTATCCAAAAGCCGGCATTTTTAAACAACACCAGATTTTACTTTTTGCAGAACTGAATAAATGAACCCAAAACAGGCCAAAGAAAGACTTACTGAGAGGAAGATACAATGTAAAGTTATATTCTGAAGTGACTTAAAGGTTTATAACAAGACTGGCTGAGCTGTGGATTTCAGCAGTTTAAGTAAATGTGGACTGAAAGACACTAAAAATCTCAATGTTTAAAAGAAATGAGTGACCTACTTTTGAGTGTCACATAGGTTGCAATTGTTTAAATGTCATAGTTTTAAACTTAGAATCAGCATTATAGCTGCATATGTAAAAATGTTTAGTTTATTTGAATGCAGAAACTGGGGAACAGAAGTGACATTTTATCTAAAAAAAAAAAACTGGCTTAAGGAACTGAACTTTGCCTGGCAACTACCCCCCATCAGGAGTGAAACTTGAGTCACAGCTGTGTTCCCAGGCCTAGCTGCCCTTTTGCTGCTCACACCAAAAGGGATATGACACTTCCCTGATTGAATTACCTGGGCTCTGCAGGAAATTGAACAAAGCCCTGTCTTGACTCAGGCAAATGTTTTATGGCGGGAGTCGTAAATGGAGATTTCTCCTGGAAGCACAGGGGAGGGGCACTGCCTGTGAGAGCAAGCTGGCTTGGCAGAACTGGAAAAACCAGAAATTCAACCTTGTGCTGGAGGAAAACCACACCCCTTTGGGGCCAGAACATAACTCTAAAAAGATGAATAACTCATAGTACGGACTTGTGAAAATTATTTAAATGATACCATAATTCTTGTGATTTTTCTGCCCACATTTTAAGACGTGCTAGGACCCGGTGGTATGTTCAGGGGGGTTTTAGCGGAAAAGAGGATATTACTCAAAATGTGTGCATGTGAAAAATCTGACACTTCATCAACTAATGTCCATACTCCTTGCGCACATGTGTGTAAATTTGGGGTAATGTCCGGTATTGCAAATCAGTTAAAAAGTGCAAAATATTGCCATTTCTGAATGCAAGCTCCCAGGAAGAGCAGAGTTTGAACAGGAGATACCTCCTGTGATATGTGAGGGGTGCATATGATTTTAAAACAATATGTACCTCTGCAAATATGTATTTGGTTCAAATCTAGATTTGTGTGCAAGTTGACAGGAGGAGTGGACTTTCTGCAGGCTGTAAAATGACATCACTCTGACACAACTTAGCTCCCCCAATCAAATGAGAAATGGAAGTTTGACCAATTAGAAGCTGAGAGAGAGGTAGGGTCAGTGATGCTAGAACACACCCACATTCTAAACACATAAAAGCAGACAGACAGGACAGATAGGGACCTTCAAATCCATTTGCAGCTGGAAGCTCTGCCGGGAAAATCCATACCTTGCCTCCATCAAACCTCCAGAGAGCCAAACTAGAGACTTCAATCTATCCAGAACCAGAGACCCAGACCAGACCAGCAGAGTAGAGCTGACCTGTTAGCAGAACCAGAGAGAGCTGACCCAGATCACTGTGAAGTGCAGAGACCAGAGGCGAGTCTAAAACCTGACCAGATCCGTGGCGTGGCCCATTCTAATTCAAGAATATAGTGTGAGTACATAGTAAACTGTGCAGAACCAATCTCTTAGTTAAAATAATATAATTCAATCTATTTAATCTAAGTAGAACTGCCTCCTAACTGTCACCTGTCATTTGTAATGCTGTCACTTGTGATTTGCTAGTTGCAAGCTACACTTGTCTTTTTGAACTTTAAAATTTCAAATCTGAAAAACGACCTTTATTTAATCGCTCATATCTCCGTGACCGTTTGTGCTAGAGACTTGCAGTAACTTTCATCTGGAAGCTTTCATAGGACCCCAAAACGATATTGATAGCCCTTGTAGTTCTTCTGTAATCGCGCCAGACGCATTCGCGAATTTTGCCGCGAATTTTGCCGCGATTTGAAAATTTCTCCACTTGCAAAAAGATAGCTGCTTTTGCTTTCCTCTGAAAAAAATCGTTTGCCTCATAAAAACTATCCCTGCATCACTGCTAGAGTGAGCCTGAGCTAATATTAACTAGATACCACTCACCTGAACCTCTAGAGGGAATTAAAAGCATTTTAGCATATTTTTTTCTTCATTTCCAGCACATTTAAAAGCATTTGGGCCTGTGTTTTCAACTTCTGTAGTCTAAGTTGCTGGGGTGAACTGAATTACATTTGATTGCATTTCTGAGAACTGTGTGCCTTCCTTCCATTTCCTTGCATTGCATAAAAGGGGGGGGGGGTGAATTGTCCAAGAAAGTGATTACATTGTTTTTGCTGAAATCCTATCAAGTTATTTTCTTTACTGCATTTCATTCCACATTGCATCCATTTGAAACCATAAAAGTATTGTTGCTATCTTATCCATTTCATGTCAACTCCTTAGTGATTATCAAGAAGTGTGCTAGTGCCAGATTCTCCGTTGTTAATCTTTATCATACCAGATTAAGTGTGATATCCAATTATTAATTTATTATAAAGTGTGATATAATATATATTGTTTAAGTTATCAAATAAACCTTTAAACTTGCAAAACAGAACTACTTCTTGGCTCAGTGGGGTCAGGGGGATTCCAAGGGAGGGGTGTTATATAGGGGTAGTCATCCAGAACGCATGAACTGGACATAAAGATATATCAATAAGGGTTTTCATTCAGTATTATAGACTAGGCGTTGACTTAGCTGTAGTGTTGAATTGAATCCTCTTACAAATTGGGGGCTCGTCCGGGACGTTTGGGTTAGATCTATCACTTGTGCAGATTAATACAGTGTGCCAGCTGACCAGATACACATATCCGGTCGGATCACCACGCTGTGTTACGCTGTAAAGCACTCCTCAAAGCAACGCTCTAAGGAAAAGGTCTGTTTTGCAAAAAAAAATAAAATACAAACTTCTGTAAGTCAGGACAGAGACCAATCTCTAGAATGACATCCTTAGTAGACATGAAAATAGCCAGAGAGCACCTCTTACATAAACTATTTGTGAGAGGTGAATGGACTGAACAGGGCCAGGATGCCTGGTTGCAGGCCATCACGCGACAGGTCATTGAAACAGGGTCAGACCTATGGAGAGATCAGGGTCCATTACATGTGGCCCTGAGTGAACTATATATGGCTCCTAAAGCCAAAGATGAACACGACAAGATTGTTAGGATAGCGGCATATTTATATTTATATATGGGAGCCATACAGAATAAATGTGCTGAAGGCCATGATCTGGCAAAAAGGCAACAGATGGCGTTAGAGAAGGCCCAATCTGATCTGGACTCTTCTGAGCAAAGGCTGCACAGAAGCCAGGAGTCAGAAAATGAGACCAGACAGTACATCACTAAAATAAAGGAGGATATGGATATGCTGCAAAAGGAAAAGTCAGAACAGGATACCAGATTTCTGGCCTTGCAGAAGGAACACCAAGAAGGTTTGGACTCCCGACTGCAAAGCCAGAAAAAGCTGGAGCAACAACTGGACTTCAACAGGGTATGTGCTGAGCAGGTAGTCACCCTGCAAGGCCACCTAGATAGGGAAAAGGCAGAAAGCAATAAACTGATTCTGAAAGACCTGGATACCCAGGCAGAGTTTGATGAAGAGCGCCGGAAAGCTGGTGCCCTTCAAAGGCAGAGGGATGACCTGGCGGCACAGATGCAGGCTCTTAGTCAGGAAAGGGACACCTTAGGCCAGGAAGTCTGCCAGTTAAAAAGAAAAACGGAAGAAAATCACTTGGCCCTCCAAGGGCTGGGTGATCGCCAAAAAGAGCATGCAAACTTGTTAGAGCACACCAGAAGGGTGGAAGATGCTCTGGCAAGAAAGGAGCAGGCCAGTAGGGATGGGAATCAGGAGGTAACCCTCCTGCAGCAAAGACTGGCCCAGTGCTCCAGGACCAATCAGGAAGCACAGAGGGAAAATGAGGCCCTCTGTCAACACAATGATAGGCTCCAACAACAGGTAGCGATGCAGGAGAGACTGATAGAGTCTAGTAAGGCCTTAACTGAGGAACTGAAGGCACAAATGCAGGCTCTTGCATTGCAACAGGGAGCAGGGGCGGATAGAGATGAGGTTCGCTGGGAAATGGAAACTCCGGAACATAACCTCAGGAGCCCTAGTACCAGAGGCCCTCATACCTTTCAGTCCCTGGACTCTGCCACCCCCATGTCCCCTGGCGCACATGAGCACAGGGCCACAGGGATGGCAGATTACTATCCAGCCAGAAGCATGGGGCTCATAGGCCAGTACCACCCAGGAATGGAGGGGCGGGCATCCGGGTATGGGCACCCAAGCACAGTGCAATTTAATGGGGAACCCCAGGAGAGTAGGCCCATTAAGGGCATCCTGAAAACCTCTGCCCATTTAGGTCAGTGGGGGGGGTACCCATCAAATCCTGGCAGCAAGGAGGAATCTGAAGGCTCCTCTGAACTGCGCAGGACACAGGAGACCAGGTCCCCACATTCTGCCAGCCATTCCCAGGCTCGCAGAATCCGGGAAAACCTGGAAGAGCAGACAGGAACCTCTGGGAGCAGTGCCTCTGAGTCAGAGGATGAATGGACAAGGGTTACCCGAACCAAAAAGGCCAATAAGGCAAAAAGGGCCTTACTTAAGGACCCCTTAAAGCAGATTAAGGCGATCAGGAGCGTCATCACGCCTTACCATAAGAACGCTAAGTATTCTGTTTGGGAGCACTTAGAGTTGTTTGAGCAAATGATGGAGACTTTCCATTTGAAGGACAGCCAAAGCTGTATTCAAAATGTAAAGTGGACCTTCTCCCCGGAATACTCCAGTTTCTTTGCGGGGCTGGGGGACCAAAATCATTTAAGATGGTCCACCTATAAGGCGGCCATCTTGAAACATTTTTCTGTTCACAGAAATCCTCAAGAGGCTCGCAAGGCAGCCTACAATTTGCAATGTGGGGAGGATCAGGCCCCACAAGAATTTGTGCAAGAACTGAAACGTGCTTTTGCGCAGACCACCAGAAGGGTGCGCACAGACAGTAGAGAATTCATTAATACATTTTTTCATGCCTTGCCCAAATACATAATGACCCAGCTCGTGAGGGATTTTCACGAGAAAAGATCTTTAGACTGGGTCATTGAACAGGCTACCCGGATCTATGAGGTGCAGAAACCGGTAGATAGCAAAAGTAATGCCCAGAAAAACCCCAAAGCCAACAGCATCCCTGCTGCTGCTAAGGTGGCAGAGGTAAAGGTCACCCCCGTTTTGGATTTGGAGATGGGGGGCCTAAAAACCTACCTGCACCTAATAATGCTAGGCCCAGAAGGTCCTCGGGCCAGTCACAGACAGGGAGCCAGGGAGGCAGCACCACGAATGGGGTCCCTCGCTCTCCTGATTATGTAAGTCCCCGTTACAAGGGAAATCGACCCATCCTGGGTTATGTGTGGACTCCTCCAGCCCAAGGGGGGGGATCCAGCCAAGCACCTAACCCAGGGAACTTCCCTCCAAACTTCCCACAGGAGGGCAGAAATTTACCAAACCCTGGGCAGAACTTTTTCCCCAGATATCCACCCGACTTTCAGCCCCAAAACCATCCATCCTTCTTTCCCCAATTCCCTGAGCCCAGACCACTGAATCCGGGAGAGGGGAGGCCAAGGGTGGAGGGGTACCCAAATCTTCCCAACCCCGGGTATTACCAGAGGAGGGACAGCTACCCTTCCCGGGATCAGCCCAGGGGAGAAAACAGGGCCCCGTATCAGCCTGAGCGGGTTTCCCAGTTAGAGCGCCAGGTTCAAAACATGGCGCTGGATCTGGGTCACATACTGAGGGCTCAGCAGAACCCTCAGATGGGCGTGCCGGCGCAGAACGCACCCAACTCTGGACCTGGTGCTCCAGAACAATGACGGGGGCAGCACCCCGATAACACACCGGTTCCCAGGGAGGAGGCACAAGGGGAAGGGGGGTATAAAGCCTTGGAGGAAGCTTCCTTCCTCACTTGTAAACAGCCCCTGGAAACCCAGGAACCGGAAACAAAATCTCTTGCCCCTGAAAGTCTGCCTCCTAAGGAGCAGAGGGGGGGGTAGGAGAAACAAAAGACCCAAACAGACTCAGTTTGAGGAGGAGGTACAGATCTTCCAATTTGAGGGAGAGGGATCCTCAGAGGATCCTGGGAAAAGGATCTTCTCCTTCAGAGAGGGGGGAACTCCTCCCAAAGAAAAATGGGTCCCTAGGGATGCAAATCCAGACTGGGGAGATGTGGAGACTGAGCTACCGCTGCCCACCATCTCATCCCAGAACCAACAGCAAGAAAATCCCCTGGTTCAAACCCATCCTGGTGACTGCCTCCAAAAAGGGGGGGGCGGCCCAGAACCGGAGCCAGGGGAACCCACAATGGCTCTGATCTCCAGTTGCCAAATTTTTCTTTCAGATTCCCAAGGCTCTCCACAGAATTCTGCCCAAATCTCTTCGCTAGCGATGTTCAAAACCAGAAAATTAGCCCACCAGTTGTCCAAAAATGTACATTATCTGTGCCCCCTTGAGGAGAAGGAGGGAAGATATTATGCCCCGTTACAAGTACAGGGACAGGGTACAATTTTGGCACTGGTGGACACTGGATCTCAAGCTACCCTTCTGTCCAGAAGGGCCTTTGATGAACTGAATGCAGGAAGGGGAGAGAATTACCAAATTCCTCTCACCTCACTTCCTGGACAACTGCAGAACTTTGACGGGAAGGAAATTCCCGTCGAGGAGACGGCAGATTTGGACATAAAAATTGGGCGACATAAGTTGAAACACCCGGTCATAGTTGTGACCCCAGAGGGCACCCCTTGTTTACTAGGGAATGACCTCCTGAGAAGGTTGTCACCCCTAATAGATTGCGTAAACAAGGTCCTCTGGACCCAGACTAGCCGACCAATAAAATTAAAACAGAGTGTCAACCATGTTAGTTTAAACGGCACCTGCCACATGGTTGAACAAAAATCTGACCAAGTAGAATTTCACTTCCAGAACAACCAAATTCCAGACGTGACAGTAATAGCAGAAGGACAACAGACTGGTGATGGGGGGTCCTCTCTATTTCTGAAAATCAACCTTCCTTCCAGTTTAAGGTGGTATTCCACACTGGAAGGAAACACCCTGAAATTCCTTACTAATCCACAATCAGAAACTCCCACTCCTACAGTCCAGAAAGATGTGAAATCAGCTCAGAGCCTGGCTGATATTCAGCAAATTGGAGAGCAGTTGTTCATCCCTGTTCAGTTAAATGATGGGAAGGACTCTGTTCTCGCTCGAGTGTGTGTGAACAACGGTAAGAGCTTCATCAGCGAAGCCATGTTCCGCCAACTCACAAAAGATCCAGCCATTCCCACATTCAAACTGATAGACAAATGGGAAATGGACCTGGAAGCACCTAATTCCAAACATCTCCTGCCAAGCAGGTGTATGCTCAAAATCTCCATTGGCAACAAGAGCATAGTCCACAATTGTTGGGTCGTGCGAGACGTCCCTGCCGCCTTTTACTTAGGCAGTGACATTCTCAATCGCTTTGCCATTAGTTTGGACCTAATAAACTTCAAAGCTTGGTCCCGATTAGCGGATAATCCCATGGGCTTTGATGATCCAGAAAAAACATTTAGGTCAGCTCAATTGGTACCTTATGCAGTTGAAATTCAGGTTAAAGAGGAAGTCACCATCCCAGGAAGGACCCGACAATTCTCCCTGGAAGTGAAAGTTAAAAGGGGACAAGAGTTGAAAAACCCTGATGCTTACATACATCTAAATGCTTCTCTCCAACAGCAAGGGTTGGGGGTAAACCCAACTCCATTAGCCAACATAGAACATGACACCATTCCAATAGAGGTGGATAACAGCGACTTAAAGAGTATTACTCTAGCCGCAGGCACCATTATTGGAATGGCGGTTGATGACCGACATTTCTCCTTTGATCTTGGAAATGAACTGTTAGGGCCAATCCCCAAGGACTGCGTTGACAGTGACAGTGAGGACAATACAACACCAGACAGGATTTTTACCCGGCATGGGGGGAACTTCCTGGTGTACACTTCCTGCCCTTATGGTAAGGAAGATGTGACGTGTGACTTCAGGAGGGATGAGGTGATTTTCCAGGTCCA
Source organism: Ambystoma mexicanum (assembly GCF_040938575.1). NCBI lineage: Eukaryota > Metazoa > Chordata > Amphibia > Caudata > Ambystomatidae > Ambystoma > Ambystoma mexicanum. The sequence goes on from NC_090937.1 coordinate 856,554,736, forward strand.
TGAGGGCTGCCTTTCCCACCTGAAGCCTCCAGTCCAAATCAGCACTCTGACCAGGGACTTCTCCACCCAGCTGGAGGAGGCCGCTGAAATAGCCAAACCAGAAGTCTTTCCAGGCTTCAGGCAGATGGTGGAAGAGAGAGTCAACCTAGCTGATGCCTGTGTGACTCTGGAACAAAAGCAAAAGTTGAAACAAGTTTTCTTGGATTTCCAAGATCTCTTTGCGGTAGACTCATATGACTGTGGTCGCACTGACATCCACACAACAACAATCCCCACTGACCCTGGCATGACTCCAGTGTTTGTGAAGCAATATCGCTTGCCTCTCGCATCAATGGAGTCCCTTACTGAAATAATTAAGAACCTTGAGTCCCGGGGAATAATCCGTCCAGTCCACAGCACCTTCAATAATCCGGTGCTGGGAATATTGAAGCCAAACGGCCAGTGGAGACTCTGCGCCGACCTCAGGGAGCTCAACAAACGGGTCCATACTTCCCGATGGCCTCTTCCCTACATTGACCAAGGGCTGGCCCAGATTCAGGGGTCACAGGTATTCACTGCAATAGACCTGACCAATGGATACTGGACCGTGCTTGTCAGTAGGGAGGACCAATACAAACTGGCTTTTACCTTTGGGGGCCAGCAGTATACATGGACCCGGACTCCCTTCGGATACCTTAACTCCGGTAATGAGTTCAATATTTTCCTACATAAGGCCATGCCCGACCTGGGTGCGAGGGGTAACCTGGCTTATGTAGATGATGTCCTCATCAAAAGTTCATCTGTGGAGGAACACATAGCGGAGATCCGTTATGTTCTGACGCAGTTGAGGGCCGCCGGAGCAAAACTTTCCTTTCAGAAAGCACAGTGGTGTAGAACCCGTGTTAATTTCTTGGGGCATGAGATTACTCCTCAGGGTCTCTGTCCCCAGGAAAAGAAAGTGGAAGCACTTCAGAAACTGAAAGACCCCACAACTCTGCGGGAACTAAGGAGCCTCCTTGGACTGACTAATTACAGCAGAAAGTTCATTGAGGGCTACGCAGAGATTACCAGACCCCTGATTTATCTCCTGAAGGGGGGGGTCAAGTGGGAATGGGGTCCAGAACAAGCCGAGGCAGTAAGACAACTCAAGAGAAGCCTCTCACAAGCGCCTTGCCTAGCTTACCCTGTCAGAAACAAGGAGTTCTTCCTGGAGACGGGGTTCTCTAATACGTGCTTGACGGCAGTATTATACCAAAAGCATGACAAGGTCAATAAAGTAATCTCCTATGCGAGCAAAACTTTATCCTCTGTGGAGGAAAAATTCAACGATTGTGAGAAGGCACTCCTGGCAACGGTGTGGGCATTGAAGAATTACCGCCCGTTTATCCAGGGGGAACACATCATAGTGGAGACTCCACACCAGCCTCTGCAATATCTCCAAAGTGACAGAATCCGGGCCGGAAATGTGAGTAATTCCCGAATTACTTCCTGGATTCTGTCAATGCAAGGCTTTCCTGTGGAGGTCAGATATGGCCAAAACAAGAAGAGTCACCTCGCGCAAGGTCTGGCTGACTTGCATGATTGTGCCAGAGAAAACTGTCTCGAGGACGAAAGTCTAAAAATCAAGGACAACATGGAGGCATACCTTAATTCCCCACACAAAGTCTTTGAAGAAGACAAGTGTGAGGGAATGCCCACTGTCTATGTGGATGGATGCTCTTACCATGTTGACAACAACGGGGAGAAAGAACTGGTGGCTGGCGTAGGGAATGCATGGGTGAATGAGTCCCCAGAACCCTCCGCTGGATACAAAATTGGTCCCCGAAGTAGTCAGGTGGCAGAATTGATGGCTGTGCATCAGGCCATCCTCACTGCTGTCCAGCATCAACTCCGCGAACTGGTCATAATCACAGATTCGGATTATGTACGGAACGGGTTCGTGGAGCACCTGGTTAATTGGAAAACCAGAGGCATGTTATGTGCTAACAACAAACCCTTGAAACATGGGAAGTTGATCCAAAACATTGACGATCTGGTCACCTCGAATGAGATGACCATCTATTGGAAAAAGATCAAGGGTCATTCCAAAGTAGAGGGACCAGACAAAACTGGAAATGACTTAGCTGATCAGCTGGCCAAAACCGGGGCCATCCAAGGGGATCTAATTGAGATTGAGTCCCTGTTGGGGGAAATCCAGGTCACTTCTATCACTAGGTCCCAGACAAATGCTCACAACGACCTTTCAATTGCACAATGGAGTAAGGAGACCCCTGATGCTGATTTGATTACCGCTCAGAAGGGGGATCCAATAATTGATAAATTTTACCAACACCTTGAGGACCCTGAGAACTTTCCCCTGACGGATACCGATTACACTGGGAAAGAGGACCTACGAGTGTTGATGAAATGTCCAAAAATGTTCCGGATCCAAGACGGTTTGTTGGTAAGGAAATCCAAAGCTGGCCATGACCAGTGGGCGGTTCCTACCTCATTCCGAAGCCTGATGTTAAGTCACGCCCATGATGCGGCCACCGCCGGTCATAGGGGGTTTCACATAACATTGGAAATCTTAAGAGAGTTTGCATACTGGCCACACATGCGGCAGGACCTCGACCAATACTTGAAGGGGTGTCTTGTGTGTGCACAATTTCAGCCATCATCCCTCACGCACCGTGCGCCTCTCCAAAAGAGGGGGATGACACTGCCATGGTCAGATTTACAAATCGACTTTGTAGGCCCCGTGATTCGCTCTGCTAGGGGGAATAAGTACATGTTGACTGTGACATGCTTGTTTACTAAGTGGGTGGAATGTCTCCCAGCCCCAAATTGCAAGGCAGAAACCGCAGCTGCCCTGATGATTAACCATATCTTTTCCCGTTTTGGTCTACCTCAAAGGATTGAGTCAGACAGAGGTAGCCACTTCACCAGTGAAGTAATGACAAAGATTTGGGAGATACTGGGGGTCAAAAGGAAGTTGCATATTGCTTACAGGCCAGCTTCTTCTGGGGCAGTAGAGAGATATAACCGGACAATTGTGAGCATCTTAAAAAAGTTTTTGGCAGATTCTGGGCCAAGTTGGGATATCCGATTACCTCTGGTCCTAATGGCAATCAGATCTACCCCTTCATCTGCAACCAAAATGTCACCATTTGAGTTGATGACTGGGCGCAAGATGGTGCTTCCTCAGCATTTGCTCTACAGGACCCAAGAGCAGACACTGATAAATGCCTCCACTACTCATGAGTATGTGGAGAATTTAAGGAAACACCTTCAACATGCTTTTGCTTATGCTCAGCGGAATCTAGAAAGATCGGCTGATAGCATGAAGACCCACTATGACCTGAAAACTTCCAGGAAGGAATATCAGGTGGGAGACCGGGTCTATCTATACAACTTCCAAAGAAACCAGGCAAAACAGCGGAAATTCTTGCCTACATGGAAGGGACCCTTTGAGATCATCGACAAGATCTCCCCTGTGGCCTACAAAATCCACATCCCCAAAGGTCCTTTGGCAGCGGGGGAAGACAAGTGGGTCCACATAAACCAGTTGAAATGTTGCCATCCCAGGCACACTCTGCAACAACTGGAGGAATCCTCTGGAATCCTAGCGGGTACTGTTTCAGACTAATTCAGTTCCAACCATAAAACATACCACATCTGGTCTCTAAAATATTGTGATTTGCATGAAACTGTCTCTTAGTTATACTGTTTTTTTTCAAAATAAGAATGTAATGTTTCGTTATGATGAAATGCATATGCTGCCCCACTATCTCAACAGTGGTGGAAAAACGTCTATGAGTAGGTATTGCCGCTCTTCCTTTGTCGTCCTAGGAGAAAGAAGACCTGGAGACGGGCCAAGGAGGACGATCCGGAGACCGGGAGCAGAGACGCAATGGGCCCGGGGTACCGCCCAATATTCCTATCAGGACCGGCGAGGAGAACCGATCGATCAGTACCGGATGGAGGAAAAGATGCTGAACTGTGCCATCTACCGGAAGAAGATGAGAACTACATCCCAGATCTTGCGGGTCCCATCAGTGAAACCGAATGGCCATCGCAAGAGGGGGGCTTGTGGGATGTATTTACCCATGCATCCGAGCCCTACCTCAAAACTGTGCAGTACTGACATGGAAAACATCATGATGGCCAGAGCTTCCCAGAAAATGCCCAGGGAAGTGCATGAAGAATAGGCTGCCACCCATTTTTGCCGATGTTATGGGCACAGAAGGGCACTGCCTAAAACCACCATTGGACTACCCGCACAGTAGTCTGAAACCATTGGGAATGGAAATGCTGATTGCCAAAAGCCACCCATAACTGTTGGGAATTCATTTCTTAAATCCCAAAAATGGGTGCAGTACCAGTACTCACCACTATCCAAAAGCCGGCATTTTAAAACAACACCAGATTTTACTTTTTGCAGAACTGAATAAATGAACCCAAAACAGGCCAAAGAAAGACTTACTGAGAGGAAGATACAATGTAAAGTTATATTCTGAAGTGACTTAAAGGTTTATAACAAGACTGGCTGAGCTGTGGATTTCAGCAGTTTAAGTAAATGTGGACTGAAAGACACTAAAAATCTCAATGTTTAAAAGAAATAAGTGACCTACTTTTGAGTGTCACATAGGTTGCAATTGTTTAAATGTCATAGTTTTAAACTTAGAATCAGTATTATAGCTGCATATGTAAAAATGTTTAGTTTATTTGAATGCAGAAACTGGGGAACAGAAGTGACATTTTATCTAAAAAAAAAAAACTGGCTTAAGGAACTGAACTTTGCCTGGCAACTACCCCCCATCAGGAGTGAAACTTGAGTCACAGCTGTGTTCCCAGGCCTAGCTGCCCTTTTGCTGCTCACACCAAAAGGGATATGACACTTCCCTGATTGAATTACCTGGGCTCTGCAGGAAATTGAACAAAGCCCTGTCTTGACTCAGGCAAATGTTTTATGGCGGGAGTCGTAAATGGAGATTTCTCCTGGAAGCACAGGGGAGGGGCACTGCCTGTGAGAGCAAGCTGGCTTGGCAGAACTGGAAAAACCAGAAATTCAACCTTGTGCTGGAGGAAAACCACACCCCTTTGGGGCCAGAACATAACTCTAAAAAGATGAATAACTCATAGTACGGACTTGTGAAAATTATTTAAATGATACCATAATTCTTGTGATTTTTCTGCCCACATTTTAAGACGTGCTAGGACCCGGTGGTATGTTCAGGGGGTTTTAGCAGAAAAGAGGATATTACTCAAAATGTGTGCATGTGAAAAATCTGACACTTCATCAACTAATGTCCATACTCCTTGCGCACATGTGTGTAAATTTGGGGTAATGTCCGGTATTGCAAATCAGTTAAAAAGTGCAAAATATTGCCATTTCTGAATGCAAGCTCCCAGGAAGAGCAGAGTTTGAACAGGAGATACCTCCTGTGATATGTGAGGGGTGCATATGATTTTAAAACAATATGTACCTCTGCAAATATGTATTTGGTTCAAATCTAGATTTGTGTGCAAGTTGACAGGAGGAGTGGACTTTCTGCAGGCTGTAAAATGACATCACTCTGACACAACTTAGCTCCCCCAATCAAATGAGAAATGGAAGTTTGACCAATTAGAAGCTGAGAGAGAGGTAGGGTCAGTGATGCTAGAACACACCCACATTCTAAACACATAAAAGCAGACAGACAGGACAGATAGGGACCTTCAAATCCATTTGCAGCTGGAAGCTCTGCCGGGAAAATCCATACCTTGCCTCCATCAAACCTCCAGAGAGCCAAACTAGAGACTTCAATCTATCCAGAACCAGAGACCCAGACCAGACCAGCAGAGTAGAGCTGACCTGTTAGCAGAACCAGAGAGAGCTGACCCAGATCACTGTGAAGTGCAGAGACCAGAGGCGAGTCTAAAACCTGACCAGATCCGTGGCGTGGCCCATTCTAATTCAAGAATATAGTGTGAGTACATAGTAAACTGTGCAGAACCAATCTCTTAGTTAAAATAATATAATTCAATCTATTTAATCTAAGTAGAACTGCCTCCTAACTGTCACCTGCCATTTGTAAAGCTGTCACTTGTGATTTGCTAGTTGCAAGCTACACTTGTCTTTTTGAACTTTAAAATTTCAAATCTGAAAAACGACCTTTATTTAATCGCTCGATATTGATAGCCCTTGTAGTTCTTCTGTAATCGCGCCAGACGCATTCGCGAATTTTGCCGCGATTTGAAAATTTCTCCACTTGCAAAAAGATAGCTGCTTTTGCTTTCCTCTGAAAAAAATTGTTTGCCTCATAAAAACTATCCCTGCATCACTGCTAGAGTGAGCCTGAGCTAATATTAACTAGATACCACTCACCTGAACCTCTAGAGGGAATTAAAAGCATTTTAGCATATTTTTTATTCATTTCCAGCCCATTTAAAAGCATTTGGGCCTGTGTTTTCAACTTCTGTAGTCTAAGTTGCTGGGGTGAACTGAATTACATTTGATTGCATTTCTGAGAACTGTGTGCCTCCCTTCCATTTCCTTGCATTGCATAAAAGGGGGGGGGGGTGAATTGTCCAAGAAAGTGATTACATTGTTTTTGCTGAAATCCTATCAAGTTATTTTCTTTACTGCATTTCATTCCACATTGCATCCATTTGAAACCATAAAAGTATTGTTGCTATCTTATCCATTTCATGTCAACTCCTTAGTGATTATCAAGAAGTGTGCTAGTGCCAGATTCTCCGTTGTTAATCTTTATCATACCAGATTAAGTGTGATATCCAATTATTAATTTATTATAAAGCGTGATATAATATATATTGTTTAAGTTATCAAATAAACCTTTAAACTTGCAAAACAGAACTACTTCTTGGCTCAGTGGGGTCAGGGGGATTCCAAGGGAGGGGTGTTATATAGGGGTAGTCATCCAGAACGCATGAACTGGACATAAAGATATATCAATAAGGGTTTTCATTCAGTATTATAGACTAGGCGTTGACTTAGCTGTAGTGTTGAATTGAATCCTCCTACAGATGGCAGGGGAGAAGTGGATACTTCAGTAGGATTGGTGGGTTCCTTGTTGATTTTAAACAGTTTCCCGTGTTGTTATTGGCCCCAGAGATGCAGACTTGGACATGGGCCCTCTTCTTCGAGCAGATGGAGAGTCTGTATTGCCTTTGGAGCAGGCGGCAGGCCAGTTTGTCAGAGGATGTGCCTGATGCCCACCACTTCCATTCAGCAACTCTGCACTTGCGTTTCAGAGAGGCTAGGTCAGAGTCATACTGGGTCTTGCGCTTGGAGGCAGGCTTCATGCGGATCCTCATGAGAGGGGAAAGGATGTCAAGGGTGTTGGTGATAGAGAGGTGAAGATTAGTAAGAGCAGAGTCCATGTTGGAGCCAGTGGCAGGAGTGGGAGGGGGAATGAAAGTGGTGGCAATAGCAGCAACTGACATTCACTTCTTTGGTCAATTAACAGAGAAGGAGACTGGCAGTGCAGGCAGAGGCTTAGCTAGGGAACCTAAGAGATCCAGGTGAGAGGACAGGAGAGTCTGGTCAGACCAGGAGGGAGGTGTAGTGAGAGGGTTGGAGATGGGGATGTCTGCTGAGATGAGAGCCTCCAAGCTATGTCCGGCGATGTGCGTCTTACTGGAGGGATGAATGGCGGGGAAAGAAAGTCACAGAGGCTGCGGAAGAGTTCAGTGGCTGAATCAGGAGAGTCAATGTGAATATTGAAGTCTCAGAGGAGGAGAAGCTTAAAGGTGAAGGCAAGAATAGAAGAGGTGAGGATAGACTGTAAAAGCAAAAGGAAATATCAAGGCCGAGTACCCCAAAAGGAAATACACCAAACACAGGCTTATAAAGTTTCACAGATCTTTATTCTAAAACTGTACAGTTACAAAGAAAGAAAGTCAGATAGCTATCTGGTCCTCAGTACATCACAGCGAATACCAGCCCTTTCGGTGTGAGAAGTAAGAGGTCCTGGACGTCTAAACAGTTGTACATTTAATACATTTCCAATAGTAATGTCCAGCCCCATAGCAAGTAAATAATCCATGGTCTAGAGTTTGTGCCGAGTTCACTTCTGGCTTGTCTGACAATATGCACAAGGATCATCCTAAATTCACATACAAACAAGTGACAATGGCAACAGTGTATTCTCGGATTTAACAATAAGCCTTAACACATGTCCTTTACCATGCAGTTCAGCTAGTGTCCACATTCAGTATTTGTTCAGCATTGTGGTCGATGTATATCTGTGGATCAGACTTATTGGTGCAGACAATCCTCTGTCTACAGGTCAGGCATGGGACAAGGTCTCTCTACTCAATCCAAACATTCGGCCAATGGACAGTTTATACATTAACTAATGTACAAAGTTCAGTTACAAGCGGGAAACACTGTCCACCATTTTAGAACACAGAGTTACATTGGAATAGAAATCAAAATGGTGGATGGACCTAAAATGGCGGCAAAGTCGATCTAGAATCGGAACTTTTCAAATGCGGTTTTCTTCGCAAAGCAAATGGGATTAGGGCAATATATACAATAAAGGAGGCACAATATGATTTCCCGTTTAACAAACCCTCCTTTTGGCCTAATCCAAGCGCTAAACTACTTCTAGTCACTTTACGAGTAACTCCACGTCTCAATGTTCATAAACCCTGAATCACTATCATCAGAGATATCGATCGCCATGAGGTCAGATACTGAGATTTCTTTCAGCACAAATTCATTAGACATTTTCTCTGGGGCGTATACCTTGTGCCCTAATGTACCCATCGCTTGTGCACAACATCCTCCTATCATCGAACATATACCAGGAAGACATTGTATACAACAACAGAAAAACAACAGAATACCTAAAATAATCAGCAAGCCCGAAAGTAGCTTCCATCCCCAAGATCACAAGAAGTCCCAGAACCAAGCGCTAAGATCCCAGTTCCCCTCAGGAACATGCACTTCTGAACTAAGGACGTGCAGATTTTGTATTGCCCTAAAAATCGTTGGGGAGGAATCTGGCACGAAAACGCAGCAAGCGGACCCCACTAATTTACATACCCCACCACACGCAGCCAGGATGACGTCTAATGCCATCCGGTTCTGAAGTGCTACTAAACGTATTGCTTTTTGTTCTAAAGTCATGTTATAGAGTATGTCAGTGGTCCGGTTGATGGTCCTTTCCAGTACTCTCACTAGTCTTCTGATATCCTCAGAGTTCAGTATTTGCCCCCAAAATGGTACGAAAGATTTAGCTACATCACGAAGAACTTGTGCTGAAGTATTGCCATTCTCGTCCCGCCTTGGACGAGCCTTTGAAATTTCTTCAGTACTAACAATGAATACCCCGGGTAACAGAATCCCTAAATAGCAGGTTCCCTGCCAATCCCTGGATAACCATGGGAAAGTTACATTACCGCAAACAAAGTAGACAGGTTCACCTACCTACAAAGGTCTGTCCTCACTAGTCAAGTTCACACCGTTCGTGCAACCCTTGAAATCACCCATTGACTGAGTACCATTCCTCTGTATGCAGAAAGAAGCTGAATTGGGGCTGTGGTTAACAGTATAAGAAGGTGGCGTGGCATCCCTATTGCCTATAGGAGCCATCTTGAAAGAGATCAGAGATTGAAAAGGACGGGACAGTCTATCAGAAGGCCTAATAGAAGCAACATTAGGCTTGCTCCTGTTTGCAAAGAGTGAGCATGCCAGGGGCGTTAGAATACGTTTTTCAAAGTCGTTCAAGTTAGTTCCATCAAAGTTCCCCGAGATGCTATTGTTCCATCGGCCAAAGAATAGTGCCCTTAGAGAAGCATAGCATGCAGTAGTCAAAGGTAAAGGATGAATATACCAACACAGCCCCATGTTGCGGTAAATGCGAGCAGACCCAACAATTAGACTTATTAAAAATGGCATGTGTGGCATTCATAATGAGTAATAGAGTATTGTTATGGTAACTCTGTCTGTGCTGAGAATCTCTAGGAGATAGAGTGTGCAGATGCACGCAAGGTGTAGAAACAGTGGGTACATTTTCAGTGAGTAGCACAATTTCAAGAGGATGTACTTCTTCCAAATACCAAAATCCTAAGGCAATGACTATTGTGAAACAAGTTAACATAATCACAAGACAACAATACGTTTTCGGGGCCCACCCAGTCGATTGTTCATTTTTACGATCGGTCACACAGTCTCTTATCTTTTCCGTACGAGTGGGAGCGGTTGCAGGCATTGTTTCTTCAAATTAATTCACCAAAGTTAATTTGCTGGTGATCTCCAGATCGAGCGTTTTCTTAGTCCTTTCCCAAACTCCAGCCAACAGAATCCCTTTACATACGAGAGATCAGGCCAAAAAGACAAGCCCTTCGATAATTTTTCCATGATGGCACAGCCGAACCATGCAGTAAGTCTAACTCCTCGAATGCAGATCGTACCTCATGATCCCTGGTACTGAGTGATCAGCAAACAGCGTGTCGTTACTTCCTGATGGAAGCGGTGAATTCAAAGCAGGATTTAACACAGAATTTGACGATGGTGCAAAATGATCTGATGGAGAGTGTGGAGATGAAGCAGCTGTTTCACCAGGCCCCACGGGCTCAGGGAGAGTCTCTGACACACTCTTGATGCTGTTTGATGCTTCGTGATCTTTGGTTATGGTATTGGTAAGGGTTTTTGTGTCTTCTGTATCGTGTGGCAAAGGGAAGGGAATCCTCTTGATGTGGGACGCGTGTATCCAGTGCTTCCGGCCCTCCACTCGCACAGCGGTCTGTGTGACCAGGAGAACTTGGTGTGGGCCCCGCTAACGAGGTTCGAGGCAAGAAGATCTCTCAAATGCTTTAATCAAGACCCAGCTCCCTGGCCATATGTTGTGGCCTGGGCCCTCGTACCTAACAGGTAGAGCTTCTCGCACCTGTTGGTAAATCAAATACAGATATTTAGCTAACTGTCCACAGTAATCAGAAAGAAGTACATGTTCAATATCACGTAGCGAGCGGGGCTTAGGCAGGTTCCAAATGTTAGCTGGCCTACCCATGACCACCTCAAATGGAGAGAGCCCAGTCTTAGTTTGAGGGGTCGTTCTCATAGACAATAACACGATCGGTAAGGCGTCCGGCCATTTTAGTTTGGTACCGGCACACGTCTTAGAGAGCTTGTTCTTGATGATGCTGTTGTGTCTTTCTACTAACCCAGCACTCTGAGCGTGTCTAGCCGAATGGAACCGTTTGTCGATCTGTAATCCCGCTGCAGAATTACATCAGCGATAAAATGTGGACCATTGTCCGACCAGATGATTATTGGCAGACCAAACCTAGGAAAATATTCCTTCAGCATGGTGTTCGCCGTTGTCATAGCTGTGGCATCTTTGACACATTTACTAAAGGCGCAGACAACCACTACTATGTACTTGTAGTTTTTGCAATGCTCCATTTCAATAAAGTCAAAATGTATCACCTTGAAGGGGACAGAAGGTGAACCAAAGCTACCCCTAGGAGTCGATGTGCCCTTTCCCACATTATGCTGCAAGCAAATCATACAGCTTTGGACAAAGCGCTCGGCTACCTTGGAGATTTTATCATTCACCCACACATTTTGCAACATTTTGGTAACTTTTCATGCACAGATATGGGTGGGACCATGAGCCATAACGACCATCATCGTAATGTATGCATCTGGCAGTAACCATTTCCCTTCTACTTTGACCACCCAACACCCGTCATCATACAATTTTGCCAAACCATTAGCCCATTTCTTAGATTCCTCTAAAGTGGCATCAGCTTGAATGTCTTTCACAGATTCGATACCCTCATCCAAAGTACAGGCATTTGTGGCTCCCCTTGAAGTATACATTTCTGAAGAGAGATCAGTTGCAGTCTGTTTGCCTATCTGGTCAGCAAAAGCGTTCCCTTTTCCCACATTATCTATAATCTTCTGATGCGCTGCGCATTTCATGATTGCTAACTGAGTAGCGAGTGCAAGCGCTGAGAGTAACCGTACTATCAAGGAGCCGTACTGGATTTTAGTGCCATGTGAGGTCAAGAAACCTCGTTCTGCCCAAAGTCTGCCAAAGTTGTGAACCACCCCAAAGGCATACTGACTGTCAGTATATATATTTACTGTAAGCCCTTCGGAAAGTTCACAAGCTCGGGTTAATGCTATAATCTCTGCGGCCTACGCGTAGTTATGCATGATTCTTTTGGTCTCCACAACCGTGCTCAACGTGGTGATTGCATAAGCAGCCGTGGATGTACCATCCAGAAGTTTGACACAGGAGCCATCGCAAAACAGCTCCCCTTGGGGATTGTTCAAATGAGTATCTTTTAGATCGATTCTGCCTTTTGTCTCTTGCTATGTGGTGTAAAGGCAGTCATGTGACTCTTCGTCACTGCAAGCAGTACCTTTGGGGGAAAGGTAAAAGTTCAGCTGGATTAAGAACACAACACCTCTGAATTTTGATGTGCGGTGCAAACAAGATCAATTTGTATCTCGTTAATCGTGTGGAGGTGAGGTGTTGCGTTTGTGTTCTGTTTAATATAACATCTACAGAGTGAAGTACCATCAGGGTTAAAGCATGGCCTAGTACCATTCCCTCACTCTGTTTCACGGACGCAGCAGCAGCAGCGACAGCTCTCGAACATCTTGGCAAAGCGCATGCAACAGGATCAAGGGCGGAAGAAAAGTAGCCGCACTGCCTATTCTTCCCTCCATGTTCCTGCATTAATACAGCCAAATCACATCCATCACATTCATGCACATACAACAGGAAGGCCTTTTCATAATTTGGTGTGCCCAAAACTGGTGCCGAGCACAGTGCAGCCTTGAGTAGATCAAACGCTTGCTGGTGTTCCAAGTTCCACGGCAATGGCGAAGAAATGCCCTTCTTCGTCAAAGCCAACATTGTTTTAATTGTTAACGAAAAATTGGGGATCCACTGCCTACAGTAAGAAGCCATTCCTATCAAGGCTCTGACTTCCTTCTGTGTATTTGGGACAGACATGCTAGAAATTATTTTTATCCGCTCAGACGTCAACCGTCTTCCCTCCTTTGACAGGAGATAGCCTAAATAGGCAGCCTCCTGTCAACAATACTGAAACCTTTTAAGTGAAGCTTTGTGTCCATGTCGTGCTAGATGAATAAGCAACAACACAGTGCCCTCCTGACAGGCGCTCTCTGAGTCAGCAGCTAAGAGTAGATCATCTACATACTGAAGCAGTGTACAAGTGGTAGGCAACTCGAGTGTGTCAAGCTGCTCTTTCAAAGCCCTACTGTAGATGCTAGGACTCTCTGTGTAACCTTGCGGCACACGGGTGAAAGTAAATGAGCGTCCCCCTAAGGTGAACGCAAACAAGTATCTACTATCTTTGTGTATAGGAATACTAAAGAAGTCGTTCTTAAGGTCCACAACACTAAAGTGAGTAGCTGAAGCCGGAATCATAGTCAATATTGTCGTCACATCAGGACGACGGGAAATTGTGGAGCAACAATCTAATTGATGGCACGTAGATCAATAATGAAACGAAAACTAATTGCATTATCGCCTTTTTTGTACACGGGTAAAATTGGACTATTGCACAAACTACCTACAATTTCCTCAATTACCCCACGATGCACGAAATCGGAAACTATGCATTTGAAAGCTTGCTCACCATCAACCAAAATCTTATACTGGGGAATACGTGGCAGCTTTACTCCATGTTTCAAAACAATCTTAACAGGTTCAATTTGTAATACACCGACATCATTATCATCAATTGCCCACAAACACTCCGGAACATCACTGAATTCCGGCGGCAAAGGTCTGGTCAAGAACTGAGAGACAGAAAGTTGCTGTGGTGAAATCGTCAAACGCACTCCATCAGAAGAACAATGAATTACTGCATTCAAATCCTTCAACAGATTCAACCCCAACAAATTCTCTCCACCGTTCATAGTCAAAAGGAATGGACAGTGGTCTGTAAATGGACCCAAGGTAATTGGTACCGGTGAAGAAACCGGACAAACTACTGGTATACCAGAAAACCCTACAGAAACATTGGTTTGCCCTGACAGTGGAATGTTTGGAACCAGTGAATGGTCAATGGAACACTTCTGTGCCCCTGTGTCTATCAAGAATAGATGTTTCCTATTTCCCACTATCATCTCAACGTAGGGACCTTTCTGATTAACGGGAAAAGGCGTTGGTTCCAAACCCTGCTTCGGGCAATCCTAATGAAACAGAATGTCGTCAAAAGGAAGTTCTTCAGAGAGGTAAGCAGCAGAAGGATGATCAGAAATGTTTCTATTATCCACACGCGGTGCCTGATTATCCTGCGAAAAGGTTGTTGCGAGTCATGCGAAAACTGACTTCTACCAGGACCTGCTGCCCCAGGACGGCCTCTGAATCGTCTACCTAGGTTTCCAAATGCGTTATTCGACCTCTGCTGGAGGATCGTGCATTGTGCACGCCAATGACCCTCTTGTCTGCAATAAGCACACTGGTTTATGTTTACAGGACCCAATGGCACATTTCCCTGTGGAGCATACTGACCCCTAAACTGTGAATTACCCCCTCTAGGGCCTCTAACAATTTGCTGTCATAGGACTTTTGTTTTTAAGTTGCCTTTTCTCTTTTTAACTCTTTATTTTTCATTGTTGACACGATTCACATAGTATTGAGCCATATGCAATACTTCTGACTGAGACTTAGCTTGCCAAACGATCTCTGAAGACATCATTTGCGACTGGATGTCAGGCAGCAATCCACGCACAAATTTGTCCACAAATAGTCATTTCACAGACTCCGTGCTCAAATCTTGTCCACTGAAATCTAAAAATACTTGTTTGAACCGATTAAAGAACTCGGTAGCACCCTCAGATTTCCTTTGGACACAAGCAGTAAGCTTGTCCCAAATAATCCTTCTTTAAGGGATTATTGCTTTCAATTTCGTAACTATTCTTTCAAGCAATGTTAGTATTACCTGCGGCGGTCTCTCACCAGCTGGCCTTTCTCTATCTAGTCTAACAATATTATCCCATGTATCTCCTAACCCTGGTACATCGTCTACAGTTCTAATCTGTTTCCACAAATCAACAGGTAGGAGTACGGGAAATAACACATCAATATCACTCAAGGTGAATACTGATTATTGCAAGACAGACTCTATCTCTTTGTAAAACCCTGTTGGATTCTTCCTAATATTGGGAATAGATTGTTTAATGGTGTTCACTTCCTGGCTCGAGAATGGGACGTGAAGAAACTGCGACACATAATGTGCAGGGATATCCTGTGCAGGTGTACCTGCTGCGACATCAGCAGGGATCTCTACTTTTGGGACAAATGTCAGAGGAACCTCTCTCGTAGGCAACTGAGAAGTAGGCAACTCTGAACGCTTACTGAGCAACAGAGCTAAATCGAGCGCTAAAGCAGTCGAAGAAGTGTCAAACGAAAAAGTTCTCTTATAAATATTCAATAATTATGCGGGACAACAAATCTTTCTTTTTATACATTCATCCTGCAGGTATTCTACCATTACCTGTATCACTTTCCTCTGCATTTCTGTCGTATACTGACTATACGTGTCACATACTTCTACGGGAGTTATCGACATGTCTGAAATCCACCTAATCGCATCTTTTATACAAATTCATGTTTCCTCATTTATCGATGTACGACAAGGAAAGAACCGTTTCTGTACTAACATAGCATCCAAACTATCACCATCAATATCTTCATTCCGCAACCTTTCCAACTCCCTTCTATACTCAAAAACCCTCTCAACGTGCTCATGTACTTTCTCCGCAGTATCTCGTGAATATGCTAAAATATTCAGATCCCTCAACCCTTGTGGGAGATCTATATCATTTAATCTGTTCCACATTATACGTAAATGAATTCCCAACCCTTCAATAAAAATGTTTTTCTCAGGAAAATTGTCTAAGTTAGAGAGTGTGGCAAAAACATCTGCTTGTTTACCCCTCTCCATGCAATGTCTAACCCATGCAGTCAATTCAGCTTTCTCTCTGGAGACAAAGTATTACAAGTTAAGACCCTCAATCCCACTCCCCGATCGACTACAAGTGGTACAGGACCACTTGGAAGAGGAAGAGTAGGCAAACCTTGTACATTCGGCGAAAAGGGTGCTGTCACTGGTGCAGCAGGCGAACCCACCAACTCCGTAACAGCAGGCTAAGGAGGAGGAGCAGGTGGAGGAGCAACAACAAGAGGAGGAACAATAGCCGGAGGAAGAGGAACAAGAAGAGGAGCAATAGGAGGAGCAGGAGGAGCTACGGGAGGAGGAATAACATCAGGAAGAGGCAAAACAGCAGGGAGATGAACATACGGAGGTGGTGCAGTGTCAATCAGCTCATCAGATACATGAAAGTCTTTAAAAGGATACATTTTCTGGATACCAAGTGAAAAAGCCCTATCCATATTCCTAACTGACTCAGACTGTTCATTTTGATCATATAACAATGCTTTTTCGGCGTTCATCATATGACGGCTCGCATGTTTTTCCCTACTCTTAAGTTGCTGCAAAGCTTCTTTCTTCGAATTCTGTAATACATCAAATGCTGCAGGTCTAGCCTTTTTCTTTAATAATATAGATTCTAAGTATTCTATACAAGGAATTTCAAAACTACAATTGATTGGTCACTGAAGTTCGGAAGCATGTCTAGTTTGTCTGTGCCAAATAACATTAAACACCATACTACCAATGCCGTGCTTACCGTACATAGTACACGCCGGCGACCCTTCCATTGGTGCCGGTCGGCCAAATTCTAAAGATTGTCTGTCACTGCGGGAATAACGCCCTGAAGCAGGCAGACAATTTCCCAGGCATATCAGAATACTGGTGTTACATGGTCAATAATTGTACTCGCGAGTGCAATACGGCAAAACAAATTATCACGATACTTAAGAATCGGGTCACGACTCACCTGATAAAATTCTAAGGAGGTCCGATCAGATTTCAAAGAGCTATCAAAGGTCCCACGTGATTGGTGATTTCGGAAAATCTGCCCGCCTCGATATATGGACACTTGGCAAGATGCCGCCTCGGACCGCAGGCTCACCGTCCAGGGATCGGGTCGTGCAGTACTGCTGAGGTATTGCGTCTCATCCAAGAAAGGTGCCCCCTTTTTCACCATCCGATCCCGGTCCGATAGCCACGTCAACCGTCAACGAGATGGCATCAATCTTGAGGGTCCCTATTCGGGCGCCATCTGTAAAAGCAAAAGGAAATATCGAGGCTGAGTACCCCAAAAGGAAATACACCAAACACAGGGTTATAAAGATTCACAAATCTTTATTCTAAAACTGGACAGTTACAAAGAAACAAAGTCAGATAGCTATCTGGCTTTCCGTACATCACAGCAAAGCCCTTTTGGTGTGAGAAATGAGAGGTCCTGGACGTCTAAACGATTGTACATTTTATACATTTCCAATAGTAATGTCCAGCCCCTCTGCAAGTTAATAATCCATGGTCTATAGTTCGTGCCGAGTTCACTTCTGGCTTGCCCGCCAATATGCACATGGATCATCCTAAATTCACATACAAACAAGTCACAATGGCAACAGTGTGTTCTCAGATTTAACAATACGCCTTAACACATGTCCTTTACAATGCAGTTGAGCTAGTGTCCACGTTCAGTATTTGTTCAGCATTGTGGTCGATGTATGTCCGTGGATCAGACTTATTGGTGCAGACAATCCTCTGTCTACAGGTCAGGCATGGGACAAGGTCTCTCTACTCAATCCAAACATTCGGCCAACGGACAGTTTATACATTAACTATCGTACAAAGTTCGGGAAGGCTCAGTTACAAGCGGGAAACACTGTCCACCATTTTAGAACACAGAGTTACATTGGAATAGAAATCAAAATGGCAGATGGACCTAAAATGGCGGCGAAGTCGATCTAGAATTGGAACTTTTGCAACATGGTTTTCTTCGCAGAGCGACTGGACTTAGGCCAATATATACAATAAAGGAGGCACAATATGATTTCCCGTTTAACAAGACCACTCTGAGAGGAAGAGGGAGACTGGACTAGGGTTCCTGTAGATGGTGGTGAGAGTCGACGAGAGGGTTGGAGAGACACCTGGCCTGCAGATGAGGCATTCAAAGGAAGATTAGGGCTCGCTGCGAATCATAGTAGCATGGACCCATTCAGGGAAGATCAAGGACACTCCACCTCCAGACCAGTTAGGCATTGGCTTAGAGAGGATCTTGTAGCCCTCACCGAGGAGTGTGTCAAAATAAGTGACAGATCTGGCAGTGAACCACATCTCAGTGAGAGCGAGAACATCATGGTCAAAGTCTTTAAGAAGTAGACGGATATCAGACGAATGTTTAACATCAGAGCGAGAGTTGAGGGTAGCTAGGTGAAACTGATTGCCACCCTTGAAGTTCTTCCGAGCAGGAGTACAGGGAAGTGGCACCGTCGGTGGTGGAGAAGGAGCACGGGAGGTGGTAGATATAGTGGCAGGAGAAGGGAGGAAGTTGATAAAAGACAGAAGATGCCTGTCAAGAAGGAGGAGGTTGGGCTGAGAGCCCTGGGCCTTGACAGTGCCATTCCGATAGACATTAAGGATGCACCTAGAGGATGAGAAGGATGCCAAGAGTACTTTGGATCTGTCACCACCATTAATGGGCGATGAAGAAAAAGGGATAGGACAGAGATCATGTGGGGATTCCATAGGTCCGGAGAGGGAACCATAATGAGGATGTCTGAAAGTCTGCCTGGAAGAAGCATTGGCGTAGGTGTCATCAATGGGCAGGCCTGGATTTGAGACCATGAGATCCTTTCTGCATGTTTTCCATCAAGGCTTTGAGAGAGAGGTAGGATAGGCGATAGAGTAGCAGTTAGAGTAAATAGGAGAGATGGAGAACACCATGGAGGGAGAGCACTGGGAGATGGAAAAGGGGGGGCAAGAAAGAGACAGAGAAACTACAATGCACAGAGAAACTGTATAATGAACAACAAACTCACCTGGCGGCCTAGCAGCAAGACAGTTGCATACAAGTCAGGTGCACGAGACGTCCTAGGTCGCAGAGAACAGGGTGGGTGGCGCGATGCATGGAGAGACTCAACTTATTAGATGCTTGGGGTAGCAGGGCCTCCCAGGGTTTCCTAAGTGGTGTGAACCAGCTGGGGCTCTCCACGATTGGGGCCACTTTGATGTGCTTGCAGCCAGCCAGTCAGTCTGCAAATCAAAGCAGAATTGCTGCTGTGAATTCCAGCTTCCAGCTCAGAAGTGACCAGGAGGGGCAACTGCCACTCCTATGGCACCAGGCAAGTATATAGTGATGTGCTTGCACCATCTGTCCATACCCAGATAGTTTAAAGTCTGAAATTGCAGGTAAGGAAGCCTGAAGTGCTATTCCCTCACTGGGTGCAGAGGGGCATCTTCATTGACATCTAGCTTATGGAATACCAGGAAAGAGGTCCCTTTTGCTTCACAGAATCCTTCACCACGATAGTTGTTTTTTATCGCAGACAGTCACAGGAATTCCGCTCACAACTCTTATCTCCCTTGGCTCCTGCCAAAAACTTTAACTTTCACCACTTTTAATTGGGTTCATTAGCATGAGTTTTTTCTCCTTTATGTGCTGAAGCCCACACCTCTGCTTTTCCCACCCAGATCATTCATAAAACAATGCTCACACCTTTCCTGGTGCACTGGTGGTCCAAATTGGGGAAGCAGACACCACTCAAACCAGCCACTGAGTCCTTCTCCACATGAGGCAGACGTCCAACAAAAGTCAGCAGAATTCTCACCCCACTGATTTAGTTAGCCAAAGTGACTCGGTCTGAACTTCCTCCTACTGAATATGCCCAAGTTGCTCTCTTCCTCCTTGTTGCAAGAAGTTCCTCATTCCATCAATTAACACTAATTAACAAGAACTTTTTGCAGCCTACACTCGCCTCCTAAGAGGCCAAAGGGGGCTCAAACTGGCGAGAAATACAAATGGGGTTTGAGACAGTGAGTCCATCAGTACATGCGGCAAGTGTCCGTCAGCCAAGATCCTGAGAAAACCTCATCTGCTGTCACTTCAGGCATGTAAGCTGTAATGATTCATGGGATCTCATCACTTCTCCCCAGGGGGGAGCTCTTCCCCGTGAGGCTAGGGAGGTGAGGCCACTACCCAACAATCCCCACTGTGTTGTGTCCTGTTAATGGGACTGGACGAGTCCTCCGCTCTGGCTACCCCAGGAGCCCCACACGCCACACATTAGCCAGACCTGTATTGGAGCTGCAGCAAACTCTGACTTATGTTTGAAGGCACCGAAATCGCTGATGCTTCTCTCCAGGGTCACGGCTGTGTTCACCGCAGCATCAGAAGTAGCAGCAGCATGATGCCAGTTAGTGCGCCATAGCAGGCATTAAATCACTCAGAGTTCCGGCCAGGTGGGGCATGACAGGTCTTCACTTCACCACTTCTGTGTGTGCCATATTGGATTACGTGCGGCTGCGTAGCACTTTAGGATCATCCCTAATGAACCCTGAATGCCAGGTTCGCATAAGCCATACATCTCTCTGGGGCTTCCCTGCACCTTAAAAACATTGTCGAGGAGTTACTGCAGCTACAAACATTGTCTCGATTCATCGCTTGCACCTATTTTGCTTAAACACTGCATGGAGCCTAAAGAGGAGCATCCACCCACTTCCACTTCTGGCCTCAATGGAGGAGGCCAGTTAAGTACCTGACATGCCTTGGAAACCTCAGGAATTACATTTCATTGCTAGGCCAGAGGTTGCAGTTGGTGCAAATTATAGAGCCATCTAAGAACTTTGACAACAAAGACATGAACAAGGATGAACTGGGTTGCCCAGCCCTTTAAGATGAGTAGCAATACCCTGGAGATGGATGCAGATGCAGATTTTATTCATACATCAATAATCAAGACGGCTGTCATGATCTCTGCTTCCAAAAGATCAGGACTTGCCCAACTCCCTTGGAAGCAGACCCATAACCCCGGTTGCAAGTGCCAGCCAGTCCCAATTGGGACCTTTTGGACCCTGTCCTGGCGCCAGTGGCAAAAGGCTCATAAAGATGCCCAGTCCCAGCGCTGGAAGCGCCAGGCTCATAATGCTTGGGTGGACTTACCTGCAGCAGACCATGCTGCTTACTTTCCTGCCAGTTGAGCCCCTGATCCTCTTCTGTTTGGGACTACATTTCCTGTTGGGTGGGGCAGGAGCCACGCCCTAGGTTCAGAACACTGGAACTCTTTTGGAAAGCAGGAACTCTTTTCTTAGGCGAGGCTGTGGAAGGAGACACCTAAGCACTACAGGAGGCTATTTAAACCACACCCGATGGATGAATCTTGCTTTGCGTTATTCTGCATTTTCTGCAGCAGAACGCTCAACGTGTCTTCTGCTTCTGATCCTGGGCCTAAGTGAACAAAGGCTTACCATCCTGGAATCCAGTCTTCAGCAGCACCTGTAAAGACAAAGAAAGAACAGGTTAGCACTACGGTCTTCAGTGGCAGCGCATCTCTTACCTGGTCCATTGGCTGTCACCAACGCCTCGCGCCAATCCGGCATCTGAAAGACAAAGGCTTACCTACTCTTCGCATGCTCCGGAGGTCTTCGCACTGCATTCCGGCATCTGAAAGACAAAAGCTTACCAGCTCTTCGCACGCTCCGGAGGCCTTCGGCGCTGCATCCCGCATCTGAAAGACAAAAGAAGGTGCGTTTAAAGACATTGGGCAACTTTATTACTCACGTGCCATTACTCCTTCCCACGCCGAATCCAGTGGGTATTCCAGCACCCTTCAGCTTCTCTAAAGCTCCGAACTTGTACCTGCAAGATAAAAGGGACAGTTAGTGCGCATCGTGAAGCAGGCTACAAGCGCTTACTTACGTGCTTCCAGGCGCTTCTATTCCTCACGCGGGTTCGATCCTCAACTCTCATCAGCCCGCCATCCGCCATCGCTGGAACCTTGCAAAACAAGAGATATCATTACAAAAGACTTTTAAGACATTTGAAGTGCCCAGAACTTACCGTTCGTGCAGTTAACGACGGACAGCAGTCCTCTGAGGTCAAGAGGCCTGCACCCTTATCCAGTGAAGAAACTGGTTACGGCACCCTGCCCCGAGGCAGATGGAGAGCTTGGCGTTCACTTACCTAAGGTGAGGGCGTTAACCTTTGGGGTTCTACAGGAGAAGAGAAAGGGAAGAGGAGAGAGGCACCCAATAACCCCAGTTCATTAATCCCATATTTTCTATCTGCAGACATCTTACTCTTCGAGTCAGACATACAGTGCACAGAGGTCCAGCCCAAAGAGCCAACCGTGTGTTACACATCACCTTTGAAGATATGGCATTCACCCAGTCAAGACCGGCGCCTCTGCGGGAATCAGGTGAGCGTTACAGAACGCAAAGCCTACCGCAAAACTCCCACCCAGGCGCTATAGAAACCTCGGATACCGACCAGCTAGCCCAGTTACTTGGGGAACTAAGAGCAGAAGTGCATGCAGCCCGTCAGGAAACGAATGCTCTAAGAAGGGAAGTGATTATTTCCAAGGAGCGAACAGACGATCTCGCTAGACAATTGCTACAGTCACAAGCCGGACAAACTCCGTTACCCGCATCAGGGGCAAATCTTCCTTCAACATCCTCTACGAACCCAGTACAGATCAACCTACCTGGGAATGTACCTCTGGCTCCGCCCAAACGATTTTCTGGTGACCCAAAGAGGTTTGCGGTATTTATTAATCAGTGCCGGTTGCACTTCTTATGCCGGCCAGCAGCATTTCCAACTGATCAAGCTAAGGTAGCTTTCGTGCTTTCGTACCTTAGTGGCAATGCGGCAGACTGGTCGATCCCTCTAGTTAATCAAGATGATCCGGTTCTCCATGATTTTCAAGCTTTTCAGTTCAGTATGGAAAAACTGTTTGCAAGACATTCACAGGGGCAGGCCTTGGGCAATGAGCTCCTTTCATTGCGACAGGGTAATCAAGACCTTTTGACTTATATTGCGTCTTTCAACAGACTGATAGTGGAAACTCGATGGCCTGAGGACAAAAGGATTATGCTGTTTTATAGAGGTCTATGTGGAGAGCTCAAAGATGTGTTAGCCCAAGTTGTGAATCCCCCGCAAGACTGTTCGGACTATATTGACTTAGTCGTTCAAATAGACCACAGACTGCAGAACAGGAAGGCCGATCGTTCCAAGTTTGATGCTCGAGTATTTTCCAAACCACCAACTCCTACCAAAGGAGTAGACTCCGGGGAACCCATGCAAATAGGGGGCCTGAAAGGACCACTAACACAAAAGGAGCGGGAAAGGAGAAAACAGCTGCAATTATGCCTCTATTGCGGAAACTCGGGGCCCTTTCTTCGAGACTGTCCGGTGAAACCAGACAAGAAGGCAGTAGGAACTGCAGTTACCAGGGTCACAAACTCTGAGCAGGGAAACAACCTCGCCCGACAAGAATAGAGGTCCTCTTGCCGAGCGTTAAAACCAGTTCTGTGACCTCGCATTTCGTGATACCTGTGGTCCTCATTAGCCCTGAACATCCGGATCGATTACATGCGATTGAAGCTTACGTCGACAGCGGTGCCATCGGCAATTATGTGGATCATGAAATGGTTTTAAGGATGAATCTGACTCTTTGTCCAAAGGCTGTAAAGGACGTCATTACTACGGTGGATGGTACGGAGATAGCCTCCGGACCAGTAACGCATACCACCCAAGAAGTGACGCTAGTAAGTCAAGATGGACACCATGAGAAGATCGTGTATGATGTGATCAAGGCTCCTCAGTTCCAGATTATTCTAGGAATTCCTTGGTTAGAGAAGCACAATCCTCAGATCGATTGGCGAGCAAGAACGGTTCAGTTTCCAGAACTTGTCTCTACTTGTCACCCTCGACCTGGTGTTGCACTGGCAGCAATTTCTTCGGAGGCTCCCCAGTTACCTCCCGAATACCTAGAATTCCAAGATGTTTTCCGGAAGGATCAGGCTAACTCTCTACCTCCTCATAGGTCTTATGACTGCCAGATAGACCTGATACCTGGATCTACTCCTCCTTGTAGTATAATTTATGCCCTCACCGAGCCTGAGAATCTTCACCTCTGACAATACCTGGATCAATACCTAGCGAATGGGTTTATTCGTCCTTCCAAGTCCCCTGCTTCCTCAGCTTTGTTCTTCGTTCCAAAAAAAGAAGGGGACCTTAGAACTTGTATAGATTATCGCGCCCTGAACCAGATCACCGTTAAGAATAGATATCCGTTACCTTTGATCCCTGAACTCCTGGACCAAGTCAGAAAAGCATGCATATATACAAAGCTGGATCTTAGAGGAGCCTACCACTTGGTACGAGTAAAAGAGGGCGATGAATGGAAGACGGCACCAAGTATGGGCTATTTTAATATCAGGCCATGCCCTATCGGACTTTGCAATGCCCCGGCTTCCTTTCAATATTTTATGAACGATGTCCTCAGAGAGCTCATGGATGTGTGTGTTGTTGTTTACATTGACGACATCCTCGTTTATTCTTCATCGGAAACTGAACATCGGAAACACATGAAAATGGTCCTCGAGATATTGCGTCAACACAAACTTTTCGCTAAGTTGGAAAAATGTGTTTTCAACGTGACTGAAGTTGAATTCTTGGGATTCATATTATCACCTAGCGGAGTGCGTATGGGTTCAAAGAAGGTCGATGCAATTCTCAAATGGCCATCGCCATCCTCCGTAAAAGGTGTTCAAAGCATGTTAGGCTTCGCTAACTTTTACCGCAGGTTTATCCCCGAATTCTCTCGAATAGTCCAGCCCATCACCGCCTTGTTAAAGAAAAACAAACGTTTTGAATGGTCTACCGAGGCGGAACAAGCCTTCCAGAATTTGAAGACTAGATTTATCTCTGCACCGATCTTAAAACATCCTCGCCCAGAACTCCCCTACATCGTTGAAACTGATGCTTCGAGCCTTGCCATGGGGGCAGTTCTATCACAAAAGGACCCAGTAACCAATCAGTTGCATCCCGTGGCAGTTTGGTCCCGCAAATTCTCGCCTCCTGAAATCAATTACACTATTACTGATAAGGAACTTCTAGCTATCAAGTCCGCCTTTAAGGCTTGGCGGCATTATCTTCTGGGGGCCCGACACACCGTTACTGTGATTACAGATCACCGAAACCTACAATATTTGAAAACCGCAAAAGCTCAATCCTCTAGGCAACTCCGTTGGGCACTATTCTTTGCCGAGTTTGACTTCATAATTACCTATCGACATGGTACAAAAAACGGTAAAGCTGATGCCCTTTCTCGGATGGGAGTGGAAGAACATTTGATCAATCCTAAACCTGTACCTATCATTCCCGAACAAAGAATTCTGGGTGTAATCGCCACACAATCCATAGAGGAAGTTAAGGATAAAGCCAGGCTACTGGTAACTCCAGCAGACATACAGAATTGGCATCTGCAGGGAAAGGACTTTACGGTGAAGGACAACCTATTATATTTCCAAGAACGGTTATACCTGCCCAGCACAGATTTACAGAAAAAGGTAATCTCTTGTTATCACGATTCTTTAATGGAAGGACATCCCGGTATGGCCAAAACCTCGGAAAAGATCAAGCGCTACTTCTGGTGGCCGTCTTGGAAAAAAGATATCAGAGACTTTATAATGTCCTGTGGAGTATGCGCCCAAAACAAGAGTCAAAAGGAAAAACCACCCGGCCTCTTACGCCCTATTGACATCCCACCTCGCCCTTGGCATACGCTTTCTATGGACTTCATCACCGATCTACCTCCATGCTCCGGATACAATACGATCCTAGTAATCGTGGACCTATTCTCCAAGATGGCGCATTTCATTCCACTCAAAGGCTTACCAACAGCAGCAACTCTGGCCCGAGAATTTCTCGAAAACATCGTCCAAAAAGCAAAGGCGCAGCAATTATAGAATGCCCTTGACCTAGGAAAGGAATGGTGCTCCCTGGCATGGGCTAGGGCCAGAAAACAGGGGGTACACATGCAAAGCCAATATTTTCTCTAGTTTCAGGATGATGACATTAACTGCTGAGGGTAGGCACCATCTCAACTGCTGGTTACCTGCAGTACTTGTCCATCTGTGCCAATAGATGGTCCACATTTGGGAATCTACAGCAGTAGGTGTTCAGAACCTCCACTGCACCAATGGCTTCATTTGGATTGCTGCTGGAGGATCTCCAGAACCAGTTATCTGGCACTGTAGGCATTCTCTGACTTCTTGCTCAACCAGTGCATCAAGTCCCAGAAATTAAGTTTTCTCCCTGATGCAGTCTTTGGTCTTTCTCATTCCTTCGTATGCAATCCTTACTTGTAGAGCTTGAAATCTTATGAGGAGGTACTCCCTCAAAACCAGCCTCTTGGGAACACCAAGAGCTTGTGGTGGATGTTTATGAGGGCCTGTAATTCACCTCTAGCTTGGGAGTTCCGTTGATGGTTTTGTGTCAGGATATTCTTCCACCTTTCTGACTGATGAGACTGGATTGCCTCCTGTAGTACTGAGTCTTCGTAGGTGGTGTCTTCGATTTCACCCAAGGAAAGAGACACAGGCTTCGCTCCCTCCACTAGAAGTTGTATGTATTCTACTCGCTGGGCTATTGCAGTTTCCTCTGCTGTTGCTTCCTGGGGTTGATGGGACAGATAGTCAGCAGGGTTTGTTATCCTGAGTTGGTACTCAAGCATGTATTGGTACAGGTGAAGTTTCTGGGTCCACTTGTTGATCTGTAGGGGAGACCCCGCAAATAGAGGCAGGAGTTTCTTGTGGTCATATATTCTTACAAAGGGATGTCCACAAACATATAGATGTAAACCACAACATTGCCACAAAATGGCTATGGGCCTCATTACACAGTAGGCGGTAACCATGGCGCTATTAGCGCCATGGTTGCCGCCGGTACCGTAGCGAGTCCGCCTTGGTGGATGGCGGAATTATCGCCCTACTCCAAGGTGAGCGGGGGCGGTAATTCCCCATTCACCAAGGCCCTTCCCCATTCCCATTTTTGCCCCATAGGGCATAATGGGAATGGGGAAGGTGCTAATTACGGTACCGCAAATTGTGGTACCGTAATTAGCGCCGAAGTCCCTTTGCGGGTCCCGTCCTTAATGCCTGGAAAAACCAGGCGTTAAGGGAGGACCCGCAAAGGGACCTCGTAGTAAGGCGGTAAGGGTTTACCGGTACCGGTGCCCTTACCGGTACCAGTAAACCCTTACCGCCTACCGTGTAATGAGGCCCTATTTCTTACTTTTGTATGAATACCTTTGTTCCATTGAGGTTAACACCCTGCTCACATAGGCGATAGGATGCATATTGCCAGGTTTGTCCTTCTGGATGAGTATTGCTCACAATCTGCATGAATTTGCATCCACCACTAGCTCTGTAATCCTGGTTGGAAGAAAGTAAGCCAGCGTCGTGCTAGCAGATAAGGCTTCTTTCATGCCCTGGAAGGCTATTTGTTGCCTCTCACTGCAGGCCCATTCTATGTCAGTCTTCCTTCCACAGCTCTTGTATCTGTAAAGTAAACATAGCCAGTTTGGTGATAAACATGCCACAGTAGATGGGGGCTTTGTCTGTCTTTATGTCTTGCAGTTTTTTCTGGTTGCGATTTCTCCCTCTGCTGAGAAAATGTGACCAAATAATGCAATCTTTTCTTGTGAAGCCACTATCTTGTAGGCTTTGTAATACTGCTCTCAGTCTGTCATGATGTGGTTTTCCATCTTGGACATGTATAAAGGTGTCATGATTAATGTTAAGAGTCCCAGACCTATCTCTTATTACCTCAGGTATGGCATTCTGGAAAACTACTTCCTTGGAAGAGAATCCGAGACTGAGCCTCATATCTTCTCAGGCCCAGATGTGTGGTGAAATTTGCTATGTAGCGAAACTTAGGATGCTGAGTCAGTTTTCTAGAGGGTGTGCCAACCGCTTCCCCCTCAACTGACTACAGATAACATGATAGGCAGATCAAATAGTTCCATCATTTTGTATAAAACAGGATTAGATTGCCCTCATTAAAATTAAAAAGTACACATGGCACTGCACACAATTGGGTTGGGATGTCCCAGGAAATGAAGGGTGCTTTAAAATATCACACACACATACCATAAGTGTATGAGGATATATTTTGACTAAAGGACACAAAGTGAGAGACGCTTAATTAAATAAAGAATAGCTCCCTGAAGAAAAATACAGTGTCAGACAAAAATATATTTCAAAATGGATACTCAAATGCAAAATGGTTTCCAGTCCTAAGGCAGGTTTGGAGGACTATGAACCATGCCAAGAGTTTTCAGACAAGCAACAGAGGCTGATAAATTTGCAGACAGTCTTTGGCAGCATCTCGCAGTGGCATAATTAGGTTTGTTAGGTTAAAAATGTAAATTGGCAGAAAATTCAGCCAAGACTGTGAAAAGACCAGATAAGTAAGGGAAGCTTAGATACATGTGTCCATGTTGTTATTGAAGAGGATACAACGTGTGTCATGAAAACTATCCTGAGTGACCAGCTGTGTTATTTTGGTAACCATAAAATAGAATATATATATTTCTCCACAGCAAATATCTGTTCTAAGGGAGTTAAGCATTAAACTAAATTGATTGGCAGGACCTCGGCAATCAGATAAGAATTAGCTATTGGTGCATGAACATGTTGAGCATGATTTGAGCACTGTCATAGTTAAGTCCAGCCAAGTCTAAAAAGCATATAAATTTTGTACGTCAGAGAAAATTGTGGATGCCAGCTATGCTAATGTGGGCTTGTTGTACACACAAGATAAGCTATCCAATGATACTGAAGGAATGTTTTTTCTCTGACTAAGATGACCAATCAAAAATATACCCTGTACAAGGTGGTCATTTGCATACAAATGTTGCATATTCTTAAAAGACTATAAAGCAGGTTAGAGGCAAATACGTCTTTGAGTGTGTCCTGTTATTCCAGCAAATAAAGAACTGCAATGAAAATCCTCCCAGGCATCTGATTTCTATTTGCCTCTGTCTGAACAATGAAGTGTTCATAGATGCCTGGTGTTTGATGCAAGATGGGAAGCAGGCCCCCAGTTCAGGTTGATGGTAATCAGACTTCAGATTTAACTTCAACAACTATTTTGCTTCATTAAGGTCAAGAACAATGTCATCCGTGGTAGGTATGATGTAGCCTTCCTGCTTGACCATGCGGTGCGGCACCTTATGTATACACAGGTGCTGAATTCCCCTGGTTGTTTTACATTCTTTTTGATGACTGTGAGGGATACCCACAACATTGACCCTTGCATCTTCTCAATGATGCCTTGGTCTTCTATGTGGTTTTATTCCACCTCAACTTTCTTTTGAATGTGAAAAGGTATCCTCTGGATTTGGGATTTGGAGGGATACCGGTTACACTGATTTCTTGGAGTTTTACCATTTTGTCCTTCAAGCATCCCATTCCTTTCAAGAGTACATCCAATACTTCTAACGTGGTCTGCACTTCAAACACTTTGACACTCGTCATGAATGCTATTAGTTCCAGCTCTTTAGCCGTCTAACAACTGAGTAGTGTTCACTTCCCAGTCTCTGTCACAAACTCTTTGGTATGTACATGGTGCTGCTCATGAGTGATTTTTGTTTGGAAAATGCCCTTCCAAGATATCAGTGCTACCCCAACATATGCGCATGTTCTGTTCTTGGTCGGTTTGACCATTGGACCGGGCTCCAGCTGCTTAAATTAATCCTGAGACACTACATTGAGAGAAGCGCCAGGGATTTTCACCTGGCACAGGGAATTGTACTTCTTTCTTTTGGACTTCACATTGTTAATCTAAATGATGCTATACTTCAGCTACACGGCCAGGCTCAGATTTCGATTCCACCGTTTCTTTGACAGCTAGTTCCACTCTTTGCCTCGTGGGTCTTATCCCACTTATTCCCCTTCATAGGTTGGACCGGCACATTCAGGTGTAACGGTTTAATATCCCCAAGATAAACATATGTGTTTTGTTTTGGTTTTGAACATTAAGCATTCCAAACTCTCGATTTGATGCAACACAAAACCTCTCCTCATGCTATTCAGATAATAAAGGGCTGCTGCCTGTGAGAATGCTGAAACAGATGAGGACACACATCAAAAACAATAAAACATTAAGAACTCATTACTGCCATTCGCACTTGGGGAAGTGTGCTCAGCATATCAGGTGGCTGGAAACACCAGTGAGAACTGACAGTGCACTTCCTGTGTATTTTCAGCCACCTGAGGCCCTACTCCGGGTGCCGCCATTTATATTTTAGGTGCTTCAGCCCCTTGGCCCCCACCCGCTCTCCAGATCCATCGCCCAAGCCTGACCCACCACCTGCGCATCATCCCCCACCCCTTCACATCACTTCCCAGCATTGGGTCCTTGCTTCACGCTCTTTCCTGTCTACACCATCATAGAAATAGAAAACGGACAAATCCACTTTTCTATTTTCTATGGAGGATGCCATTGTGTTTTTTTTTTCCATGTGAGATTGGCCTTGAGCAATAATTGCAGAGCCCTCTCGTAAAATTTCTTGTCTCCCGTAAAAAAAACAACAAAAAAAGAAGGAAAACTATTTGCAATCGGACAGAGCTCTGGAGTGCAAATTGCTATCACACATTTGTTGGGAAAAGGGGTGCATACAGTACTCTGGCTGACAAGCTGTTACTGGCCATGCATGCACCCCAATGTATTGCTACTTTACAACCTATGGAATATGTCTTAGTATATGCAGGTGACACATACTATGCTTTGGAGGTGTAATGTTAAAATTCGAATCTCGAATTGAGAACACCCAAAGTTAGAATCCCTGCTTTCGTTTGTCCAAATCTACACTTTCTATCTCCTGTAGTGCGATGCCCTTGGTCTTGAACCTTGAAATTCAACCTTATCATATTTCAACTTGTGGAGGGAGGCCCCGTCACCTTTTGCTGTCTTCTCATTTAACTATTTGATTTGAACTTGTAATGGGGACGCCCACATTCCCTTTTATTATTCTTCATATTCTACCCATCCTCTTCCCTATTTATTGTTACTCGCTGGTGAGTAGCTCATAATAACTTGTATTCTTCTTATTATTATCATTAACGTCATAATCATCATAATCCATTTAAAACTATTATTACATAATTTATTTTTGACTATTATAATACAACTAATATCAATATTGTTATACAAGTATTATTACCACAACCAAGATCTAATACACATCATTCTTTTCATTTTGAGATTGAAATTATTATAATATCATTATACAATTAATGATTTTAGAAAAAAGTAAAATAATAAAATCGTACTATAAATGTCTGCTCCTATTGTATGCTATGCTTCCATTTATCTGTTCAACTGCACTGCCATCTAGTGGCAATATTTTAGGTTTACAGGCGAGAGTAGAGAAAAGAAAAGTAGGTCTATGTACAGCAGGGTTGGGGATGTGAGTGTCATTTGTAGAGAATTTTTTTTTGTTTTTTGCTATATGATTTTATTTCACTACATGATGTTAACCCCTTCCACTCCCGTTGATCTATTTAGAGAAGTGCTCCATTTGTAAATAACTAAGTGCCAGGGATCAAATACCAGGCTGCTGCCCACTGGTGCCCCAAACACTGCTGCTCCCGAACAATGTCAACTCCTGCTGGCTCATTGAGGTGATGTGTGCACCACCCATGCAAGAGGTGTGATTTAAAAATGCCATAGTATCATAGCTGCATCTTTAATTGAGACAACAAATGTTTAGCTGCTTTCATAAACCCATCATCCTCCTTACCATTTTGCCATAATTATATAGGTGGCAAATGCAACATTTTCACTGCTGTAAGGGTTTCGGAGAAGGAAGCTGACAGAAAGGTGTCATGGTGGTGGTTATTAAAGGTCCTCTCTATCCCTATATTCTAAGAGGGGTTTTCTTGCCTCAAAACTACTAAAGGACGCATCAGAATGTCTGTCAAATGAAACTCCACCGTCCTGTGTCACAATGTACTTCTATCCCTTACACTACAACTAAAGGATGAACAAACAGGAAGTTACTTCCTCAGGAGAATGGTTCCCTTCTCCTTCTGCTTGAATAGCATCCAAAAGAATGTTCTTTTGCAACAAGAATGCCAGGGGCAATGACTCCCTTCACCTGGCTAGAGGGTTTCACACAGCCTTTATCATATTCCATGTCTAGGAGAATGGCTCCCTTCTCCTGGTGTAGATCTATACAGTTTACAATAAAACCGGGGGAATGACTCCCTTCTTCTGGTGTCTCCATCACAACTTCCAGTTCAGGACCAGGAGAATGACTTCCTTGTCCTGGTATGGCTTGGCACAGTTCACAACAAGGTCAGGGTGAAGGACTCCCTTCCCCTGGCATCTTTAGCACAACTCCTAGTTCGAGACCAGAATAATGAATCCCTTCTCCTGGTATTTCTTGGTACAGTTCACAAGGCCAGGGAGAATGTCTCTCTTCCCCTGGAATCTTTAACACAACTCCATGGTTGAGACCATGAGGATGACTCCCTTCTCCATGTATGGCTTCGCACAGTTCACAACAAGCCAAGGGGGAATGACTCCCTTACCCTGGCGTGTTTAATATAACTCCTAGTCTGGGACCAGGAGAATGACCCCCTTCTCCTGGTATTACTTGGTACAGTTCTTTCTCACATTCTTTGGATTGATGTACAATTTGCCACTCTGGTTTGTTGTGAGCAAAGTCCCAACTCCTTCTTTGTTGCTCACTGGGTGTATTGTCACCATTACAATGAGGAAGCTCTCGTCGGATGCCTGGTTTCCAATGGTTAGGGTCTCCGACCCATCTCTGATGGTCAGTGGGTATATTGTTGCCACTCTACGAGGAAGATTTCCTCTAATACTCTCAGTATTTGCTTTCGGGTCCCAGACCCTTCTCTGATTACTCCCAGTAGCGGGCTCCCCACTACTGAGGCAACAGAGAGCTTTGTGAGCCACCTTTCCCTCTATCCTCATGTCCTCATCTCCCCTCCGGGTCTCCAGTACCTCCTATTACCTTGTGTTGGATTGTGGGGGACATCACCAGGACTTCCTGGGACTTCCTGGACAGCAGGTCTTCTCTCCAGCCTGCTGGTTCACTGCTGTTGCTCAGGTTTCTGTGAGGTACTACTTCCGTCTGCTCCGCGGCTCTGCTCTCCTGCTCAGTCCTGCCCGGTTTGCTCATGCACTCCCACAACACTTCACCAGTGTTCCCTTTCCTCCAGTCTTTTTAGCAGCGCCTTGCCCTGGTTCACCTCCCCACCTGTGGCAAGACTTGTCAGGGTTTGACATGGCTGCACTTGATACAGGCTGAGCTGGACCCATTTGATATTACTTTTTATACCTTGTATCCAGTTCCTCCCATGTAGAGGTCCTTTGTCTCTGTGGATAGCCTAATTCTGGTGGAGGAGAGGTGGTCTTTTCCACCCCTCTGACCACTACCGTATAGATGGATCTCATTTGTTTTGAGGGGGAGACGCCCCACATCCCGCTTAAAGATAATCTGTATTAATCAACTCCTAATTACTAATAAGAAAAACATGTAACCAAGCCTTACTAAAGCCATCTTTT
This sequence comes from Ambystoma mexicanum, assembly GCF_040938575.1. Taxonomy (NCBI): domain Eukaryota; kingdom Metazoa; phylum Chordata; class Amphibia; order Caudata; family Ambystomatidae; genus Ambystoma; species Ambystoma mexicanum. The sequence continues at coordinate 856,588,217 of NC_090937.1, forward strand.
ACTAGGCCTGAAAATTATATTTAAAAGGCTGTCTATCCCTCTGCCCTGTGCCACACATCGTCAGCCCAGGCCCCCACCCCACTGCCTCCTGCCAGCTCTGCAAAAACCCTGTTCTCACGGATGTTCAGCCATTCATTGTTGCAACCTTTAGTACCGTCCCAGAGCAGATGAGCTCACTGCGCCGTGGGTAGTCTGCATTGCGCAGATTACTAAGTGTTGTCGTGCACTATGCAGCATTGGTTCTATGCAGTTACTAGAGTGTTGGGAGCAGGATCAATGTTGTCAAGATTTTGTTGTTTGGCTGGCAGTAATAGAATGCTTTGTGAATGGAAGTGGGTAGGGGTGCCAACCAGTGTGGTATGTTTGTGGATTACGGTAACTGGAACCTGTTTTCATGCATCGCTGTATTATGGGGCAGTGGTTGGGTAGAAGTGCCGGTGCCTATGTTGCCTTTGTGAATTCCGGAACCTGGCTACTACATCTTCACCTGCATGGCTCTGTTATGTTGTGGTGGGTGTGGGCAAGGCCTAGACTGTTGGGTGCATGGCCAAAGGCCGTAGGATGCAGGCCATGCACCCAACAGCCTAGGCCTTCACCACAGCCACCACAACATAATGCTGACATGCAGTTGTAACTTTGCCTGTATTTGAAGTTGGTGACTTTTACACAGTGGTTGTGGAGGACATTGTAGACTTGGTAGAACAGCAGAAGTGAGCTGCTATGTGTAGATTAGCATATGGTGTGGAGCATTGCACCTGTTGCATAATAGGGAGCCACATGTGAACATTTGCGTTTGCTGTGGTTAGGCCCTTATAAGAACCTTGCTTTAGGAAGTGCTTTAAGATATTGCGGCATCAAAGGAAGTGCTCAGCAGCACACATGTAAAATATGGCCGATGTACACAGGCACCTACATTCTGTTCCACACACCCAACGTAACGTTATGCAGCCATGCATGCAAATATGTGACCAGTGTGAAAGCTGTCAGGTTCAATTGCCGATGAGGAGTGCATTGCACATGACATGAGCATTTAAACATAAGGTGTACTATGGTGTGTTCTCTGTGGTGAGGGCCTAGCGAATTGGCTGCATGGCTGGAGTGGAAAGGGAAGAAGGACAGTCCCTGCCTTACTGGGGTGCGGCTCTCACTGTAGCTGGTAAAGAGCACGTGCCACATCCTGCCCTTTTAGGCATGGTGTGTATGGGAATGGAAATGTGGGAATTAGCCAATCAGGTGTTGAGGGTGTTCCTCACAGGAAGGGCCAATACTATTTTTCCCCATCAGTCTGTGTAGTGAGGGTGGCAGGCAGCGATGGAGAGACGCAGAGTCCTAATAATGGGTCATACCTTTGTGCAAGATCTGTATAGGTATGCCACGCAAAGATGCATGGCTGCTAATTTGCATTGGAAGGAGTGGAGGCTTTCTGAGGCACTGTCTACGAGGGCAGTTTTGGCGGTATGGTTGACCTTTGCAGATGGGTGGTCTTTTTCGGTACTGTTGATGTTGTCAAACTGCATTATAGAGCTCTACATTTGGGGTAAATGTCGTGTGGACGTATGCTCCGACACCTAAAGAAGTTGATGGAAGAAGTTATGCAGATTTTCCCACTGCCATGGTGGTTTTCTCAAGCATACCACCAAGAGGAGTAATGGACTATGCTGGTGTAATGTGTCCCCAGCCCCAGAGGTCGGAAGGTGTTTCATTAACAGAAGCATGTGTGAATTTATGTCCACTGCTGGGATGTCCTCCACCAACTATGACAACATTAATGCGAAATTTGCACTGGTTCCATGCAAATGGCATTTTGTTGACCAACATTGACAATGCTGTTTTGTTTCACACTGTGCAAAAAGTGTTGAAGACAATCCTGTAACAATGTAAGGAGGGAAACAAAAGAGAAACTTGGATAAAGAGCAAAAACAAAAGTTTCTTTCTAAGCACGTAAAAAAACACAACAAAAAAATATATATTTTCTGAGGGACCAATGAATACCCAATCCCCTAATCTGTTTCACACTTCTTCCCCCCACCACCTCCTTTTCTAGCATGATACCTCAGCGGATTCCATGGTAGTTTCAGAATTAAACGTGCCACATCTGGCCCTTTTCAGGATGGTAGCCTTGGAAATGGGACTGTGTAGGCAAAGGGATTGCTCAATAAGGTTTCTGGTTGTGGTGTGTACGGAAAAACTGTGGCAGAAGGTCTCTTTGTACAGAGAAATGTAGAAGACTATGGTGGAAGTGTGCAAGATAAAGAGCAGGCAGCCTGTTTGTATACCTGCACTGTATGCACTTGTTTGAAGTTGGTAACATACACTTAGTGTTGCTTTTCTGCGATCATTTTTCATAATGTTGCAGTAAGTGGGTTGCTGCAGAATCTTTTTTTGTGAAGTGTACAAGGTAAGTGGCAGGCATCCTGTTGTTATGCATGCAATGTGTGTATAATATCATATGATGTGATATTGTATGATATGCCATTTATACTGCGCATATACACATGCTTTTGAAGGCACGCTGAGGCAAGGGAGGGGGAACAGAGGGAGACAGAAACAACAAACCTACTAGGCCAGGTGTCACTCAGATCGCCCAAGTGCATGGAGAGGGGGAGGAGAAAGTGCAGTACATGGGAAGAAGAAACAATGACAATAAGTAAAAATACGGACCGATGGTGGCAAGTGCAAGGATAAATGCAGACATCAGGTGGTGGTGGAACTGTTAGGGATACAGAAAATGGTCCCCAAGTGCGGGGTTTGCCAGAAAGGCTGTGCAGGGGTGCGACTGGCATGGGGAGGCTGCCTGGGTCCGAGATCAGAGGGTGGCAAAGTAACCAGTGCAGAATCAGTTTCAGCCAGGGAGTCAGCAGGGGAAAGGAGGAGGAAAAAGCAGAAGCAAAGAGAAAGGTTTTTAGGTGCTTCCGGTACTGGCGATGGTTCTCCTCAAGTTTCAGGGGTGCAGGGAGACTGTTGCAGAGGGAGGCCCTAGCCGAAGAAAGAGATCTACCACCTAGTGGTTGCTTGCTGAAGTGAGTGATCCTTAGAGAGTTGGTGGCGGATGAGGGAAGAGCTCGAGAACAGAGATATTTAGGAGGTGGGAGTTGTTGGTATTGAGGCCCCAGGGCCCAGAAGGCCTTCTAAATAATGCAGATGATTTTGACCTTATTCTTCACAGCTACTGGGAGCCAATGCAGACATTTCAGTCCTGGAGAGATACGATCCCTGGGCTTGAGGCCAAGCACAAGGCGCACAGTCTTCTTCTGGATGAGTTGCAGAGGGTAGAGAGTACAAGCAGGCAGATTTAGAATGGTGCTGTTGCAATAGTCTACCTAGAGAGATCCATACCTGTGGAGACAGTGAGCTTTTCGGACGTTGCTTTATGTTGGTAACGTACATTCACTGCTGGTTCTGGTGCATTATTTTTACGATTTATGTAGGAGATTCGTTAGTGGGGAAACAAATTCGTAGTATTGTAGGAAGGAAAGAAGAGAGTTCCTGTTTCGATATTACAATGGGTAAAATGGGTAAATGGAAACTTTGCAAGCATATACAATTGAAGTGCCACTTGACGGTAGTGGATGGGAGAAAAAAAGTAACTTTTCTAAGAAGGTAATGGACGCTCACTGGCAGATACTGTGCGCAATGCACTTATAACGGAGTTGTAAACATACTGCAGAAAAAGTTTTCATACCTCCACTTTGTGGTTATGGGTGCTCATGTGGATGAATGTTGATGCACAAATCTTGCATTCTTTTACTGAACTTTCTACCGGATGTGCTTTCCAATGACACAAAACTTGGAGGCTTAATATGCAACGGTACATATGAAGTGTTGTAGAGAAGGGACAGTGTTAGATGCTAACTTCTTGGATGCCATTGGTGGATGCATGTGTGACTGTTTAACAGTACCCAATGAGGTAGTGATGGACAAAAAATAGTGGAAAGGGAAGAAGGACTGCTCCTGCTTTACTGGGGCGCGGCCCTCGTGGTACTTGGGGAAGCGCACATGCCACATTCTGCGCTTCTCACCATGCTGGCCAATGGAAATGGGACTGTGGAGATTGTCCAATCAGGTGCTCACGGTGTGCGACACAAGAAAGGGCGGCAAACGTTTTTTTCATTACTCTGCGTAGTGAGGTTGGCAGGCAGAGATGGAGAGGCACACTGTTTTGATAGTCTGTGATGCCTTTGTGGAAGATCTGTTCCAGCATGCCGTCAAAAAAGGCTTTCATGGCAATTTCAATTTGGACGGAGTGGAGGCTTTGTGGTGCTGTAGCGATGTGTACAGTTTCAGCATTGTGCTTGCAGAATGTCGACGAGTGGCCACCTTTGCTACTGTACATGGTGTGGTCGTGCACTACGGAGCGTTGCATTTGGGTTCAATGGCTGGTTCCTGTCTGTACCGTCAGATGAATAAGTTAATGAAAGCAGTGACGTGCACTTTTCCCACTGCCAAGGTGCTTTTCTCATGTATACCACCAAGAATAGTATGGGACTATTCCAATGATTGTTGTCATCAGCCAGAGGTCGGAAGGGATCTTATCAACAGAAGCATGTATGACTTCTTGAGTGCTGCTGGGACGTTCTCCTGTGAGAATGACAAAATTGCTTCTCAATATATACACCTTTTCAATGCAAATGGCATTTCCTTGTCAACCTGTGGCAATGATATTTTGTTTTACAGTCTACAGGCTGCACTGAAGACCCTATTGTAAGAATGTGAGCTGAACTACAAAACACAAAAATACTACTAAAAAATGGAAAAAAGGAGTTTCTATGGAAGCACCTTTAAAAAAAAAAGGCTACCACTACTAACAAAGTCCCCTTCCCTGGTTGAAATTTTTCCCCCACTCCCGCGTGCGCACAGCACGAAAAGTCTGCGGACATCGCGATAGTTGCAGGGTTGCACATGTCACATACAGCCCTTTTGCAGATGGCGGCCTTAGAAATGGGCCTGTGGAGGCTAGGGGATGGCTCACTAAGGTGTCTGGGTGTGGTTTGTACGCACAGGTGGTGGTACACAGTGTATTTGTCAACAGAAATGCAGAAGGTGCGGTTATGACTGTGTGTTTCACGAGCCACTGCGTATAGTTTTTGGGGGAGTTCTGAATACATTGATTGAAAGTGAATGGAAAACACTGTGCAGTGGCTGCTCATTTTGGATTTGTACTGCTTTGTGAGACTTTGGTGACACGCTGTCATGCCGATATTATTGTTCTTCATTGTGGAGGGAACATTTCACAGCATGTTACACGAGTTTCAGTGCCGTTTGCAATGCAGGAGGCACTTGCCCAGGTCATGTGTCTGTTTCCGATCTCCTGCATAATTGTTTATCGCATTACGCAGACACAGAGGTGGCTGCGTTGTTTTTCATTTGGTCCGGAAATGGAGAAAGTGCGGTACATTGTGAAGAAGTCTATTTGTGCCTTTTTATGACATGTGCCAATGTTGTACTTCAAAAATGGGAATATGACGTTTCACAGCCAAACAGTTTTTACCACAAATAGTGTTCATCTTGCTAGTCCTGCCATTCCGATTTCTGCATGCCCTATCCAAAATGCCTAGCTGCCCTTCTTGGAAGTACAGGAAGAATTTTTGTAGTAGGTGTTGCGCACTAACTCTTCAAAATGCTCTGCAACACGATAAAAACCTCTTTTTACAGCAAGCCCTTTCTACCCTATTCCACAACAGTCTTTCCACAGTGCCATGCCTCCCTTCATTTAGCGCACATTCTGTGGAGCGTATATGGTGCGCGGCACCCTGAATCCATTCATGGGCAATTCCATTGTACAACTCTGAAAGGAGCTTTCTTCATTTAACTATTTTCCTTTTCCAGTTGATTTCTATTTATTTTGGTCTTGAAACACATGACACACAAGAAATGGAAGGCAAGGGCCGATACGGAAGGGGCAGCGCCTACAGGGATAACATAGGGGACGTGCAGATAGAGGAAAATGTTGTGTGGCCCTCACTTAAATAGGCGGCTGTCGTTGTCATGCTCCTGACCGACCCTTCCCAAGCACTTCCAAGTAGCTTCCCTCTATAGAGCAGCGTGTCGCAGTAAATGCACAATACAATGCCCTTTGCCAGGTAAGGGTCTGCAGCGCAGCATATTCTCTGCAAGGATATTTTTAAGATCCGCTACCCGACAGGAGTGTCCCTGTTGTTGGCCTCAGCAGATGTGGAGAATGCTGTAAATGAAATTACCGTACTGCATTGCTGGAAGGACAGTACCCTGCCCACTGGCTCCTTGTGCTTCGATTTCAGTTCTCGTCACATGCAGTACTGACACTTCATGGTACGCCATTAGCCGTAGAACCAACATTCACAGAGATGAATACATTCAGAAATACAAGAATGCTTACAACATCTAGAAAGGCAGCTTCATTACGTGGAGCAGGAATATATATTTTCAGCGAGACCCATGCGGCTACAGTACTTTTCTAACCACCACTGATATTCTTTGCACTCAGAAGAATCTGCTGTTTGCTTACTTCTCTTTACATGAACTAGTATGTGAGTGACCAAGCCGCACCAGCTTTGCCATTTTGCATACTCACTGCAAACTGTAACACCTGCAGTTAAATGTTTTCTCCAACACTACGACCCACAGGCGAACCCTTGACACTTTCCATCACAGTGCTGAGTGCAGAGACGGTGTGTCTGTTTCACGGGTCATGGAAAGGCAAGCAGCACATCAATCAAATAATCCGCTGGGAGCCGAGCCAACTAGACAATGACACAGAAGAAGTATTCAATGTTATCAAGGTACAACTAAGAGCACTCAGACTAATGACAACGCAGAACAGGTACATGCTCAACCTGCTCATGCCTATGGAAGGTGGTGTTTTCTGAAAAATCAGGAGTGCATGTTGCACATTCGTGCGTTCTTCAGATGCTGAAAATGGGATGCTTTTGCATGTAATATCAGCAGTGCACGAACGCAGAGTACGGATGAAAAAATAAGGTTGTGTTCAATTCAGTGACTGGTTCAGTGCAGCGTTCGACTGGGTACCATCATGGTTCGGGACGGCAATTAAGTTACTGGTCCCCATTATCGTCTTCCTTCTGCTGATCTTCTGTGTGTGCCATTTAGGAGTTTGATACTGTGCAGAGGTGATTCCTAGTAGTGCGATGATGATGGTGACTGTGGGCTGTGGGAAAATGCCTCATGATAACTAGGGAAGCCCAAGTACAAACTGGTGAGAGTGATGAACCCAAATATCGCATGGTGGCCATTTACAAAACAGGGGGTGTAGTGGATAATTACTGGCACACAACCATCCAACAACCCAACATCTAGAAAACTATAAGGATGTGTGGGTGGACCTAGCCGGAGACGGGGGTTGCATTTATATGACATGCACTCCAGAAGAATATGCACAGTGTGGGGAAAGTCTAAGAAGTGTGTGCCATGCCTGCATGCCAATAAAAGGTACCCCCACATGCGATTAAGCGATAAAAACTGCAGAAGAATGTAGACGTACTGGAGGAGGGTATTTGGAGGAGTACAAAAAAGATGCATTTCTACTGCATTTATGTACCAGGGCAAAGGTTGCCCTAGTGCCAATACGGAATGGTATTAGCACCAGGGCAAACTTTGCCCTGATGCAAAAATGCATCAAAAATGTATCTATTTTGCACATGGGCAATTTTTGCCCTGGTGCTTTTAATATGCCAAACTGCCCTTGTCATGGTGCAGTAGTTTTCTGGTGTGTGCCACTCTTTTGAAAAATAGGGCAAACTTTGCCCTAGTGCTAATACCGTGCAACTTTGCACTTGCACCGGTGCAAAGTTTCTGCAATCTGGCCCCTGGTGTGCAGCGTTAAGAATTGCCCAATCAGGAAGTTGCTGCTTTCTGTTTTGATGATGGGACAGCCAAGAGCTGGCACTCTAACCCAAACAACTGCCTGGCATGCGAGCTGCGAGCTGCACAATGTGTGAAGGATTCACAGCATTACATGTTTTAAAGGAGTTTTTTTTACAAGCTTCTACTTGTTCCAGGAGCTTCCACCATAACTATATTTTTAGGGATGTTGTTGGCAAGAAAATCCTGAATTGAATCTCATACCTCCAATGCAACTAAGAAAAAAATAATACTCTTAGTATCTGTGTGGTAGGGATACTCTGAGTACACAGCATGCAAAATTGGTGCAATAACATGTTTGAGAGTTGAGCCTGTAGGATCTGTGCAACTTGAGGGATAGTTCATTGACCGATGCCTGTGCCTGTATGATCTATGTAACCTGGCGTCTAGCTAACTTGGTTGTGATCGGAGTTCCTAAAATCTCTTTAACAGTCACCTGAAAGATGCTGTATCTGTTTACTACGTGTGATCTCCAGATCTCTGCAAGTGGAGGGATAGCTGAACTGTTTTAGGCGATGAGGTGTGGTTCACATGTCAGATTCTGAGCCTGCAACATCTGTGGACGTGGAGGGAGAGTTCACAGTCTGAGGCATGTGCCTTCAAGCCCTGTTTACCTTAAGGGTAACTCATCTGTCTAAGACCTCAGAGATCTGAGTGACCAGAGGGACACATTACCTGTCTGATGCGCAAACCTGTAATATCTGTGTAACTCACAGATTTATAGCTCACTTGTCTGAGGTGTGGGCTTCCAAAATCTCAGTGTTATCCACTGGGGAGATAGCACACTTGTCTAAAACTTGCATCTGCTAGATCTGTCTAATCTGAGAAATAACCCAATAGTTTTAAGGGCTGAACCTGTAAGATCTGTCTAAGGTAAGGCATAACTCACATAGAGTCGGATTGCATTGCATTGAATTGTATTGTTTATTTATATTGCATATTCAGTAAAAAAAACTTTGTTAAAGGGACGTGATGTCATCAATGCCATTTGTGATGTCATCTTTGATGTCCTGGGTGTTAGTGTTAGCAGTGCACGGTGGCACGAGTTATGGTTGCTTATCTTACCATAACTGCCGAATTTCAGGGGTTTTTCGGTTTTACTTTGAACCATAATGTCCCTTTAACCAAGTTTTTTTACTGAATTTGATAGGTTTCTAGTAGCGCAACTTAACCATAACGTCCCTTTTAACAAAGTTTTTTCATTGAATTTCATAGGTTTTTAGTAGCGCAAGTTAACCATAAACTCCCTTTAACAAACTTTTTTCATTAGCACGCAGACAATATACAAAGATGGAGTGTAAAAAGCAATTTCTCAGGGATGGCTTTACACAGAATGTTGCAAAGTAAGAATTTATGCTCGTTCACAGTGAAGGTCAGCTGCTTCAATTTTTTGCTCGCGGGCCGGAGTGGCCCACGACTCGCACTATAAGGTACTATTGTTTTTTGACCTTGCCAGACAGGGATCGTGCCAAAAGACTTCTTTTGAAGGAGGGGTGCAAAAACGTAAGAGACGATAAGGATGACATTTCTGAAACGAAACCGTTTTTATATATTATATCTCTATGAGAAAGATCGTTGGCACAGACAGAGTCGTATTTAGGGACTGCATTATGCGTAGACAATGGAAAATGCCAATATAATATAAGTAACCCTTTAAATTATTTTATACCGGAATATAATAACAATAGCGTGGCGTTAAAGCCTGGTTAAAATGTACTTGTTCGTTCAATGTGGCATAATGTTTTGTACCGTGCACTATCACCGCCGAAGTGGTCCACTGGCGCTCAGACGGCACTGAAAAAGGCAGAGGAGAGAGGGTGGGTTAGTGGGAATAAGTTAACATACTCCGTTGCACTATCCTCGCTAGCAAATAGTTTCACGCCCTAATAAATAAAATGAATATTTTTAATGAAGATCAGCTCGTGAGACTAATTTATGTTTTTAAAACAGATACATCCTTCCCTACTGTCAATGTCACGATTTTCAGACCCCGGCCGACGCATTTTTCAACTGCCAGGTGCAGCTCTGAGTAAACAACTTCATGACCCTCACCATTTTATGGGACAATCGCCAAGGACCAATATGCCCGGTACTAGCGGCTAGAAGCAACATACCAACAATTATGGTGGACTAATGCCTCGTTGTTGGAACAGCCTTCCGATTATCAGTGCGACCACAGTCCTTCTTTTATCATAAACCAACACCCTGTGTAATGCAAAGGAACAGCGCGTGACTCAAGATGAACTTTTGCAGATCGACAGCAAAGACAAATGCAAATCGCTGAATATTCTCTAAACATCTGATGTCAAATAAATGTACTTTACGAAATGTACAATCTTGCTGTTTGCTTTTAAATCACAGTTTCATATTCCGAATTGTGGCGCGCTGTGTTGTGAGATGATCTGTGTTGTTTTCCGGATTCTGTATGAAGTCGCGTAGGAGCAGTGTTGGCAACTCCTTAGTAAGAAAAGTAGCTATTGGCCGTCATAAAAGTAGCTAGAAGTAGCTAAATGACGTCATAACCTAATTTTCATAATTCACCAGGTGCATGATGGGTGATTGCCGAGGGCATGGTTGTTATAGCCTCTCATTGAGCTCACCCCTTTTTTGTAATGAAAGTTGCGAATGCACAGATGCAAACTCATTACATCCATATGCATACATTCACATGCAAATGCACTAGTATTTAAATAAACCCCACAATGATTAGGTTGTTCTGTTGTCGCTTCTTAAACGTGTACTGCCATTTTTAATATGCTAGTATTTTATAATCCATAATGCCTCATTGTTGGAACAGCCTTCCGATTATCAGTGCGACCATGGTGCTTCTTTTATCATAAACCAACACCCTGTGTAGCGCAAAGGAACAGCGCGTGAGTCAAGATGAACTTTTGCGGATCGACAGCAAAGACAAATGCAAATCACTGAATATTCTCTAAACATTTGATGTCAAATAAAAGTACTTTACGAAATGTACAATCTTGCTGTTTGCTTTTAAATCACAGTTTCATATTCCGAATTGTGGCGTGCTGTGTTGTGAGATGATGTGTGTTGTTTTATGGGTTCTGTGTAAAGTCGCGTAGGACTGGAGACGACTGGGTGCATTTGGCTACGCACCCTGAAACGTCACGGAGAGAGACGGGGAATATGAATGCTTTGATAATGTCAGGCTTAGGGGCGGGAGATATGATTTAGTGTTGCAAAAACAGGTCAGCCAGGTCGATGGGGCAAGTGATAGGATTATCACATAATGTCGGCACACAGCAGCCTGATTTATCGTTTGTTTAGTGGACAAAAAGTCGGGTAAGGCCCTTAGGAAATTGTAATGTCAGCGGATATAAGGAGGGTTCTTAGAACACTTTCAACCTGACAACGAACAATACGGACAGCGTCCTCAGGACACCCCCATTTTGTTTATGTACCAACATTTACGGACACCGCAAGTGTTCTTAGCTCAATTTTAGCTTGCTTACGAACAAAACAGACACATACTCTGTCCTTGGAACACCCACCATTTAGTTTATATAGAAAATTTCAGAACAGCCGTGTTGTCTGCAGACAAATCGAACACAACAAAAGCGTCTAACACATAAAAAAAACAGAACATTGAACCTATCTCATACTCCCCCATCCTCCCCAAACACTCTTACACACCAACACACTCCACTAAATACAATTTGTAATCTAAGTTTCACCGCGCTGTCCGCGGTCGTCCGCGAATGCAAGATGGCGGGCGCCACAGAAAATCTGATGCGTTTCACGCACCACGCCGTCCAATCAGCGAACACGTCGCATGTCCGCGGACATCACGCAAGCCGCTCGGCCAATCAGGGCACTGTCCGCGGAGCGAACCGGGAAGTCCGTCCGCGGAGCGAACGGAGATATCACTAATTTTTTTGCCTTACATTTTGGTCATTTAAAAAAAAACTACTGGACGGATTTACACCAAATTTGCAAAAGCACGCTCTCGGGACTAAGCCCCCGCTCCTGCGTAAATTTAGTGTAAATCCGTCCAGCAGTTTGGGCCGTAGGCGTGCGCAAAGTTTTTTCCCATTATGTCTATGGGAAAAAACTAAAGTTTTGGGACCCCCCCCTATAACTTTGCCCCCCTGGACCAAACCTCTCCAAACTTTGCAAAAAAATTCAGAGTGGGCCAACTTGCAAAGTTTGGTGAGGATTCATCCAGAGGGAGCGAAGTTATAAGCCACCCAAAAAATGCTCTTCCTATGGAAACACCAACTACCGCGTCCATGTAATGCACAGGAAAGTGTTTCAAAGCACACAAGGAGGGTGGGAACAAGGGGAAAAAAACTGTTGCTCAGAGCCCTTGAAATTCTGGGAATATAATAGTCTGCACAGGCCGAGTAAGTGCGTAACATACATTTAACAATTGAGACACAGCAAATAGGCCTGACAGCGATTCTGCAGTTTGACCAGTGCAGTTAAGGGGAGAAGACATGGGAGAACAGACGATCTTCACGCATGTTAAATTTGGATTGTGCAAGTGCGTAGATGGTAACAGGGAGGGGGAGGGCCAAGTGCACCCAGTCAGTGAAGACTGGGGAAAGTACAGAGAGAACCACTCTCTTGAGATATTTCTAAGTGCTGTGAAGGTGGGTGGGTGTAGGGCCCTGAGGCAAGTGAGACTCTGAGGTACACCAGGCAGCCAGTTAGCAAGCTGTAAGGAAGAGCAGGGTGAGATGGAGAGAGCAGAGAGCTAGGTTAGAAGGCTAGAGGGAGAGTGAAGGCAGAGGAGAAGAAGAAGGTCTTGAGGAGTTTCCGGAACTTAAGAAGGTCAGGCTCAAGGCAGAGGGCAGCAGGCAGGCACCTGCTGAGGATAGGGATCTCCCTCCAAATCTCTGCGTGGAGAACCGGCTCACTCGCAGAAGGTTGGAGGTAGTTGAGCGGAGGGCTCACAAGGGACAGTATTTAGGTAGGCAGGGTTGCAGGTAGGTAGGTAGGTCCCCAGGGTCCTAAAAGAACTCTGTCATCCTCAGCCAATAATCTTGTGCCATGATAGTACTCTGTATCCTTCTTTTTTATTTCACTTGTTCAAAGAGCTTTCACAATAACTGTGCGTTATTGGTGGGCCTAGCCAAAACAAGCCATTTCTTCTAAAGAGCAGCATTAGATCCAATTTAAATGGTAAGTATCTTAGTCAGAGAGGCCTTGCGCTGAATTCCGATGCTGGAGCCAGTCATGTATGTGCAGCATGTGAGATAGCTTTGTTGTCTGAGGCCTGAGACTATACCAGCTGTGCAAACCGAAGCATAGCTCTGCTGTCTGAAGTTGCACAATCTGTGCAACCTGATGGTTCACCCTGCAAGTTGAAGCCTGAGCTAATAAGATGTTTCAGCTGCTTCAGTTACAGCACAGTAAGAAACCCAGCACTGCTGTCATATTGAGCAGCACTTACATATATGACCAGCACCATGGGCGCATTGCTTAGCTCAGGCCTATTTTATCAGCCCTACCCTATTTGATCAGCCCGACTGACAGCCAAACCAATTAGCAGAACCCTGGTGTGTTTGAGAACGTCAGTACCCAATTTGAGCAGCACCACTTTCTGTCTGGCAAACTGAATAACATGTTGCCCAACATCCTCCTATATTTGGGCAACACTCAGGGCATATAACAAATGTATTCTGAATTATGTGGGTACTGTCCTGCCATATAATAGCAACAATGTATGGGATTGTAGTTCCTGGAATTAGAAGTGTTCTAGATCATCAATCGGCCTGTAAAGAAAGATGTTTAGCACATATTTTGACACACTGTTTTAACTGGTGTTATTTCTTCAGTCAAAGTATTTATGATAGGTATTTTTTGTTTTAGCACACACATAACTCAAAACTGCATGTATGGATGTTAAAAGGGGAAAGGACATGGTCAGTGTTAGGAAAGATTTCATTTATGTGAAATTTCCCCTCCATTTATGAACCCCCCCAAACCTTTTGCTTTTGTTTGGCTATCCTAACCTGACTTTTTCCAGTGAAGGCCAGCCTTCAGCTGAACTCGACTGGGCTTTTGCTCACTTGTTATGAGGAAACAGACATGTCCTTCAAAGTGTCAGTACTGGGAAACTATGTTTCCCTTAGTCATCGACTATGTTGCCATTTCTTGGCAACTTTGTAACAGTGCACAATGTACCGTCCAGTACCGTGCACTGGGGTCTCTTTTTGTTTTATGGCCCTAGATACTCTCGAAGGATTTTTTGGTGATTGTACGAGTGTGCCTGGGATGAACTCGTGGCAGCAGTTACTTTTCATAATGTTTCACTTCTTTTTACTGAGTTAAACCACATTTACCGTGTTTGGCTCAAGACTGTGGCCAGGTCCAAAAATGGCTGAGCCACAAAGTCTTTTGTTCTGTGCCATGGCCATTTTGTCCCTTGCCTTCAACCAGGTCGAGTAACCCGGGTTTTCCTTATTTGGGTATGCAGCCTCTTGAGAAAAACAATCTTTTTCGCTGGCTTCTGCCTGACACATATGTTTTGCCAGGAAGTGGCCTCGGACTGTCTTGTCCCAATCCACACCACTGGTGCCAGGATGTCTGGAGTGCCTGAATGACTGAAACCACTGTGGGCTGTGATTGGGCCTCGTATGGGATGCCTTCAAGAGAGCAGATCTTCTATTGGAAGTCCTCGACTTTGGTACAAATCTAATCTTGGATAAGAGAAGGGGCTCTGCAGCCATTCCAGGTTGATCACCTGTGCTCTCACGGAACTACAGAAGGAGCCAAGTCTCTTACACAAAGAAACAGACTTGTGAAACCACCGGAGACGCTTTGGAAGGTTTTGGCACCCTTCACCCTCTGCTGTCCTGTCAGGAGCCTTGCTTTCTTCTTCGATCAATAAAGGCTGCCAAGGCGCTTCACCCTTTGTAGTAGTGGGAACAACTACTCTCGGTGCCATCTGCTTACACACTGAATTAGCCCCTTCAGAAGTGTTCCTGGGCCAACCAGTGAACTGTTCAGCTCTACCTCAGGGTAACCCGCAGCACCACTGCTGTCACGAGTGCAGATCAAGACTTGGGACATCACTTGAGTATGGTCCTGCTCTGCATTCTGCCACCAAATTTCCCAGGCTAGCTCCTCTGGGTCCCGAAATAAGAGAGTGCATAACGCTGCCCGCATCCACGATTCCCTCCTCACTACCTGGTGGTGACGATCACCTGCTGTTCTACACTCCTGTGCCCTGAAGCTGCACCAGAATTTTCTTCATACCTCCTTTGGAAGCTGAGAAAAGGCAACTTTCCCGTCACAGACGATCGCTCTCCACCGCAGCCGCTGAGAGCCGAAGCACCGCAAAACTGCTGGACTCGAACCTACTAGCCACCTCGACTAAACTGGCGAAGTGTGGCCCATACTTTGTTGAGAGTCGGTGAGTACTTGCATCACTTACCGGTGGCCCCCTATCACAACCGATCCTTTTTATGCACGAGTAACTCTTAAAGGTATTCGAACTTGGCTGGGTTAGCCTGCACTCCCTAGCTATTCTCGCCATTTGAACACTGCTTTGCCACCAAGTTCAGGTCCTACTCGAACAGTGGGAACCAATTCTTCATCACATCAAACCACTTCCTGACTTGCTACAGGCCTCACAAGAAGACCCGCTTTTTGTTCATCTGCGCGATCGTGCATTTTTATGCACAACTGTACTGTTGAGCACAAGGCTCCACTCTTCTTAGGGTTGAACTCGAAAGTTAGGGAACAAACTCTGAAGAATTACCAATGCCATATATGTGTTAACTTAACCCTCTCTTTACAGGCTGTCATTGCATCTTATCACTAAATTGTATTAAGAAACGTAATGTATACAAGAAAAGTGTGTAAGCGTAAAATGTGTCCAATTGAGATGGGACAGTCATTTTATAAAGACTGTGCCAGCTGTGTGGCGAGTGGCCTGTGGCTAACCCTTATGCCACTAAATATAAATAGGGTGTCTAGGAGCCACTTGCAGTTCGCACTTGGCATTGGTTCACGCAATCCATATTACTCTTGCACAAAGTTGCCTCCTTCGTATATAAATGCAGTTTCACAAGATAAGAAAAGTCCTTCAAAAGAATATTCCAAGAACTTGAAGAGGTACGTATACGTTTTAATATATGGTAGTATCTCTTGCATAGAAACAGTCAACACATGTTTCGACAATAGGTCTTTCTCAAGGCTGTATGTACATTAATTATAGACAAATTAAGCATCAGATAGAGTATTGATAATGTTTGATTCACATTAATTGATTCGTAAACATGAGTCAGAAATAATATCATTTCAAGTAAATAAGTACAGTTGAATAGTACATACCAAAGAGCCAGGTCCAGGGAGTATAGTTTAAGGATTTGTGTGATAACTGTTTTCGCATTGCAAAAGTTACTTGTGTCTATTTGGTCCAACAGAAAATAAATGTATAGATATTTTTCATATACACTTGTCTAAGAGTAATTTGTGGTTCGTTGCTGTGTGTGCTCATTGTAGATTTCCGATCCCTCTCACGCCTCCTGAGACTTAGGGCCTCATTATAAGGGTGGCGGTAGCCGTTCTGGTAAATACCGGTCCGTTTTTTACTGGCACCTGACAATGGGGATGTACCGGGGCATTCCGGACCTGCCGGACCCGGTAATTCCCCTTCGCCGGGTGCCGGTAAAAATTACTCCCCGATAGGACTCAATGTCAGGAATAAGGGCCTGTGGTGCAGGAGAAAGCAGGTACGGCATATTTGAAAACTACAATTCCCAGTAGGCATGGGGAATGTGTAGTTCCTTGGGCCCGGCGGTACTGAGCTGCCGGCACTTTGTAATTAGGGAGTGGGCTCTTAACGGCCGCTAGCCCGTGCTCAGTTGCTGTTGATTAATGTTGGAGAGCACGGGCGGCGGCAGCGGCGACGGCAGGAGCGAAGCAGCAACGCGAACGCTAGAAGGGTAATCTGGTGGCGAGAAGGAGTCACGCCGGCGATGCCTCCAAGCATCTTCTTTCCCCGGGATGCGGCGGTGAACACTCTTTAATCTGCCTCGGTGCTACAGGTCCGGATCAGCTGCAGGAGGCTCCCGGACCCTCAGTTAAGTGCTTCTGTGTTTGTTTGTTTTGCCAGTTTGCGGCGGTGATACAGAGTGTACAGACGCTTCATGCATTTCTGTCCGGACGTAACAAGGAAAACGTCCGGACCATGAGTTAAGTGAACTCTCATAAAAAAAACGTATATGGGTGCTTTACCCTTCTAGGTCTAATGTGACAACTAGGTTTTGGGCAAGATAAACGCCAGTCTGGTTGCAGACGCATTGTTTTCTTCACGTTCTAAAAACAAGGGAAAAACAACCCAACTAGTTTACATTTCCAATTAATTGGCTTTTCCACATGGAGAAAAGCATCTGTCTATGTGCAGTGTGTTATGTTAATCCATGTTATGTGTATGTCTCTATGTTCTCTGCTCACAAAATAAGTACTGTGGCTTTAAAGTCATGAGTACTAAAACACCGGAGGTCATGTGCAATAGGTTATGTATGGTATGAAGATTATGTTATGTTTTACGAATTGCTGAAGGTAGAGTCAGGTCAGGTTGCAGGAGTATTACATTATCGAGTCAGGAATTGTAGAGGTCTTTTGCTGTTTATGTCTTGTTCCCCTACTTCCCTTTATTTGTCCATCCCCTTTCCCTAACTCCTTCTTCCCCCCATTGGCTGCCACGTGGCTACCTGTAATTCGAACATCCAGGCGCCCATGCCAACCACGGTGGGAGGGGTCGATCCATTCGGCTTCTGTGGTTCGGGAGAAGGGATTGAAATCCTCCTCCCTAAGTTCAGTTGTTCAGTAGTGACACTCAATGGGAATGGGGAGGTCAGCAGCGCCGGCACAGTTAATAATGCTACCGTGTAGTCTGCTCGTGGGTGCCGTTCCACCCAGCAGGTCGGACCTGCCGGGCTGACAGGCACCCACCAGCAAACCTCATAGATTGGCGGTCCGGTACCAGCGGTACCAGCAAGTTTACCGGTACCGTTGGTACCGTTGTTACCAGACCGGCAACCTTGTAATGAGGCCCTTTGTCTTGACTGCCTACCAAGCTACCAAGCATGTCCAGAAGGGTCTCCTGTTTCACTAAACCGAGGGTGCCCTCCTAAACTTCTGCCCACCAGGTCAGAGTTTAGAAATCCATCTTAACTATTTGGTGTACAGCGGTGGGATAAGATCGGAGGTACCCAGTGTTGAACACTGGTAATGTACCCAGGTTACACTTACATGAGAGACACAGTGTTCTTAGGTTATAGGTAACTGTTAGCCACCTGCCTTTACTTATAGTATGGAAGCAATTACGGACATTGCTTTGAGTGCCCCTAAGTCTGAGACACTAACAAAGATTTGTACCGAAAGGGTCCTCTCAGCCACTGGTACTAAATCCGAAATGATCCAAAGGATCACAGATTGGCAGGAAATGCAAATTCTGACTTTGCCTTCCTATGATAGTACAGAAGGTACTGGGGCTATCCCAAGTACCAGTAATGTGTTAACTAGTGCTACCATAGATAGAGGCCAGGATGATGATGTTGATGAAGATGTGTCCTCAGTTTCACTGACAGGATCTGGGGCTGAAGCCATGCTGGAATTCAAGAAGCAAGAACTGGTGTTTAAGCAGAAGGAGCTTCAATTTTGCATGGCTAAGCTGGATTTGGAGAGTTCAGAAAAGCAGAAGGACAGGGACCACCAGTTGGAACTTGGTAGATTGCAGGGCCCAAATGGTTCCTTAAGAGGGACTGGTAATGGGCCCGGCTCCTCCTCTCATCCAAGATTTCCAAAAGATTTGCTTAGTGTGTATGATGACAAGAATGACATCATGGACTGCTTGACTGCTTTTGAGTATGCATGTGAGGTGCAAGAGGTAGAGGATGCTGAAAAGATTGCATGGCTGCTCAGTGGACTACCCCATTCTGGCTGCAGTGCTAGTATGGCTATGTGAAAGGCTGAAAGAATAGACTTTGCAAAATGCAAGCAAACTCTGGTTTTAAAGTTTGGGAAGACTTCTGCCCAATACTTGAAACGTTTCAGAGAAAACAAGAAGAAAGAAAGTAATACTTGGGTACCTCTGAGGGTATGATGTATTTAGTCATGCTTGAACATATTTTAACTTCTTGCTCCCCTGAGTTTAAGCAGCACTTGCCTGACTCTAAGGAGATAGATCCTAAGAAGTTAGCTATTGCAGCAGATGTGTGGGTGTCACATAGAGTCTCCCATGAGGACAAGTCTGCTTCTGGAAAGTAGGAAGCGGGAAAAAAGCAAAGGATAATGAGGGTGGGGGATCTGAAAAATCTTCTGCGAAGAGCCACAAAAAGTTAAAAAAAGGGTAAGTCACCTGAACCCTTATGGTCCTTTTAATTGAGGTAACAGATTGTACGATGGAGGGGGATGCAGAATAACTCTTACACCAAATTATAAGACTGACTCAGGTAGTTGGCAAACAATGTCTCAATAGACTGTTTTATTTTCAATTGTCTAAAACTGGGAGTTACAACGGACATCAACGGATGTCGCACAAGCGCGCTGAACAAATTTAATAAAAAATATGCTTATATAACACAAACCTGTGATTCGTGACATCATACTATGTGGTAAACTAAGAAAACCTATGTGAGATTGTGGTTGGTTCAAGGGGAACATCTAAATATACTTTCTATAAGGGATTGGATTGTGATTGGGTCTCTATAGACAGGTGGACAACTCATGCCCACCCCTAGTGCAAGTCATCTTCAATAGTTATTAAGTACACAGCATATCATTGGCTCTCAAACTATGAGGCCCTTCGTTATACATCCCTCTACAATTGGTTTGCATGCTTGTACCCTTCTGGAATATTTGACTCACTAACAGCATGCAAGCTGGTACCCTAGGTGCTGGTGGGTGGACTTGACCGTGCCTTCCCACCCAATTAGCCCGACATCCATCACCACTCATGCCGTCTGCCATTCAGATTGTCTTTGAACTGGGCTTTGTAGTAGCTTCTCTTCTCTGGGAATATAAGGGAGTGTGAGTGTATGCTTATCAAAGTTCTGGTCTATATGCCCACTTCTATTTCCATTCTGGACTCACGTGACATGAGACAGTGAATCTGTCCATATTATAGCAATTAATCGTCTTGAATAAATAAACTTGGCACTCATGGCGTTCTCTCTGTGCAACTTAAGAAGGGATGCCTCAGCGTCTCACATTGACTGTTCTTCAAGGGCTGATAACCAGTTTTGGCTGCTTTATCCTTTGACACCAGGCTAGACAGCCTTCCTTGCTATATCTTTGAGCTTCAGCTTATTTCTTTGCTGCAACACATGAGCCATCAATCCTCCTTTCCCCACGGGTTTGGGCTTACTAAAATTGTGACATTGAATATCCAGATTCTACATAATAGCATCTATACAATGGTATCTATATTATGGCGGCACCGCCTGCAGTCTGCTTACTACATGTAGCCAGCCTTCATGATTACTTAGTCTACTTGTGTTGCATCATCTGTACATTTATAAAACGGCTTGCATCTTCTGCAGTACTCTTCACACATGCAATCTTCATTCCGCATATGAAAGTTTTCTCGATTCTTTACTTTGTCATCGGATTCTATGTGGATTATATATTCTCTTCTTCGATCTCACTCCTCAGTGCGTTGCTTGCTTCTTGTGACATCCCCAATCTTCTCTCTTTATTCATCTTCATATTCCCTCTAGGATTTCCTCCATCAGATTGTCATCTCTACGGGGATCCATCAGATAGTGTTTTCTCAAAGGATTTCTTGTCCCAAAGGCTTGTTGCGCATGCTGCATTTTCCAGTTTCCAACATATAGGCAAAATGGGGCCGGAACTTCCTGCAGAAGCATTCATCTGCTCCTCTACACTCCCCCCATCTGGTTGATTCATTGACCACTCCTTCACCAGTCTCTACCTTTTGGTTCCTTCTTCCAAAGAAGTATCTCTTTGGGGTCCAAATCTTTATTCCTCCCTTCAGAGATCCTGCTGATTTTACATGTTCATCGAAGCACCAGGTCATGTGGCTGTATTGTCCATTCAGACTGCAGTAGATCCATCGTCCCATGTATTTCCTGTGATTTCTTGGATGCAAGAACTTCGTTCTCTCAGGTGTTAAGATGCTAGCCTCTATATATTTTCTGATTTCTTCATCTGTCAACTCCTTGGGTCCAAACTGTGATTCAAAATTGATCATGACCTTCATTCCTAAAGCCTTTTATGCTGTCTTCTTACAGTGTGCGATTATAATCCTCATCACACAGAATCCAACCATCACCAGTACTGCTCCCAGGAACTTGAAGATGTTCGCCATCCATTGTGGAACCCATGAGATGATAGACACGAACCAGCCGTCATCTGCAATATCCTCCATCTCATCTTACATCTTGTTGTGTAAGTTTGTCAACAACGTTATGGCCTCTGTCCAAGTCTCATTCTCGTTATCGTGAGAAGGTATGAACATGCAACATGATTCTCTGATTTTGGCACAAACACCTCCATCTATTGGTGTGATAATGTCCAGGACATATCTATTCTGGAGAGTCATCAACCTTATGACCCTTCATTCTTCCTTGATCGCATTGAATCCCTTTATGGTAGTGTTGATTGTCTGCAGGAGCTCCCAGTGCGTGATTTGCAACCACTTCGCATTCGCCATTGTCTGAATTCCTGGCATAAAAATAGTCGTGAATATTGCTGAAGTCTGACGGAACAGCCTGTGGTCATATGGAATTGAATCAAAGGCTTCTATTGAATTTGCTGAAAAGCAGGGGTATTGCTAGGTCTGAAAAAGACTCGGGGCTACGCTGTTGTCAGAACTGTCGGGACTGGGGGCTAGCTAGCCTTTTGGTTGTAGCTCCTGAGATTCTATCCGGGGCTACAACCAAAAGATCAGGGGCTATAGCCCCCTTAGCCACCCCCTAGCAACGCCTCTGCTGAAAAGTAATTCTCCCTCTTTGTTCGGTTAAGAAATCCGAATGATTGTCTCCTTCTCAAATGAGCATCTGCTTTTGGAAACACTTCAATGTTCAGGTCACTTTTCGGAATCACTAATGCTGGAATATGAATTAGTACTATAGAACACATCCCTCCCCAATCTTTGGGCAGCCTCGTGTAGGCTGTGGTCCACAGGCCCAGTAGTGGTCCGTTAGAACTACTGTTCCATCTTTCATGCCTGGTACATCGAAAATTCGGCCACACTGATGATTCACTCCAACTTTCCTTGTGCCATTGTTTCAAACACAGGGATGCTTTTGCTAGAGGTACTATCTTCAAAGGCCCTCCTTTATCATCAACCCATTTTAGCAACTTTGCAATTTCGTCCAATGGTGCTTGCATTCAATCTCTGCAGTATCTATAACTGGCTCGAAATATCCAGTTAGCACTAGTGCATTACACACAATCGGGCCTTCAGCCCAACTTTCTGGAGTCAGCACTGTTCCTTTAATTTGTAGTTGGCCTCTTTCCTAACACCTCCATATCTCTTCTTGATTTTTGCCTTGACAATTTAGCATCTTGTTTTCTTCCCTCCTGATTCCTGCTCTGTTCATTTCAGGCTGTTCATATCTTATCACTAGATTTCACGTTTCTGATTTCTCTCTTGTCTCTAAATATTACACATAATTATCTTCTCTTGGAGACATCTTTTCAGTCACCTATACCAAGGATTTTGTTAGACTCTGAAACTGTCCTCTTATCTGGCAGAGTGCAAGATGTGTCTGGCAATTCGTTTTTTGCACTTGTACTTCTGTAGCTATGAATATCTTTGAGGATCCCATGGCATAAGGTATGAGAGTGCAAACATAGCAACTCTCCTTGGAAGCATTTTCTCCCATCTTTTTTATGTGCTGATAATTGGGGTAATTCATAGATTTCAGCCCAGAGGCAGTGCATGCGAGCAGCGCAGA
Source organism: Ambystoma mexicanum (assembly GCF_040938575.1). Classification (NCBI taxonomy): domain Eukaryota; kingdom Metazoa; phylum Chordata; class Amphibia; order Caudata; family Ambystomatidae; genus Ambystoma; species Ambystoma mexicanum. The sequence goes on from NC_090937.1 coordinate 856,610,977, forward strand.
GAGGGAGCGTGCGCCAGCGTGCGCCAGCCGTGTGCGCCAGAGCGCACCGCGTATTCATGGAATTACCAAACAATTTTGAGAGCTGGGGCAGAGAACATCCCACAGCGCCAGTTACGCCCCCAAGAACGCCCCTTGCGTAAGGAAAAACCATTGAAATCCCCAATGCCGCGCAAAGGGCCGCGCTAACCCTGGACCAGCTAACAGGGCTGCTACACTGCAATCGCGCGAGCAGGGAACATGTATTTCGGGGGTTCGCAGGAAGTTTCACATGCGATAGGCCTTGGGCGAGCGGGGTACATGCATTTTGGGGGTGCGTGGGAAGTTTCACACGCGATAGGCCTTCGGCGAGCGGAGTATGTGTATTCCTGGGGTGCGCGGGAAGTTTCACACACGACAGGCCTTGGGTGAGCGGGGTACGTGTCTTTCTGGGGTGTGCGGGATGTTTCACACGCGATAGTCCTTGGGCGAGCGGGGTACGTGTATTACTGGGGTGCGTGGGAAGTTGCACACGTGATAAGCCTTGGGCGAGTGGGGTACGTGTATTTCGGGTGTGCGTGGGAAGTTTCACACACGATAGGCCTTGGGCGAGTGGGGTACGTGTATTCCTGGGGTGCACGGGAAGTTTCACACGCGATAAGCCTTGGGCGAGCGGGGTACGTGTATTTCGGGGGTGTGCGAGAAGTTTCACACGCGATAGGCCTTGGGCGAGCAGGCCATGTGCATTCCGGGGGTGCGCGGGAAGTTTCACACACGATAGGCAATGGGCGAGCGGGGCACGTGTATTCCTGGGGTGCGTGGGAAGTTTCACATGCGATAGGCCTTGGGCAAGTGGGATACGTGTATTTCGGGGGTGCCCGGGAAGTTTCACACGCGATAGGCCTTGGGTGAGCAGGGTACGTGTATTCCTGGGGGGCGCGGGAAGTTTCATATGCGATAGGCCTTGGGCGAGCGGGGTATGTGTATTCCTGAGGTGCCCCAATGCGAATTGGCAATGTGTGTCCTCCCAGGTGAGCCCTCACCACCCTCCCCAGGGCCTGCAGGCAGCCCACACCACAGGGGACTACCCTGCATCCCTGGCCATGCCCCGCAGGCAGCCCATCCACCCTGGCCATGCCCCCTAGCCAGCCTACATGTCACCATGCACAAATGAGCACCGACACATTTCCCCCTGAATCCCCCCATCCAGCGGTGACGGGCACCTGCCAGCAGGCCCCGACTCATGTACCCCCCAACATGTCATAAAGATGCACATGGGCCTCATGTACACCAAAATCGCACTGCACGCCACCCCAGTCTTGAGACCCAATCAAGTGTCCCATCCACCCTACACTGAAAGGCCTATTACATGACACAAACCAAAAGTCAACTATGTACATCAACACATGTCCGTCACACACATACACTGGGTGCCAGTGAACCCACATTGTGACATGCAGTAAACCAATGAGCAAATACCACACATGGAAGTAATAAATCAAAATGTATTTTCAACAAAATTAAGGCAATGGAATGAAAACATGAAAAATATTTAAAACAAGAAAATAAATGCATATCCAAAAATTAATTAAAAAAATTAATCCAAATCAATCCAAAGTAATCCAAAACAAAGTTTTATCCAAACTCTCCGTCCACCAAAGCGAATCCAAAGGAAACGTAAATTTAAAAACCAGTAATTTTAAAAAAAAGTTGTTTTCAGAAATCCACAGTTCAACTATGTACATCTATTCAATCCAGGGTCCATGAGCCCAACAAATGAAATGAAACCTATGAAAAAAATACCTAACAAATAACTATATACAAAAGGGTGGGCCATTGTCCAAGCACCCCAAAATAAAGCAAAACGAAAATGAAACCTAACACTACAAACTATATACAATGGGGAGGGCTAGTCCGACGGCTCACTTTTCGATTTCCCGGGCCAGGGCATCATCAAACTCCTGGTCTATGTCCAGGAGGGGGGCCTCTGCCATGGCCCCGAGGTTTCGCAGGGACGATGCCATGTTCAACTCCAACTCCCTGCAAATTGCCATGAGGCACTCGGCCTGCCTCAGCGCGCTTTGCATGGAGTTCTCCGCCCTCACGATTGTGAGCCGTACCTCTTCCGCCCGCCCCCGCTCCTCATCTATGGCCTGGCCCAACCACCGCCACACAGAAGACACTCCCAATCCAGGGTCCTCCAGCCCTCTGGCCGATGCCTGCCCCTCTGATGTTGATGGCCCGAGCCATCATCGCTCCCACCTTGTGCCTGCTGCTGCTGTGCCTGTGCCCTGCCTCTTGCTGCCTGCACGTCCTCCTCCAGCTGGGGTGCAGTTGTTGTGGTGGCCACCCCTGCTGGACGTCCGACTCCCGACTGTGTCAGGGATGTGTCCTCCACTAGCCTGGCTGCTGGGTCAGAGGCAGCTCCACACGGTACCCAGGTGATACATGGGTGGGAAGATGGCATGGAGGACGACTGGCGCATATGGGGTTCAGGTGAGGAGGGGGTCGGAAGAAGGTCCAGCACATGGAGGAATCCAGCACTGGTGACCCGTCCTAGTAGGCCAAGGTGGTCAAAGAGGCATCCGAGATGATGTGCAGTGTCTTCACGAAAACACTGCAGGTCAGCTTGCATGCCCCGTTGACGTAACGGCAACCCAGCCAGGACAGGCTCAACCGGTCCCGGATTGCCACGTCCGCAGGGAGAGGAAGGCCATTTGTTGTGCGCTCATCCCCTCCCTGAAAACGGATCTGAACGTAGGCATCCCTGCTGGCGCGGGATGATGAAGTCACAGGATCCAGACAGGATTACACACAGGCACCTCCGCGGCAGCCTGTGCTGCCTCCTGTCCCTGGCCCTGGACTGCACCACTAGCACCAGTGGAATCCCCCCTCCACACCCTGTGTTTGTCCCTTCCACGGCCTCCTCCTCCACCAAACCCCCCACCAACCTGGATGACTCCGTGCCATCTTCCTCTGTTGGACCCTGTGGGGTCTCAGCCACCCCTTCTGCTGCCGAGGATTCCAGCTCCGACCTCCGCCTTTTGGACCTACCCTCGGCAGCTGCGGCCTGGGACGCGGCACCATACTCCTCACTCCCCGACGAGATGACAACATGGGAGGGGAGCTGGGCCTTGCGTCTCCGGCTGGCGGTGCGATCCCTTCCGCTTTGCTCCACAGCACCCTGTCCGCCCGCTTCATCAGTTGATGCTGCAGACAGGGAGAGATAGAACACAGGCATCAGGGCACTGTACAATGGACTGATACACACATGACATTTGTACATGAGTGGCAGTGTCATACTTCAGACATGGCATCAAACTCTCCAACACACATGTCATTTCAACTCACACACATGAGCAAATCAACAGGAATGTTGCACCAGGCAGCACCATCCATACACAAACAACAGCATGAGCAGCCGAAGGTGAGCCTGACGTCACATGCAACACGGGGAGTGCACACCACATGCACACACGCCACCAGACGTACATGTATCTGTACATCTCCACCACCTGTCGCAGTGATAACATCGCCATCCATGTCACATCTGGCAATCAGCCTCCTACATGTCAGTGTCACATGCATCCATGTTGCATCACAGTTGCACACTTGTGAAATACACACACATGCACATGCACATAGTGCAGATACATGCAGCAGGAACCAGCATCCATGTGTGACACCACAACCATGCCACAGTACATACACATAAATGTTTACATGTGTGCACCCACACATGCATTTGGCTAGCATGCTTACCAACACATACACCATTGATGTGTCTTACACCTGAGAGGAATTATATGTGGCAGGTTCACGTCCCTGTACATACGCATCCATACATGGCCCTACAAAGACATATGTGCAACCTGAACACTCCTGGCACACCTCAACACGCACAGCGTCCAATCAGTACGCATGTATACTTACCGCTCGACTCCAGATGGGTCTGCCTCTCAAGGACCTGGACGTGGAGCACTGGGTATATACGCTCCAGGACCCTCATTTGGTTGTTGGTTAGGCGGACCCGGCACCCCTTTGCATTCGCTGCCTTCAAGAGGCGCCGGGCCTTGTTGAGGGTCCTGGACCTGAAGTCCTCCCAGCTCTTCCAGACATGTTGAATGTCGCGGACTGCCACACCCTCGTCGTTGATGGCAGTCACGATGTCCATCCAGCTCCTCTTCCGTCCTTCATTGTCGGCGCGCAAACTTCCAAAAAGGGCATCATACTGCCCCAGGACTTGCTCCACCAGGATACCAACTTCACTGGCACTGAAGCTGGTAGCCCTCTGCCTCTCTGGCTGGGGGTTGCCAGTGGTGCCAGATGGTGTTGTGTCCGACATAGCAACCCCAGAGGCAGGTGTGGGTGGGCAACTGGGTCCTGGGGCTGTGCTGTCGAGCGATGGTATACCAGTCGGGAGTCTTCAGTTCCAGCAGGGGTGGTCACAGCAACTGCACCCCTGCAGATGGCTGACGTGCAGGCACCAAATAGCAGGGCACGTGGCCAGCAGGCAGGCAGGCAGGCAGCAGCAGATGGCAGGTGGGAGCGTGCTCGGGGCTCTGGGGGCAGCTAAATAGCCTTCTGGGCAGGAGCGTCGACTTCCATGTGCTGTCGAGTGGCCAGCTTGATACAGAGTGATTTGGCACGTGATAAAAGTGCACGTCAGCGTGAAATTCGAGGAAGACCCTTAGCGCGTAAGCGCGTCTGTGACGTTTCACACGTGGGCGTTTCCCACAACACGGGTGCATGTTTATTGTACACGTGAAAAAACTACACATCCGGGTGTCACTGCATGTGATTGGAGGAAAGGCCCTTAGCGCATAGGTGCCTAAGTGATGTTGCACGTGTGGGCTGGCTTAAAAGGTACGTGTAGGACGCCATTTTCTTGTACGTGCTTTTTGTGGAGAGCGAGTGGGTGATTCTTGTACTTCTTGTCGGTTCACATGTGATTACTTCACAACGGTTCCAGTTCGTACTCCCTGTTTCCTCAGACTGCGTTCATTTCTTCTTTTGGTGGGGGTGTTGCCAACGCGCACATGCGCATCTTTTTCACGTTCTTTTTCTATGCAGACGGTGAGTCGCGCATGTATTTTCCAACTGCGGTTGCCCCGTGTGTCGCATACCCCTTCAGAAGTCACTGTAGGCTGCGTGTATCACGCGTATGCTTATTTTTGTGTTTCTGGGTGCCACAGCGTAGTACGGGTTCATTTTTCCATGCACGTGGTCTACCAGGGGTTGCGTGCACGTTTGATATTGTTTTCGGGGTGCCTGTGCATTGCGTGACCCGTCATCTTCCCCCAGGGATCACAGACAGCCTTGCTAGAGCACTAGGGTACGAATACCATCTAGTACCCTACCCCTTTCTCCCCAATTGCCCCGGACAATTGTTTACTGCAACTCCCATACGCACAACAACATCAGTGCCATGTTGGGAGACGACCAAGCAGTAAGGGAGGCAAAGGTGGCCGACCTCCAAACGGTGGGCGCGGTAGGGGACGTGGCCAGGAGTACAGGGTGGCCCAAACGGGCAGTGTGTGGAGGACCAATCGGAGCCACCTATGCCCCCACCCCACCCCCCCAAATAGTTGTGGGAAATGTAGCTGACACCATCCCAGCTCAGCCCTTGTTAAACTGGCCCATATTGTCAACTGAACCGGCACAGGATGACTCCCAGGCTGACTTCCAGGTCACCAAGTCTAAGCCACGTGAGGCGGTGAAAGTTGCTGACACCAGGCCACGTGGATATGGGGCAGCAATGTCATCTGCTGCCCCAAGTAGCCAGGGTGAGGAGGCTGCAGGGGCAGCTGCAGCTCAATCCACCCCAGCTCCAAGTCTCGGAGCCGGGACATTGTCAGTCCAAGTCCATCACACCGAGGTTGGTCCTGCCAACATCACCCTGCAGCCAATGCCTGCACCGAGATCTTTGGTCATTGTGCCTTCGCAAACTTACAGTACCCAGTCCACCTGCGCCTCTGCCCCTACCAACCAGAGCGGCGTAAACCACTCAGTATCTGCACCACCTTCCAAGAAGAAGAAGGCTGCTCTTGCACTACAGGCTGGGACCCCAGACACGGCTACACACTCTGGCACGTCAAGGAAGCCTAGCTTCAATGATGCCGAACTAGATGCACTTGTGGCCTATGTGTTGGCACATAGCCGCAAAATGGTTGTGACTGCAGGGTGCAAGACTACGCCTGCTCAACGTAGGGCCCACTGGCAGACCATCGCGGACCACATTAGTGCCCTTGGATTTGTGAGGAGCACAGCTGATGATTGCTACAAGTGGTGGAATAACCTGAAACGCAGAGCAAAGAACAAGCTAGCTTCCAATCATGCCTCTACTCTGGTGACTGGCGGTGGGTCTCCACCAGAGGACGACCAACTCACTGAACATGAGTCTGTTGCTGGAACCTTCATCACAGAGGAACAGATCCAAGGCGTGGGAGACCTACCAGATCTTGAAGCTTTGTCCAGTGAGTGCCCATGCATTGTGTGCAATCCATGTGTATGTTGCTTGGGTGATGTGTTCTGATTGAGTGCCAGGTGAGGCTGTGTAGTCATGACTGGTATGGGTCACCCATGTGGTTCCTCCAAACCATTTCCCGGTCTTGGGCTTGGGTATGCCAGCATCCCTTCTGACCACAGTAGCCAATTTGCACCAGATTACTGCAGTTGCCCTTCAACTGCCATCTTGCAACAACATTGTTCAAAATGTTTTCCTGTTCATTCAACCTGATTGTTTCAATCCTTGCCATTTTTATGACACATTCTTCTGCCCTTCTGCCACAAATGTGACATACTTCTGTCATAGATTCCACCCCACAATGGGCCACATTTATTACCTTGTTATGGAGTGATTTAACCATTCGGGCTGATTGAGTAATGGCCTGCACACAATCATTTTTGGGCCCTGTTTGAATGTTGAACATGACTGTTGTCTTCTGTCATGTTGAAGCGACCAACCATTGATGTATCCATCTGCCTGCCATCACTGTATAATTGAACACTGGATCTGTTGCAGCGTGTGGCACATGCATGTTTTGTCACACTATTTTGCATGTTGTATCTCCTGATGTCCATCTCACATGGATGGGTGACAGTACTTATTTCCTACCATATGGCTGTACTTGTCAAATGTACCATGGCTATGCTATGTGCCATCTGTGTGCTGGCATGTGTTATGTATGTGTATTGGACATGCCACTCACAGGCTAATGTGTGATGCCAGTGCAATCCAGCATGCAGCACATGTGTTGCTTTTCCATCTTGGAGTCCTCAGTGTCTGCTTCTTGCCTCCCCTTCCAACTCATTGACAGTGCATGCATGCCATGGTTATAGTTATGTGGGTCATGTGTAATTTATGTACTGGATCTCTGCCTCGTCAGGCCTATGTGTGTGCTATGGTGCTCATGCCTGTTTCCATTTGTTATCTTTCATGTTTTTGCAGGTGATGAGGCACTTGATTCTGTTGAGGAGGAGGAGATGATGCAGACCCAGGAGGAATCACAGCCACAACCGGGCACCACTGGAGGACGTGGGGTGGTGGTGGGTGAAAACCCATTTGTCCTACAAACCATGCTGTCCAGAGGTGTCTCTGGGTAAACCTCTGCAGACCTCTGTGAATCTGATGCTGAATCGGACAGTGAGACATATGTGCCGTCTCAGGTGAGTGTTTCTGGCAGGAATGCTGTTCTGTCCAACCCACCTGCACCGGGGTAGACCCCTCTATGGGGATTTCAGTGTTGGTAAATCCGCCATTGGCGGTTACGGATGCAGGGTCACACTCCACAATATTTGATCCTGTTTGTGGGCCAGGAGATCAAAGGAGATCAAAGGAGGAATGCAGTCCTGCAGTCTCAGGCAGTGCCAGCACAGCAAGGTGCAGATCGCCTTGCCCCAAACAGGTGTGGTGCCCGTCAACGCGGTGGCCGTGCGCCACCAGGCAATACAGTGTGGGAGAACTCCATGTACAGTATTGCAGCACAACAGGGAGCATTGTGTGAAATGATGGCTCAGGCAGAGGGACCTCCAGCAGCAGGCAACAGACTTCATTTGCCACACACACAGGGAGGACATGTTGGCGTCCAACATGGACCGACGGGCTGGACTGGAGGCTCTGCGCGAAGCCATATCTGTAGAGTCACAGGCCCACAGGGAAGCCCTGAGGTTAGAATACGGGTTCCTCAGAGATACTCTGGGTGAACTTGAGGCTTCCCAGAATTTTAGGACAGAACAGCAGCTGGAACAGCTCACACATTCACTCTCAGCTGAGCTCCAGGCAACCTGTGCGGAGATCTGGGCATCATGCGAGGCCATGCAGGCAGAAATGCGGGCAACCCATGAGGTGCTGCATGGGGATCTCTGTACCATCATCCTGCAGAACCAAACCTTCCAGACCCGCATGCTTGCTGCCATGGAGGACCATACCAGGGCTTTGCGTGGGCTGCCTCCTATATCACGGCCACCTCCTGATGTAGCAGCAGAGGGTGAAGAGAGCAACGGCAGTTCTCCCACTGTAGCGTAGCCATGAGCCCATGGAGGTATTTTCTTTTTCTCAACATCCACGCATGTGGGTGTTGGGGTGCACCCTGTACCTTGAACCTCCTGGGTTGCCTCCCCCCCGGTCCACACACGGCCATTTTTGATTTTTCTAATTTTGTATCTATTTATTTTTTACAGTGTGTTGCTTTGTGTGGCTCCCGTGGGCATCCACTGTGTATTCTAGCTGGGCACATGCAGGCTTGTCCTGTCTTTGGGTTAGATGCATGGTTTCCTGACACACACACCCCTCCTGCTTCCCCTTTCCATGGGCTTGCAAAGGGTGTTACCAAGTGACAGTAACTTACACAGTGACATTGGGCTCCCATGAGTTGTGTGGGCAGTCTGTAGAAAAACTGTGTGTACATCCCTAGTGGGGATTGTTGTTGGATTGTCCACTGCATGGTGTACTGATATGTGCTTGTGCATCCATGTCTTTCTCCTTATTACATGTAGGTTCTTCATGTCTTCACAAGGCCGTCTCGTTTGCAGATGCAGTTCATGTTGTATGCAGTACACTGAGACATTTGCCTGACAGCAACACTCTGCAGTTCGAAGGGGTTGATGTGCTGCCTTAGTCAGGTAGTGAGACTTGCAGTATTTCAATTTTTTACTGTCATATATTGACACTGTTTCATCCTGAACTGATGTTTTGTGTTGCTGGTAAGTATTTGTTTATGTGTGCTGTTTCTTATTGATTGCTGAGCGCATATTGTCTGTGGCCTGTTTACATTAGGAACAGTGCACTTTGTGACACTTGTGTCATGTGTTGTGCATTCATTTCCTTGCTTTCACATTGCATGCCATGCCATGGTGTGTTGGGTAGCTGAGATGGGGATCGGTTAGGTGACATGACTATTTTGATGTGGTATTTTGCAAGGGGGTAGTCATTCCTGCTGCATGAATGTGTGTCTTTTTGTTACACAGCATTGGGTGTTTTTAAGTAGGTATGGATGCACACAATGTAACACCTCAAGGTGAACAATCTCAGGCTGGTATGGTTGTGACAGTTGACTGTCCCTTTTGTCATCATCATTGATTGTCAGCTTGTATGTGCCAGGCCTGTGTGCACTCTTCAGGGGTGGGATTTTAGGTGAAGTAATTTGCCACAATCTGGGTACGGGCTGCCTCACCACGTGCCCTTTCACCTCCCATGTGCAGCGGCCGTGCATGTGGTTGGGGATGTGGGGGCACCACCATGTCCACCGGCACGTCTCGGCGGGTTGCAATGTTGTGCAGGACACATGCTGCCACTATGATCCTGCACACTACTGGGGGCGCCTATAGCAGCTGCCCACCAGAGTGGTCAAGGGAGTGAAAACGTCACTTGAGCACTCCGAATGTGCGCTGCACTATGCCCCGGGTTGCAATATGGGCTGTGTTGTATCTTACCTCGGGTGGTGTGGCGGGGCTCCGAATTGGCGTCATCGTGTAGGTGCTCAGAGGGTAGGCACTGTGCCCTGGGGAGGTGATAATGGTTGTCATTAGTGGGTTTTCCCATTTCTCAGTTTCTGACATGCATGCATGTGCCGAGGCATTTATACTCACCAATTAGCCATGTGTCGCCATGCCGGCCAGCTTCCAGGTCCTGGTTTAGGGGTGACATTCTGAATATGAAACTATCATGGCTGGACCCTGGATAGTTGGCATATACTGAGGTGATGATTCTCTTGGCATCACATACAACCTGCACGTTGATGGAATGCCAGTGCTTGCGGTTCTGATAGATGTGCTCAGTGGCCCTTGGTGGATGTAGAGCCTCATGGGTGCAATCAATGGCACCTAGGACTTTGGGGAAGTGTGCCACCCTGTAAAATTGCTGGACAACAGCCTGCCTTTCTGCAGGTGTTCTGGGCATGTATATGTGCCTGCGGACTGAGGGGCGTGCAGTCATGATGGCCAACATCTGGTGTAGGCAGCGTGACTGCGTGGCCTGTGACACCCACCCCCCACTATGGCACTTGTCCGCTGAAATGAACCAGTAGCCAAGAAGTGAAGTACATTGAGCACCTTTTCCAAGGGGCTCAGTGCTTGTGAGCACAGGGTGGGTGATGTGAGGTCATCCTCCCACTCCCTTACCAGGTCTAGGATTATGTGTGGTGGAAACCTGTACCTCCCATACACCTGGTCATCAGGCATCCCAAAAAGGCTGGTCCTGGGTAAAAAAATGTGGGGCCTGGCTATCCTCCTCCTCCTGCGGTGTCCCATGACCACTGCTGCGAGGAACGGTATATTCATCGTAGCGTCTGAGCTTGTTTGTTGTTTGCGTGCACTTTTATGCTGCGCGTGGCCTCTTATGCCTGCTTCCTGCTGGAGTATGTGTTTCCGGATTAGCGCGTCTTTTTCGGGGCACGCCTTTCCCTTGTTCGATTCCATGAATACGTGGTGATGGCGCGCGTGTGGGTGTTGCAAGCATTTACCTCCTGTACTTCCCCCATAATGCCCACATATTCACGCATTGTTCCACATTCCGTGTGTTACCCCCCGTGTTCTGCCCACTTTTGTTGTGTGCGCTGCGCTTTGTGTGCTTTCCCTGTGCACGTAGCGCATGCCGTTTAATGACGTGTGCACCCGCGTGCGCCACCCACGATTTTAGCGCACATCCCAGAATTTACACGTGCACTGAATTCCATGAATCAATGTGCGTGGCTTTGGCACGCATGCGCTGTGATTTTCACGCTTGCGCTGCGATTTTCACACTTGCGCTCCCCTTTTTGGCACACATTTATTCCATGAATCGGCCCGAATATATGTTATTACCCAAGTGTGCTGTACTGTCTAAATATGTGTTTATCCCATTATCGTCTTCCTCTGCACTTCTCCTGTATCTTCCTCTCAGTTTGTCAGCCACCTATGGAAATAACTCTAAAGCAGCTCTGCTCTGTGGGGATAGCACAAAAGGTCTTGGCATCTCAGTAATAGGTAAATCTACACGAGTTACTGGAGTGGGGAGAATCAAAGGGACGCCTGCTTTACTTGGACCACTAAAATAATAAATGAGAAGAAACAAGAAATCACAAAGCATAGTGGTGCATATGCATATCGCAAACCAACATATTAATCCCTACCACTTGTGCCATTCTGCTGTCTCTTGGGCTTGCTCATTTTCTGGACTCGTACCATTTTCAATATTCCTCATGTTTACTATACTTCAATTTAAGGAAGAAAAAAACATCTTTTAATCAGATACTTTATAATAAGTTTTGTAGCTGCAGGATTTCTTCCACTATCGCTGTAAGTAACCTTCTAATCACAGGCCCATTCTTAGGGTCCTGTAAAAAGGTGCAAATGTTCACATCTCCTTTAAGAAGGGCAGGATTAGCTTGAAGAATAAATCCCAAAGACAGCAAGTAGAAGCCTATGGGCGTCTTCGTCTGACAGGACCATAGACTTAATTAAACATATACTCATTAAGAAATGAGTCAGGGTACTGCACACGTTTCCAGTCATCAAATCCGAACTCGAAATCTAATTCAGGCATGTTTGTGATGCATTAACAACTTTCAAATGTTTATTTTCAAAGTTTCCTGTTGCTCAAGCAACGAGTTTGCATGCCTTCTACAATATCTATAAGGAGTGTCCAGTGAGAGCCAAAGTCCAAATGCAAATGCACATTTATTACATCTTTGCCTCATCGTCCTGATTCCTTGTCATCGATTGAGTCTGCACACACTGACATTCTTCTTCTTGTCTTGCTTCTGGATCGATCGTTGGTGGTACAACAGTCTCACCGATATGTAGCTTCACGTCGTTGAGATGGATCCAAGCTTGTCTACCTTGGACTTTCACTGCTGAGGGAGCAATACCCTCCACTACATATGGTCCAACGAATCATGCCACTTCCTAGTGAAGTTTCTAATCAGCACAGTGTCACCAGAAAACAGTTTTGGTGCTGATAGTAATTCTGAAGATCTGGTTGCTGAATGGTTTTCATCTGTGTTCTGAGAGCGACCCCCTGGCACTTGAGTTGATCTGAAATGACAGAGATACTAGCGGCCATACATGTCAAATATGCATGTAACTCATTTTCTAACATTTCTGTTGTTTTCTGGGCATCACTTCTACTCCTCGATGGAGGAGTTAAAGACATTCTCATTCGCCTCACTGTCACTAGCTCATGGGGTGTGAGGTGGTGGTCCGAACTAGGCTGTTTCCTTAGGGCATATAAAGCTACGGGCAGGCAATATAGCCATCCCTTCCTCAATGTTAACTTAAGCTTGGCATTCCTCTCTTTAGGAAGGCCATTGAGCCTCTCACATATCCTGTTTGCTTGCGGGTGATAAGTGGGAGAAAATGTGTGTTTAATGCTTGGTAACAGACTTATCTCTTCAAATATTTCATTAACAAAATGTGGCCCATTATTGGATCTCACCACCTCACACACTCCCCCTCTTGGAAAGACTTCTCATACTAAAATCCTCACTGCTCAAGTGGCATGAGGGTCTGTCCACGGACCTGCCCCAATCCACCTGGAGAAGGGATATGCCACCACTATCAGATACCTGTATCCACTACATACTTGCAGCATATCAACATAATCGATATGTAAATGCTGAAAAGGACCATTTGGTTGAGGAATTACACCTCTAATCATTCGCAGTGTATGCCCAGTGGTAAACATTTGACATAAGATGCAATTTACTTCAAAGAATGCAACGTGATCCAACAAATTTGCCATGAACCAGTCTTCTGCAATTGTTGCAGCAAGACCTTCCCTAGTTACATGCGCAGGGTAGTGCAGCTGTTCAAGCGCTATCTTTAACAATGCTACTGGTATCACCGGCTTTCCAGTGCTGTCCTGTCATCATAATGCTTCTGTGCGGGATAAAGAACACCCCCTTCACTTCCATAATTCCTGCTCTTCCTGTGGTGCACTGCTTTGAATCTCCATTAATTGTGTTCTCTAATCCTTCGTTCACTAGCTTAATCCTTAACATCTGAAGTGTCAAAACCTGAAATATCTGGAGAATATACAACCCTTTTGGCGTCTGCATCTGCGGCATCATTGCCGCAAGAGATAAAGTCAGTTAGTTCAGTATGCGCTGCGCATTTAACTATTGCTATGGCTACTGGGATTTGTAGTGCCTTATGAAGTCTGTCCAGTGAAGATGTGTGTTGCACTGGAGTGCCCTCCGCTCGGAGGTAGCCCCACCTATTCCAATGTGCTAGTCCTGCGTGTACGGTTGATGTCACATAGGCGGAGCCGCTATACACTGTCACATCCTGCTCTGCATGTTTTTCTAATGCGTCAATAAGTGCTCCCAAATCTGCCCATGCCAGACCCCTTTCTCCACTTGTCTGATCAATTTTCGAAGAACCATCAATAAAGAGAATCTCCCCTCCTCAAAGCGCGTTTTCTTTTACATGTGGTATGTCATCATAAAACTCGGTATAATTCGCACAGTCATGCACATGCTCGCCCTCTGCCACGGACCCTGCTACAAATGTGGCAGGGTTCGCAATTTTACATCTGACAATTTTAATTGCTGAATTTTATATTATCACTTCATATACAGAAGCTCTCTGAGATATCAATGTACCTTTGGGTTTCTCTAAAATGGCAAACAAAGCATGCTCCACAAAAAGCGTCATATAACAACCCATTACAATACTTGTAGATTTCTCAATTGTGAACACAGTGGCTGCCAATGACTGTTTGCAAGGGAAGTGTCCTTTCATAACTGGGTCTAAAATACCACTGTAATATGCCAGAGGTCTATACGCTAATGTAGTCCTCTGTGTAAGCACTGCTGTCATGATCATCCCATTTGTATGTGAAAACAAGAAAAACACCTCAGCATAATTGGGAATTCCTAAAACAGGAGCTGTACAAATTGCTTTCTTCAACTCTTCGAATCCTCTCTCCATTTCCTCAGTCTTTGCTTTCTTTAGAGCCTGCAAAAGGGGTCTTGTGTATGAACTATAGTCAAACTCCCATGATCTAACATAATTACATAGTCCCAGAACTGTAGCATCTGCTTTACTGTGTGTGGTTTTGCAGTTTTCATGATTGTCTCGGCTCCTTCAGGTGTTGCCCCTTTTCCTTCACGTGAGATCAACTGGCCTACGTACAACACCTCTTCTTGACAGGGCTGTAACTTCTCTTTCTCTACCTTGTATCCCTTGTCTGCTAGGATAGTCATTAACTGAATCGAGTCTTGCCTGCATTCATCTTCTGTCATGCTACAAATTAAAATACCATCTATGTACTGTAGCATGGTGCATTTCAAATTTATATGGCCTAAATCCATCTGTAGGACTCTGTTAAAGATCAATGGGGATTTACAGTACCCTTGGGACAAAAAAATATATGTTTCAGACGGATTTGGTGGAACGTAAATGAAGTTAAGTTTTGTGAGTTCTTGTGCAACGGGATTGAGAAAACCCCCTTTATCAAATCAATCACCGCAAAATATTGCGCTTCTACTGGGTTACTGCATAGTATAGTCACAGGATTGGGAAGTAAAGGAAACTCTGACTCTACAATCTGGTTAATCAGTCTTTTATATTGTATAAATCTCCACAATCCTCCCTTTGATTTTTTCACAGGGTACACTGCGGTGTTGCACAATGATTCTGACGGTACCAGGATACTTTGTTCCATCAGTGCTGAAATAGTATTAAAAATATCCTCATCAACCTCTCGAGACATAGGGTACTGTCTCGCTCAAGGTGAAATCGCTCCTGGCTTCAGTTTTATCTTAACCTCCCCTACCCTCTTCAATAGACCTACGTCATAAGGACCTGTAGTCCATAAAGTGCTTGGCACCTTTTCCAAGTCTTCATTAAAAATTACTGGACGCTGACATATTATCTCCATTCGCAGTGGGATCTCTCTTTTCTCTATTCTAATCCAACACGTAATGTTCACAAAGAATGCTACTTCATCATCTGAGGGGTCATCTCTATAGATGTTATCATCAGTGATGTCAGTCAATCTGCACCCTTCCCCAATAGCAATCACTGTTCTCCATGGTCTACCTTCATCATCTGTTCCTTCTAGCATTGCCATTTCCCCTCATACTATGACTGCATCTAGTTTTAGGGGAATAGTCTGTCCCCCTCTTCGTCCATGGGTATATGTGGTCTGAATAAAAATTAATCAGGTATTCTCATAGTCTTTCCCACTAATCCAGGTAGCCATGTTAACAGAATGCTTACTCCATAAAGGAAAACTTCTGGTTCCATTGGCACATCTCGCAGAGCCATTTGCCTTGTGAATGCCAATATAAATTCACCCACATTCATATAATCTATCCCTGGAGGGGAACATACTATCCCTTTGTGAGTAAAAGAAATCGCCATGTTGTCATTAAATCTCTTCCCAAAATATTAACTGGTGTCTGTCGTGAATACAACAATGGAACAGACATGTCACACTCTCCTATGGAGACTGGTAATTCATCAGTAAAAGGAAATCGACTTGTAGCTCTAGAGAACCCTTGAGCATTCATGGCAATTCCCGACATTGGATATTTTCCCTCTCGTATACATGAACAAGTTGCACCAGTGTCTACTAAAAACAAAAAAGATTTGCTTCCTATCGTCACATCAACCCTTGGTTCCTCTTGGGGGTTTGGTGTCACTGATAGTACTGAACACATCAAGTCGCCCTGTGACCTGTCCTATTGTGGGTACATGCATACCCTTGTACCTGTGAAAGGATTCCCTCCCATCATAGTGACACCCCCTATTCTAGGAATAATTGTCCTGTGTTTGCATACTGCTGTATCTGCATGGGTGCATGCTGTGACTGTCCTTGCAGTGGATTCAACGGTGCTTGCTGCGGCAGGTGTGCTTGTTGCTTTTGCATCACTTGTGCCTGATACACCGTCTGATCTTGGGCCTATCCTTGCCTAGTTTGTGAGCGGTATGCTGGAGGCTAAGCTGTCCCCCTCTTGAAAATTGGCCATTCTGTACATACCCTTGGCTTCCACATTTGCACGCAATGTGCCCTGTCATCCCACATGTCCAACATATAGGAGGAGCCCGTCGGACTAGCCCTCTTCGGCAAACCCTCCTTGCATATTCTGATTCCCATTTTGTGCGTTCTGAAACCCACCTTGGATATTTTGGAATCCACACCTTCCTCTGTAGCCCATGCCTCTACCTCGTGGTACAAACCCATTTCCTCCTTGGTCCATCGGGCACTGATTATTTGCCTGCGATGTAACCACTGCTTGCTGTACTCTGGTCCCCTTATCTAAGGTAAGTCTGCTTAAAGATAAGACTCTATGCTCAAGACTGACTGGATTACTTTCTTTGTTTTGTGATTGGAAGACCAGTGTTTGACCTTCCTTCGCTCTGTTTCCCAATTTGCTACCGTCTCTTATGTTTTGGTAGGCTTTATCGATCCTATCTCCAATGCTTCATATACCAAAGTTTTATTCTATGGTGACTCTAGATGGTTCTGACTTTGCTCCCTGTAACGGGAGGAACTCTTCTATACTGCCCCATTGTATTGCTGGACTTGGTTCCATTAACTCCTTTTGAATGTGGTCAATGTCACGCTGCCGTTGTCTCCTTTTTCGTTCTATCTCTTCATCTAACTTTCTTTACTTTCTCGCTTCCCATCTAACCCTCTCCTATTTTTGTCTTATCTCATCTCTCCTTATCCCTGCTCTTCATTCTTCCTCTTCCTTTCGCCCCTGCATTCTTTTATCCCTTCATTTCTGCGCTTTCTCCTCTTTTCCTTTCTTGTCTATCCCGTTCTTCTATTGCTCTCTGCTTGCTGTCATACTTTCTTGCTCTTCTGTCCATTCTTCCTTCTTTTGTTGCTACTCCTGATATATCTGTTCTTACCGCTGACTGTTCTTTCTTTTGTACTCATCCTCTTTAAATCTCTTTTCTTGATCCCTGTCTTTTTTATCCTGTTCATCTTGCCTGACTTCCTTGATGCTTTTCCCATCTAGCCGGAGCAATATCTGTCCTCCCATCCATTTGTTTTGAATGAGTGCTACCTCGTCAGATTTATCCTTCCCTCCTTTCCATCTCCTGATCTCTCGTTCTATGTCTGTCGATGTATTCAATTGCTCACTTTTTTACTCCTTGTTTTGCAATATCTTAAAGATCTCCTCCTTTCTCTTGGTCTCCTCTGGACTATCGTCACTACTATAGGCAGCTCGTTTGAATATCGGATTACTATACCACGTTGCAGCTTTTAGTTCCTTTAATGGATATAATCCTACATTTTCTGTACTATCGGCATTGATTTCGGGTGCAGCAAGGAGAGCAGAAGGCTCAAGACCTTCCTCCCTGCACTGTTAAGCATCCACTCCTCAGGTGGTGGATCCTCTCGCTCCCCCAGGTACATTTTCCAAAGCTCTAAAATAGCAAACCTTTTCTCCAACTTTTTCCCCTTCTATGAAGCGTGCAAATATGTGGTCATGTGCTAATACTACTTTTGACAGTGATCCCCCTTGTGGCCATTGCATGAACATTTTGTCGGCCATGCTCTTTACCCATTCTGCACTGTACTGTTTCAGCTTGGGCATATGTTTTGGCAATGTCTTACATAAATGATTCAGAGGGGTGATGTCTCCCATTGTGATGAGTCTCAATTGACTGTCAATACTTACCTGTATTTGCAAAAAATACCTTTATGAAAATAACAAATATGAGCGCACTCCAACACTTGCCGCTCAAAGTTTGACACAAATTCACAGACAGACTAGTCGACTCTTCACATTAATCCTCAGTGACCACTCTTAATCTATGCCCCCATTAATACTCTGATTACAGAGTTTAAATGATCTTATATGGACCTGTCCTATACGTCTCCTAGTTTACTTCAACTGAAGTGTATAACAATTTCTTCAATGACCCCTTGGGTTCAGAATCTCAGGCTCTCTTCTCTCTCTCGTTACACAAAATAATCTCCCGTTACTCTTCCAGTTACTTTTCCCGTTACTTTCTAAATTACCACAATCCCATCCCCTCAGCTTGCCATTCCCCTCACTCTACTCACCATTCATTTGTTCAGTTTGAGGCCTTCTGTATTGGCTCACTCCTCCAATCGACCACTTTCACCTTCCATCTGCAAAGCACCTATGGAAACCAGGTAGGTATTTTGTCAAAGAGGGACTCTGCCCACTGTCCTGATTTCTTGCAAGATTTCTATTCGGCAGCTCTCCGCAGGAAACCCACGATCTTCCGGCTAGATAGCGGAGGGTGATCGATCGTCTGAAACTCTGGAGTCTACAGGTTGATGGGTCTTATTTCCCAACCATCTGACATGCTACCAAGTGAACCCTTATGGTCCTTTTAATTGAGGCAACACATCGTACGATAGAGGGGGAAGCAGAATAACTCTTTACACCAAATGATAAACCCGACTCAGGAAGTTGGTAAAAATGTCTCAATAGACTGTTTTATTTTCAATTGTCTAAAACAGGGAGTTGCAACGGACATCAACAGACGTCACACAAGCTCGCTCAGAGAATTTCATAAATAACTTGCTATTATAATACAAACTCGTCATTCGTGACATCATACTTCGTGGCAAACTTAGAAAACCTACTTGAGATTGTGGTTGGTTCAAGGGGAGCGTCTAAGTATACTTTTTTATAAAGGGATTGGATTTTTATAAAGGGATTTTATAAGGGATTGGATTGTGATTGGGTCTCTATAGTGAGGTGGACAATTTATGCCCACCCTTAGTGCAAGTCATCTTCAACAGTTATTAAGTACACATCATATCATTGGGCCCATCATTATATGGCCCTCTATAATTGGTTGGCACGCTTGTACCCTTCTGGAATATTCGTCTCACTAGCAGCACGCAACCTGGTACCCCAGGTGCTGGTGGGTGGACTTGACCGTGCCTTCCCACCCAATTAGCCCGACATCCATCACCACTCATGCCATCTGCCATTCAGATTGTCTTTGAACTTGGCCTTGTAGTAGCGTCTCTTCTCTGGGAATATAAGGGAGTGTGAGCGTATGCTTATCAAAGTTCTGGTCTATATGCCCACTTCTATTTCCATTCTGGACTCACGTGACAGGAGACGGTGAATCTGCCCATATTATAGCAATTTATAGCAATTAATCATCTTGAATAAATAAACTTGGCACTCATGGCGTTCAACTTAAGAAGGAATGCCTCAGCGTCTCACAGTGACTGTTCTTCAAGGGCTGATAACCAGTTTTGGCTGCTTTATCCTTTGACACCAGGCTAGACAGCATTCCTTGCTATATCTTTGAGCTTCAGCTTATTTCTTTGCTGCAACACATGAGCCATCAATCCTCCTTTCCCCACGGGTTTGGGCTTGCTAAAATTGTGACATTGAATATCCAGATTCTACTCCACACACCTGAGAACAGTCAGAGTATTGGGAGTAACCCTCCCAAGTATAGCTTAGGTTACAGTAAGTCTCCCAATGTGCACAGACCCAGTGGATCTTGTGTGGCTTGTGGAGCAAGTGACCATGTGAAGAGGGACCCCAGATGTAAGGTCAAAACCTTTTGGGTCCACTCTGAGAGTCTGGACTTCCACTCCTATGAGGAGGTGGACATTATCACAGGGGCCTCCTTCTCCTCAGATTCCTTCACCAGTGGGATAGAATCTGAGGTAGTCTTAGTTTTCCTGGGATCTTGGGAGGCAAGAGTTTCAGAAGCTTATGCTAGGACACATGACAACACCAAGTACTACTTTAAAGACAGTGTGCTGATCAATACACTCCTGTCCTTAGGGATAGTGGAGCCAGCAGAACCATAGTGGATGCCACTCTGGTCAACCAGAAGGAGCTTGCCAGAGCTTCCCTGATGCCCACCAAGTTAGCTGATGGCCCCCCTTTCAGGTTCCCAGTAATGCCTGTTAATTTGACTATTAATGGTACAGTAGTACGGATTCCTGTGAGTGTACAGAAGCAGGTCCCTGGAAAAGTTCTGCTGGGAAATGACCTCAGAGACTTAGGACTTGTGGGGGATACAGGAATAAGACCATGCACAAGGTCACAAACAAGAGCCGCCATGGCCAAGTCCAAGGCTGAGCCAAAGCCAAAGCCAAAGGGGAACCCCAAGGCTAAGGGAGTCAGAAAATCAAAAAGAGGGAAAGAGAATATTCTCCCAAACTCACCTACCACTGAGGTGGAGGTAGTTGGCCAATCACCTGAACCTGACAAGGAAGAGCTGCTGCCTGAAATACTCAACCCACAAGACCATCCTGAACTCCAAAGTTTATTGTTTGATGGTCGTCCTGATAGGGAAGAGTTCAGTAAGGACCAATGTGAGTGCCCATCTTTGGAAGGCCTAAGGAGACAACCCTGCTCCCAGCTTGGGGGTGAAACTCCTGGGAAGCATAGGATTTATTGGGAAGGTGGGCTCCTGTACGGTGAGCCCACAGAGTATACTGAAAGAGACCATAGGAGGTTGGTGGTCGCTCTTCAAGTCAGACCCTTCCTCCTGCAACTGGAGCATGAAGTCCCCCTTGAGATCAAGAGAACCAGGCAAAGGTTATCCATCAACTTCTAGTGGCCCAAGATGGGTTACAAGTAGAACGCCAATGCAGGAATTGTGCCACATGCCAGATCTCTGGAAAAAGTGGCGCAGCAATCCAGGCTCCATTGGTGCCACTTCCTGTTGTGGAACTGCCATTTGAGAGGGTAGGGATTGACATTGTTGGTACCCTTGACTGTCATACATCCTCTGGCAATAGCTTTATCTTGGTGCTGTTCGACCATGCCACCAGATATCCTGAAGCCATCCCATTGAAGATACTGACTGCCATGTCAGTTGCTAAAGCTTTACTTGGCATATTTGCTAGGGTTGGGTTTCCTAAAGAAGTTGTGTCTGACAGAGACAGCAACTTTATGTCCAGGTATATGCAAGCCATGTGCAAGGGGCGTGGGGTCACTTATAGGTTTTCATCAGCTTATCATCCCAAAAAATTGCTTAGTTGAGAGGTTTAATAGAGCTCTCAAAGGCATGACTGGGGCTCTGGAAGAACCTCAAAGGAGAAAGTGGCATCTCCCGTTGCCATGCTTGCTCTTTGCCTACAGAGAGGTACCTCAAGAGGGGGTTGGCTTTAGCCCCTTCGAGCTTCTTTTTGGTCACCCTGTGAGGGGACCACTGGCTATAGTCAAGGAAGGATGGGAGCTTCCCACTCCTCCTGTCACTACCAATGTAGTGGACTATGTGTTGGCTTTAAGGGAGCGGATGGTTCTCCTTATGGCTCAGGCAAGTGAAAAGTTGAAGGCTGGTCAGGCATTGGTCAACATTGGTATGACCAGAACGCTTCTCTTATTCACTTTACCTCAGGTCAAGATGTCCTAATCATGAATCCCATAAGGCCTCGAGCCCTACAGGATACATGGTCAGGCCCTTGCACAGTTGTGGAGCAGCTGGGTGAGGTTAACTATTTGGTGGACCTTAGAAGGCCTGGACAGGCCTCAAAAGTGTTGCACATAAATAGGCTGAAGGCTTTCATCCCTAGGGTTGAAATAGCTGCACTGCTGCTGGATTCAGATATGGAAGAGGAGGAATCAGAACCTCTACCTGACCTGTTCCAGAATGGTCCTTTAGATGGCTCCATTGAGGGAGTCCATGTTGTCCCTCACCTGACTTTGACCAATAAGGGGAAGTAAGATCTTTGTTGAAGCAGTTCTCCTCCTTGTTCTCACTGACTCCAGGTTTGACACATTGGTGCAAACATGAGATTGACACTGGAGATAGTGCACCTACCAAAAGTAGGGGATACAGAATGTCAGACAAGTTAAGATCCTATATCAAGGCTGAGGTCAACACGATGTTGGATCTGGGAGGGATTCAGCCTTCCAGTATTCCCTGGTCCAGCCCTGTGGTATTAGTGCCAAAGGCTGGTACCTCTGAACTTAGGTCCTTTGTGGATTATAGGGCTCTGAATACTGTCACCAGATCAGATGCTCATCCCTACCTAGAACTGATGAGCTGGTGGATACCTTGGATGCCTCCAAGTACCTCAGCACATTTGACCTCATTTCTGACTTTTGGTAAATAGACTTAGCAGAGCATGCCAAGGAGAAGGCAGCATTCTGAACCCCAGAATCAGGGTAATGTCCTTTGGATTGAAAAATGTACTTGCCACTTTTCAGAGGCTAGTGAACCATGTTCTAAATGGGAAGGATGATTTCTGCTTAGCATATCTGGATGATATAGCAGTCTTCAGTGCCACCTAGGAGGAACATATAGAGCACCTTGGAATTGTGTTACAGGCTCTTCAAAATGCCCACTTAATCATAAAGTCCAACAAGTGCCAGATTGGTCAAGGATCAGCGGTCTACCTTGGACATGATGTAGGTGGAGGGAAGATTTAGCCTATGCCTAGTAAAGTACAAGCAGTACAAAACTGGCCTATCCCCACTAAACAAACCCAAGTGAGAGCCTTTCTAGGACTCAAAGGGTAATACCAACATTTAATGGCAGACTATGGCACCATAGCTGCCCCTCTGACTGCTCTCACCACTCCAAAGAGGCCTAAGAAAGTCTCTTGGTCTGAGGAGTGTGAGAAGGCCTTTAATGGCTTAAAAGACTCCCTGTGGCAGGCCCCTGTCCTCAGGGCCCCTGACAACAAATGTGCTTTTATTGTGCAGACAGATGCCTCTGACACTGGGATAGGTGCTATTCTATCACACACAGATGAGAAAGGCAAGGAACACCCGATTGGATACATCAGTTGCCAGCTTAAAGACAGGGAGCTCAGGTGGTACACTGTGGGGAAAGAATGTTTCTCTCTCATGTGGGCCCTAAGGAAGCTGAGGCCCTACCTCTATGGGACCCACTTCACTGTGAAAACTGACCATAAGCCCTTAAAATGGCTGATGAACATGAAAGGAGAGAATACAAAGTTGCTCAGGTGGTCCACAAGCCTGCAAGGGTTTGACTTCACCATTGAGCACAGGCCAGGTGTTCAACATAGCAATTCTGATGGGTTGTCCAGAATGTTTGACCAACCTGAACATGAGTCCTATCCTCCTCTCCTTAGTCTGGGAGGGGTGAGTGTTAGGAAAGATTTCATTTATGTGCAATTTTCCCTCCATTTATGGACCCCCCAAACTTTTTGATTTTGTTTGGCTATCCTAACCTGACTTTTTCCAGTGGAGCCCAGCCTTCAGCTGACCTCCACTGGGCTTTTGCTCACTTATGGGGAAACTGGCGCATCCTTCACACTGTCAGTACTGGGAAAATATGTTTCCCTTAGTCCTTGACTATGTTGCCATTTCTTGGCAACTTTTTAACAGTGCACAATGTACCTACCAGTACCGTGCACTGGGGTCCCTTTTTGTTTTATGGCTATAGACACTCTCAAAGGTTTTTTTGGTGATAGTACGAGTGTGTCTGGGACAAACTGGTGGCAAGAGTTACTTTTCGAAATGTTTTACTTCTTTTTACTGAGTTAAACCGCATTTACCACGTTTGGCTCAAGACTGTGGCGCGGTCCAAAAATGGCCGAGCCAAAAAGTCTTTTGTACTGCCCCAAGGCCATTTTGTCCGTTCCCTTCACCCAAGTTGAGTAACCTGGGTTTTCCTTATTTGGGCAAGCAGCCTCCCGTGAAAACCGATCTCTTTCGTTGGCTTCTGCCTGTCACGTATGTGTGCCCAGGAAGTGCGCTAGGACTGTCTCGCCCCAATCCACACTACTGGTGCCAGGATATCTGGAGTGCCTGAATGACTGAATGAGACCACTGTGGGCAGTGATTGGTCCACATCTGGGATCCCTGCAAGAGAGCAGATCTTCTATTGGAAGTCCTCGATTTTGGCGCAAAGCTAATCTTGGATAAGAGAAGGGGCTCTGCAGCCATTCCACATCGATCACCTGTGTTCTCATCGAACTACAGAAGGAGCTAAGTCTCCTACATGAAGAAATGGACTCCGCTTTGGAAGGTTTTGGCACCCTTTGCCCTCTGCTGTCCCATCAGACCCCTGCATTCTTCTTTGATCAATAAGGGCGGCAAAGGCGCTTTGTCTGTTTGGAGTACTGGGAACAACTACTCTCTGCACCCTCTGCTTACCCCCCAAACAAGCCCCTCTGGAAGTGTACCTGGGCCATCCAGTGAACTGTTTAGCTCTAGCTCAGGGTAACCCCCAGCACTGCTTGTTTCTGTGAATTCTCCCACCAGATTTCACAGGCCTAGCTCCTCTGGGTCCCAAATTAGGAGAGTGAGTAATTCTGCCCGCATCTACGATTCCCGCGTCACTACCTGGTGGTGACGGTTGCTATAGATCCACTGCTTTTCTGATTTCCTCTGCCCTGAAGCCAGCTGCACCTGAATTGTCTGCATACCTCCTTCAGAAGCTGAGAAATTCAACTGTCCCGTCACGGATGATCGTTCTCCACCGCAGCTGCTGAGAGCCAGAGTGCCGCAAAACCTCTGGACTCGAATCTACTAGCGACCTCGACTAAACTGGCGAAGTTTGGTCTGGACTGTGCCGAGGGTCGGTGAGTACTTGCATCACTTACCGATGGCCACCTGCCACAACCGTGGGAACCAATTCTTCATCGCCACAAACCCCTTCCTGACTTGCTACAGCCCTCATAAGTAGACCCGCTTTTTGTTCATCAGCGCGATCGTGTGTTTTTACGCAAAAGTGTTCTGTTGAGTACAAGGCTCCACTCTTGTTAGGGTTGAACTCGAAAGTTAGGGAACAAACTCTGAAGAATTACCTAATCCCATCTCTGTGTTAACCTAACCCTCTCTTCACAGGTTGTGGTTGTATCTTATCACTAAATTACTTTAGGGAACGTAATGTATATGTGCAGTAAAGTTTAAGTATTTGTGTGATAACTGTTTTCTCATTGCAAAAGTTACTTGTGTCTATTTGGTCCGGCCGACAATAAATGTATAGATATTTTTCCTATACACTTGTCTAAGAGTAATTTGTGGTTTGTTGCTGTGAGTGCTCATTGTGCGCTTCCGATCCCTCTCACTCGTCCTGAGACTTTTAGTCTTGACCGCCTGCAAAGCTACCTAGATTGGTCTAGCTTGTCCAAAAGTTCCCCTGTTTCACTAAACCGAGGGTGAACTCCTAAACTTCTGCCCACCAGTTTAGAGTTTTGAAATCCATCTTAACAGTCAGGAGAGGAGGAACTGGCACAAGAAGGTGCAGAAGCATAATGTGAACAATGTGCCACTCACTCCACACCCACACCCATCTCAATGGTTATGGATTGCCCTTTAAATTATATTGTCTCATACTGACAGGCATCTTAGGCTAGGCAGCATGTTTTTGGTTTGCTGTCCCCCTCTTCCTCTTGTAAGCGACCCCAACCAGGCATCAGGTCTTCCTCTAGATGCAAGCAACAATGTCTCTATTGGCGAGTAGGGTATTTGTTACACTGCACTGCTATCGTGGAGCAATGCAGCCTACAGTGTTTTAGTGCATGGGGACTTGGTCCACACCTCTTCTTTCAAACAAGATTGTGTACAGGAGCACAACTTTTGCCCTTCCCTGACCTCTGCATGGCTGCAAAGCTTGCACAGAGGGAGCAGTGTCTGCAAGACACACATTTTATTTTATGTCTTGTGTGTGTGTATATACAAGCCTGGCTTCTGTTCAGCTTCCTTTTATGTATGGGTTTTCCTTGAAACTGGATGGCATACAGTCGCCCAGCACCAGTGACGTAAAATAATATGGAGATTTGCAGATAGTCACCCCTTTGAAGCGCTTTGAAAAATGACAGACCGAGTCAGGCTCCGAAGCCGGTCTGGCCCAAAACGCATGCACAATGCTCATGATGACTATGTTAACAAAGGGGCACAGAGTACTAGGTGAAAGTAAGTCATTTTTTTTATCAAACCTTGCCCTTTTTACCAAGTGTACGCACAAGAGATGCGGTGCCTGTCACCCTGTAGTGGAGGTCCCAAGTATAGCCCGCACTCCAACCATTCATTTTGAAGTACCAGGAACGTTCACACCGAGATATGTGACATATGATGAGCAAATAAACCAGCAGAGAGCCGCAGTGGGGCTTTGTCCAGTACCTATCAGAGCAACAGCACCTATTGAAGTACCAGTACCAAGGAAACCATGGACAGTAAGGTATCCATTGAGGAAGCCATATCAACCAATAAAACAAAATGAAGATCGTCTGAGTACAGTCCCGGAAGAAACCAAAAAGGTCTGAATGAAAGACGAATGGTGACGGCACAAGAACCCGGACTGACCCACATATATAAGAAATGACGTCCAAAGAATGACGTGAAGAGACGAGACGCCATGAGACAAGGATATCGTGAACCTAAAGTGAAAGGACAATGTCAAATGTAAGAAGCTTAAGCCACAAGCAAAATGAATATATTCAACCAAGTTTACATGTGTACATATGCTTGGAACTGCAAGAAAGCTAAGAAAATTGTGCAGCTTGCTATGCTTAGTAGAAAGATAGTGCGGCAAGCACCACTATATATAATCTACCTCAAAGAAGTACGTAATATAAGTATACTTTGCACAACAAGCAGAATCAACCAAAAGGTTACTAAAAGGCCACACGAGAATAGTTTCATATTTGGCGAAATCGAGACTACAGCGGCAGAAACGAAACTCAGTAGAGGAATATCGTTCCTGGAGAACCAAGGTCGTATCTGTCAAGATGGACGAACAGTGTCTACAATTCATTGAAGCAAAGAACAGAATGCACTGCTCTGAAGGGCCAAGATAAGAAGCCGGAGGCATGAGGTGGGTGAAACGAAAGTCAAGCACACAACTTGTACAAAGAAGAGGCAAATTCACGGAGTCTGAAACACGTGAAGAGCTGAGCGAGCAGAAGTAAGCCTTTCACACCTACGCATGGAGCCTTATCGTACCCATCCTCCTTAAACTTTCTCAGACCAAGAGGCAGACACAAGGTCAAACTACAAGGCAGTAATTGACACACGGCCACTAAGGTGATGAATGGCTGTAACATAAATTGAAGGAAAGCTGGGGTACATACTTACTCCCTGCACCTAGCCTCATTATTCTGCGTGCTGCCAAGCGAAGTGGAAAAGTACGGGTGGGGTTGGCGCCAACCCAATCACAAGGGACCAAGTAATCTAGGGTCCTATAGTAAGTAGAACCAATGAGACGTCATACTTTTAGTGACGTCTACAGTAGCTAGTTCGAAGGTAGGGCTTAGATGCCCAACCTGACAGTGTTTCCCCAATCCCCTTACTCCGTTACCATATACAGATATAGTACCTATAGTAAAGTTACCTTTCCTGAACCAATAGAATTGTATGCCAACTTTTAAACGTTACACGTCAATGATGACAAGTTTTCAGTATAAATGTTATGATTTTTATGAAGTTTGTTGGAGTTGTGAAGCGAGAAGGAAGATCATACATCCGCTTATGTTCATGAGACTCCCCGTTTTTTGTACTTGTCATTAAACAGACTCCCTTTGCCAAACCGTTGAGTTGTCATTATTGATTTGGTGTTGGAGCATTGAATCTGCACCCCATCCATCTCACGGGTGCTGCTATCTTGTCTTAAAGTGCTTCTGGGCAAACACCGACTCTATGGGCCGGTTGGGGGTCCCGGAGCACACTTGGTAGCAGAGGATGGTTATCGATTATCGATTAGAATAAGACACCCATTGACCGTCGACATAAAGTAACTCTAGGTCCTCGGTAATATCACAAGTCCTTTGCAATCTGGCTGAGTGGACCGTGAAGCTCCCCGTAGACAGTGGTAGAATAAAAATAAAATTTGCAGAACGAGGTCTGAAGGGACCCGTGTTACCCACATAACCCCTTCCCACTCCTACGGGCAGCTGAGCGGGTGAAAGGCCAGAGAAGGCTGTGACGAAGGGAGTGATCCCGAGCATCCAGAGAGGAAGCATGCGAATTGTGAGTGAAAAAGACTAAATGCTTTGGAAAAAGTATATACCTTAGAACAAGTAAGGGAAAATGTAACGGAGGGAGGGGGAAAAGAAAATTTAGTCAGAGATAAAGTAGGATATATATATATATTTATATGGGGAAGGAAATAGTGACTTAAAGGGTGAATAAAAGCAGCAAAAGAGGATACCGGGGAGGACACCCAAGAAGAGAGAGGATACCGGTGGGAGACACCCAAGAAAAGAGAGGATTTGCCTTATTCCTACGCTTTAATATAGCAGCTAGACGAAACTTGCATCCAGAGTCCCAAATAAAGGGGAACAAATAGGTCACCACAGCGTTTAAAGACGCCTTGTGAAAGGGATGGGTTTAAACTCCATGTCGGGGTAAAATAGAGGCAGAGGTCTATGTAACCAGCTGGAGTTCGTCTAGTCTGTTAACGTCTGTCTTATGTGTTGTTTGTTGCGACGTCATAGGTCAGAAGGTTTTCCTTCGAGGAACTAGCATAAAAACTGCGCGATTGGATATTTGGCATGTTGGAGAAGGTAACCTGATGCTTATTGAGTAAAATAGAAGATATAAAATTTGTGGAAAAAACGGGATTGGAGCTTGCGACGATTGGTGCTCGCTCATATTGTTAGAATTGTTTAAGTAACGAAAGACATAACAAGTGTTGTATAAGTGAAAGTGAACAAAGTTAAATATGGAAGACATAACTCCATTAGTACACCTGTGCAAACAGTTGCCAAAACACGCACCTAAGCTGAAAAAAGTACAGTGCGGAATGCGTTAAAGGAGCCGCCCACAAGATGTTTATGCCTTGGCCCCAGGGTGGATCCTTATCTAAACCAGTCTTGCAACACATGACAACCTTTTTGCATGCCACATACAAGGGCAAAAAGTTAAACAAATGCCTAGCTAGTCTAGAATTGGGGAAACTGTACCAACAGGATAAAGAGGAGGAGCTGCCAGGAGATTGGATACTCAACGTATGTACAGAGAGGGTGAGACACCCTCAGCGCCACCCGCCCCGTCTGAAATGAAAACTGAAGACAGTAAGGACAAAGGGTTATACCCATTAAGGGTGCTTAAAGCAGCCACAGGGCATAGCAACCCAGCATATGAGTCACCCACGCAAAGTAGTGACGAAAATCCAGATCAAGTTAGAGATAGAGATATCACCTCCAGAGTCCTGAGGGATAAGGAGAGACGCGAGAACAAGAGAAAGGACCAGACACAAGCAAGTACATCTCTCTATATAGAGAGAGAAGGCAAAAGATGGAAAGGGAATGTGGATAGAACTGATGAGATAGCACTCACACAGAATGAATGGATAGGAGGTCAGATTTTATTGAAACTCGATGGCAAAGGCATTGATGACGTGAAACAAAAGGAGAAGCTAGATGATGTACAGAGAAGGAGAAAGAAAAAGGATTGAGAGACAAAAGAGTAAGGAAGAAAGATAGACAGAGACGAGAACAGTTACATCATGACGAGCAAGAAAGACAACACGTTCGTAAACAGAGAGTAGCCAATGATCAAGACCGACAGGAGCAGCAAAGGATAGAGGAAGAACAGAAGATAGAAGAGAAAAGAATAAAGTGCCGAAGGGACGAGGAAATCCAAAGGGCAAACGAACATAGAGACACAAAGAAACATGAAGAAGATAGAGTCAGAGAAGAAGCGAGGAAGCACAGAGGGTTCAATGAGGATGTAGAACATAAGCGAAGACAGAGAGCACACGATCTTGAATATCTGGAAAGGGAGGTCAAAAAACCTGAGCCAGTAGTAGATTGGGAAGATATAGAATAATTCTTTCCTGAGTACGATTCAGTACCAAGCATGCCAAGCATGTCTAAGGCAAATATCGAGGATGACTTTGACACCAGAAGCATCGGAGAGATGATCGATAGAATATATGATGAAATGGGGCTAGAACAAGTACCCCAAAGGGAGGAGGACGACAAGCGTCTCAAGAGCACTCAGCTTTACGACACTGAGGACATCCCCCGAAGTAGTGGTAACAGGGAACTGTCCCTAGATAGAGAGGAAATAATTAGGAACAAAGATGATGCAAGAAGTTGCACGAATTGGGCGCAGACAATGTCTGATGCTGAAAGAGAGGAGCAAAAAGAAAAGGAGAGAGAGAGAAAGAAAGCGGGGAAAACGAGTCCCAGGAGGGAAAGGGATACGTTGGTCAGACTCTAGGGGCTCTGCATCAATGGCATCAGAAACAGCCACACAGTCAAACCGACACAAAGAAGTATCTCACGGTCAGAGGGGGGTGTCTCTGCCTCCCTATGTGAGCAGGCTAAGGACATTGCTAGGTAGGCGGCGATGCAGGAATATTACTTGTGCAATAGACAGGAGAACAATGAGAGAAGAGAGAGAGAGAGAGAGCTATGTGTCCCAAATTCCATTGCTCGAGAAAGGTGAAGCAAGACCACAGTATATTCCATGGCCACACATGGATCGGGAAAACCTGAAAAATAAGCTTCCAGTGCTGACATTGGGAGCGGTAAAATGGATACACGAGTTAGAAAAATGACGTGAGGGAACACGTTAGCTATAGGGGATATCAAAGGTCTCTTAAACACCATACTTGGTGATAGAGCAGACGATATGTGGATACGGGCAGGTTACCCTGATGTGACCACAATCAATACCGTGCATGACGGAGCTCAATTTAACAATTGCAGAGCCGCCGTATGGAAAGCATTATGATTATTATATCCGGATACTGCCGACATGGGAGCTACAATGACATGTAAAATGAAGGAGTCAGAAGACCCGTTGATTTACATTCAGAATTTCCAAGACGCGTGGGCACTTGAGACGTGGGAATCTTGGGTGAAATCTATACCCGTGTTCTACCATATATTATGCCAAGGGCTGCCACAGCCGGTACAGAAACAGCTCAAGAAATTGGTCGGAATCGAGGCCAAACCGTGGTCGGAAACACAGCGGACCATCGCACACTATTGCAGGCTACTGCAAGAAAAGAATCACAAAAAAGAAGCTGCACAAAAGGGTGAAGAGGCAAAATTAGTACAGAAAAAAATTGTCAAAATACTCCCTTGAAGTAGCAATGATAACTAGTGCAGATGGATCGAACACTCAACAAGTTAATAATCCACAGCAGAACTATCAGGGCAATACTGGGTTTTACCCCAGGGGAATAGGATTTAGAGGACAAGGATGGCAGAGTAATCAGGAAGGTTTTCAAGTAATCAGGGAGGTTTTCAAAACTTGCAAAATGGCAACCAAGATATGTCAAATGGGCAAATGATCAGACCACCGCCAGTATGTTGGTTGTGTGGGATGGCAGGACATCTAGCACACACATGCAGAAATCCAGGCATGATGCAAAATGGCCAAGGAACAGGAGCAGGTATGGTGAATCCACCTGTGTTTTTACAACAGGGGAGAAATGGAGTTGCACAGAATCACAACAGCAAGTGCCAAGAGCACAGCAAGGCTTGCAACCTTAGAATTCAATGAGCTCTCCACAAGGATACTCTCAACAGTCACTGATGCAACTGTCACAGACAGTAGGTACAGGACAGGCCATGAACCCTGGAATGAGGAATATCACTGCTGATGGGGGAAGTCCATTCACACAGTGTGGGACAAAATTATATATTGACTGGGACAGCTCACTGGGAACCCTGATGTGTTCTATCCTATCAGTGACACCAGACCCTCACCAGGAACCTAGGGTGGATGTCGTTGTAGGGGATAAAGAATATTCCTTCCTAGTTGACATGGGTGCAACACGTTCGTGTATACGTGAAGGTAAATTCTCCTTGTCCGGCGATGCTATGAATACTCAGAGTTTCACAGGAGCTCCTAGTCGTGTTCCTTTTACTAACGCACTTCCAGTCTCTATAGGAGAATGTGATATGAATGTACCTTTGTTATATTCACGACAAACCCCAGTAAACATCTTGGGTCGAGATCTAATGACAAAATTAAATATGACAATCTCGTTCACGGAGGAGCGCATAGTATGTTCGACTCCAGGAATGCACTATTTGAACGTATGCGAAATGATTAGAGCATACACAGGACACAGAGCTATGAGGGCTGTACCATAAGAGCCCGAAATATTTGCGTATGGAATATGTGTGCTAGTGGCAGGGCTGCCAGGCCTTGCTGAGAAAACTATGAGGACCCCAGATGAATTTCTGTTCAGGCCAAGAATACCTATGCACAAAGAAAAGGGACGAGTATTTCCCTTAGTGATACACACAGCCGCGATACGAGGGAAAATGGCTCTGATCGATGGTTGTGATGATGAAGGCTGACAATGGTGCACAGTAATCGCCATTGAAGAAAGGTACAGATTGACTGGCATTACTGATGACGATCTGTTTGAAGAGCAAGCAGATGGGGGAGAAACAGCAGTTGAGGTGAACCTCACCTTTTGGGGGAAAATGATAAAAAGAGCGGTGTCTCAGAAAATGATGTTAGCGCAGAACCGTCCTGAATATTTTGACAACGACATGGCCCAGTTGCCTGTCTCAGTGTGGACCACAGGCCCCCATGACTAAGGATTATTGAAAGGAGTCGGAGAAGTGAAAATCGAATTGAAGCCAGGAGCAATTTTACCAAAGGCACGACAATATCCCATGTCCAGTGAGGCAGATGGCTATGATGGAGCAGGGCATCTTAGTGACGTCAGAGTCGTCATGCAATACTGCAGTTTACCCTGTCAAGAAATCAAAGGGAGCGTCGTGGAGGTTAATTCAAGATCTGAGGACGACAAATGATATTGTTGAAGCTAAATTCCCTTTAGTCCCCAACCCGGCTACAACCCTATGTAATATACCTTTTGAGGCAAAATATTTCACATTGATTTATTTTAAAAATGCATTTTTCTCAATCCCATTGCACAAAGACTCACAAGATCTGACATAATTTACGTTCAGACAGATGAGTCTGAAAGGCACAAGGCTACCCCCGGGGTACTGTGAGTCTCCTTCTATCTTTAACAGAGTCCTGCAGATGGACCTAAGCAATATTGCATTCGAAAGTGTTGTCTTGCAATATGTGGACGACATCTTAATTTGCAGCACGACAGAGGAGAAATTCAGACACGATTCGGTTCAGCTACTAACTATATTATCTGAAAAAGGATATAAGGTTGACAAAGAGAAGTTACAATATTGTCAACAAGAAGTGCTATACATAGGTCAGATGATCTCTCATGAGGGGAAAAGAGTTACCCCGGAAAGGGCTGAAGCCATACTAAACACAGCCAAGCCGCACACAGTAAAGCAGATGCAGAGTTTCTTAGGCCTTTGCAATTATGTCAGGGCATGGGTCTTTGACTACAGCTTGTACACTAAGCCTTTTCTTCAGGCCCTAAAGAAGGCACAAGTCACAAAGGA